>NW_026781399.1:0-340494 GCF_030144855.1 Hypanus sabinus
GCCGCCGACGAAGTCAGGAAGCAAAAAGATGAGCCTGTTGGGACTCACGTTCTGAGCTGCCTACGTTTCAATGCAGAAAGTGTTGTACGAAAGGCAGATGAGCTCAGGCGGAGGGCAAAGTCTGGAAATATGGCATTATAGTCAGTAGTGAGACTTGGTTGCACGAGAGTCAGGACCGTTAGCTTAATATTCCGGGTTCCGGCTGTTTTAGACGTGCTAATGATGTTTGATAAGAATAATGGGAGGTTTTGAAGTACGAAGGGATTTCAATGCAGAAGATTGGGGTTCACACCTTGTGGATGGGGAAGAGAGCCGGGAAACCAAGAGGCGGAGCGGATAGGAGTTGGGATTGTGTTTGACGTTTCGGTGATTCCTGATTAATTTCTGAAGTTCCGTTAAAGGAAGAGTGCAGGAGTCTTTGGAGAGGATAGAGAGGGGATTCACCAGAATGCTGCCCGAAATAGAGAGCACTCTCTATAAGAGGTGATCAGAATATTCTGTTTCTTTTCTCTGCAGCAGCGAAGGCGGAGGGGACAACTGGCAGAGGATTATCTCACCAGAACAGACACAAATGGACCAGAAAGAGGCTGATGTTACACCCAGGATGAAACTGTCTCATACCAGAGGGCATTCATTGAGGTGAGAGGGGTAGGTTCAGAGGAGATGAGGTTGGCAAGTTGTTTATTCGCACAGAGACTGCTGGGTTATTATACAGAGAGGGTGGTGAAGCAGGTCGATAGGTTGTTTCACTGGCTTTAACAGATTTACAGGGAATTGTGAGAGATGGGTCTCCTCAGTTCGGTGATTTACGTTCACTGCCCTGCAGGAGGGTCAGTGAATGTTTTGAACTCATGGGATGGGAAACACAGGGAGCGGGGTAGATGAAGGAATATGACGCTGCATGGAGAAACGCAGGGAACGACCTCTCGACATAGGCAGTGAACGAGTCACACAGCCTGCACTACTACACAGACACTCCCCCCACCTCACCGTGACACCGACACAGCCCTCACTACCATACAGACACAACCCTCACCTTGACACCGATACGACCCTCAACGGGACACGAACGCGCCCCTTATCGTGACACCGACACACCGTCACGACCTTCACCGCAGCAGGGACACAGTCCACCCCGTATTCATAATTATCTCCCTCTCCACGAGTCCTCCCGAACTTCGTCAACCATCGCTCTCCTGTACTACTCCCTGTCTCCGTCACACACTCCCTCATATACACCAATCCCGTCCCCGTCACCGTCCCTCCCTTACAAGCAGCTCCGCCTTCGTGACACATCTCCTCTCTGCACACATCACCTTCTCCGTTATCTCCTGTCGTCCCACCGTACAACCCCTCTCGGTGTCCCGCTGGATCCGCTGAAGTTGCAGTGAGATTACTGTGGATAATGACGAGGGGTCGTGGAGTGGGAATAGTTTGGAGTCTGACGTGGGGCTGCGTGGAGATCGCGGTGTAGTGAGATTCGTTTCGAGACTGACACGGTCCGTGGAGAGAGTGGAGCAGTGGGAATATTTCCAGAAAACCCTCTGGATTGCCAACTGGATCTATTTTGCTTCTGTTGAGAGTCTCTAACCCTTTTTACATCAAGTTGTTTACAAGATGAATTCTGGAAAGTTCGAATTCGAATGCCAATCCACCAGGAAGATTTCGTCTTGCATTCGTGTTAAACACCGTTTCAGCTAAGAGACGGAGTGAGCGGTGTTTCCCTTGACGGGACCGGCTGAGTCTACATCCCTCTGAAGTCCCTGGCCACCCTGGGCGTCGTCGACTTCACACCAGGCGGTGCTGCGACTGGACCGAGCGCCCCCAGAGGACATCCATAGACATTTACTTGTGTTCAATGAGAGACCAAATCGTCACAACCTTCTGACGTCACAATAACTTCTGAGGCCAGGGAGTTATGGATGGTGTCAACCCAAGTGGTCTGGAATTAACTCAGACTAAGAGTCAAAATAAACGACGGCAGTAACGACATCCAAAGGGTCAATCACAACCCACAGTGCTAGAAATGGATCTCCTATCGTTGAGCACTGAGAGCTCAGCACAATCCATTTAATTACAGTCATTCCAGGAAGGAGTGTGACAAGCAGAAATTGACAGTCCGAGTCTTAAAGCGAAAGTCAGAGGGAAACACACTCCAAATGAGGCCAAACCAGAGCCTTAAAGTTAAATCCTTGCCCGGGAAATGAATGCAAACCTTTTATGATCTTCCTCACCACCGAGTCCTTGAACAGTCCAGCCTGGTGGTGGCAAAGGTTTTCAGTGCCCTCCTAGAAACACATTCGGAACACTCGGCGAGAGTTCACCCACCTGAAGGACGATTCTTACATCGGCCGAGAAAATAGAGGTTACAGAAGGGAAGGGGGCGAGCAAAGCCGAACATGGTGCCCCTCTCTAACGTCTTTTTCAAATTCACCGTGACTTTCCAACTCGTGTACTTACTGAACTGCAACACTCTTCGTCTCCGTCATCTCCTCCCTCCCCGACATCAGAACCATTCCCCTCCACTAAAATCCTCCCCGACTCCATGACTCCCTCCTTCCTGTGCACCGCTACACAGGTCAGTTGTTCCAGCTTCTCCTCCTCATCCCCTCCCCCGTCACTGTCAGTGCCTCACTCTTCCTCACTCTCGGTTCCAGTCACTCTGTCTCTTCCAATCACACTTGCCCATCTCCATGACCCACTCGCTCTTCTACAAACCGCCGGTCTCTGTCACTATCAGCAGGGCCTGACCGCTACCCTGTCTCCGTCAGCCCCTTCCTCCCCTACGATTCCCCTCGTCGTCAACCCCTTGTTTGCCGACGACCAACCTCGCCACAGTCAGACAGAACATCCTCTACGTCACCACCCTCCCCCGTTGTATTCATACCTTCCCTTCTACATACCTCGTCCCCATTACTGCTTTGTCCCCTACACCTCACGCCGTCTCTGCCACCCCCCACTTTCCCAACACCTCTCCCCGTCTCTCTGAAATGCTGCATCCTCTACAGCCTTCGACGTTTCCGTCATCCCGCTCCCTCCTCTACCCCGCTCCCTTTCTGTGTTAATGTGGAATTGAGCGGAAGAGGGAGACGTGACGCCTGGTGTTACACCACCACACCACATTACACTCCACCCGATGTCGATTTCCCCTACCTTCATTTCCATCACCGCAATCTTCTTTTACACACTCCGACTCCACCAACCCTCCGTCTCCCGCACTCCTTGCCGTCTCCGTCATCTGCTCCTTCCCCATCTCGTCTTCCCGTCTCCCTGACACGCTCCATCCCCTACACTCTTCACGGTTCCATCAACCCCCTCGCTTCACTACACCCCTCGGTTCATCTGGAAATCTGGGGAGGAAGGGGAGAGGTGACGTCTGGTGTTACAACACCTCACCCCCTCCTCCGGATGTCGATCTCTCGGTTCTAATCCTGATCACTGCTCTGTGTGGACAGGCCGGTCTCGCGGTTCCACACCACTTTCTCCCAGTGACCACTATCTCAACACCACGTCCCTACTCCCTCCCCCTCAGCCTCTCCCACTTGTCTGCTCGTCACTGCTCACCATCTGAACACAAGCACACGCACATTCTCCCAGACACACAATGAAGGACTACTGGAACGGCGGAGTACTGGGGGTGGTGAGACGAAAGCAGCTTCTGAACCCCGGAGTGTGTAACGTGACCGGGTGGAGGGAGCTTCACTCTGTGCTTGACCCCGGGTCTGTGTGATGGGACGGTCTGGGGTGAATTTCATTCATTGTTTGAATTTCTCTATCGGTGTAATGAACCGGAGCAGAAGTTGCTTACCTGGGAGTAAAGGTGTGGGGAATCGCAGCGGACACTATCGGTAGATTTGTTCTCAGTTTATTGATTGTTTCGTTTATAATTACATTTAGAAAGAGCAGGAAGCATTCCTGCAGGAGAGTTGACTGCTTGCCTTACGGGTTGTGGGAGGGCATGGAGACTCCAGAGTCCCTGACAACTTCACCTGTAGGATGGTCATCCAGCTGCACCGTCTATCACCGTGCGTAACAGTGTTGGAACTGGAACTGGATGAAATCGGGATCATTCGGGAAGTTGAGCGGGTGAAATAGAGCCTCTGTACTCCAGCAGATGGTTGCAGTTTAATGCTGAGAAGTGTGAGGTTCTACATTTTGGCAGGAATAATCCAAATAGAACATACAGGGTAAATGGTAGGGCATTGAGTAATGCAGAGGAACAGAGAGATCTAGAAATAACAGTGCATATTTCTCTGAAGGTGGAGTCTTATGTAGATAGTGTGGTGAAGAAGGCTTTTGGAACGCTGGCCTTTATAAATCAGAGCATTGAGTACAGAAGTTGGGATGTAATGTTAAAATTGTATAAGGCATTGGTAAGGCCAAATTTGGAATATTGTGTGCAGTTCTGGTCACCGAATTATAGGAAAGATATCAATAAATTAGAGACAGGGCAGAGACGATTTACTAGGATGTTACCTGGGTTTCAGCACTTAAGTTACAGAGAAAGGTTGAACAAGTTAGGTTTCTGTTCATTGGAGCGTAGAAGGTTGAGATGGGATTTGAACGAGGTATTTAAAATTTTGAGAGGGAAAGATAGAGTTGACGTGAATAGGCTGTTTCCATTGAGAGTAGTGGAGATTCAAACGAGAGGACATGATTTGAGAGTTAGGGGCCAGAAGTTTAAGGGAAAAACCAGGGGGTATTTCTTTACTCAGAGAGTGATAGCTGTGTGGAATGAGCTTCGTGTAGAAGTAGTAGAGGCCAGTTCAGTTGTGTCATTTAAGGTAAAATTGGATAGGTATATGGGCAGGAAAGGAGTGGAATTTCATGGGCTGAGTGCGGGTAGGTGGGTCTCGGTGAGATTAAGAGTTCGGCACGGACTAGGAGGGCCAAGATGGCCTGTTTCCGTGCTGTGATTGTTATATGGTTATAAGGCCTCCTTTCATCTATGAATTTGGAGTTTGTTCAGAATTCCCAGGGAAATGGTTCTCTGCAGATACTTCACAATTCTCCCCAAAATACAAGGTTGTTGCTGGAATTGGGGAGCATGCCTCATGAGGTTGAATGAACTCGAACTTTTCTCCTTCGAGCGAAAACGGATGAGCGGTGAACAGACAGATGTGAACAAGATAATGAGAGGAATTTATCGCGTGGACAGACAGACTCCTTTTGCCAGGGCTGAAATGGCTCGCACAAAAACGCATTGGTTTATGGTGCTTGTAAGTATGTACAGAGGTGTTGTCAGGGTAAGTTTTTTTTTTAGGTAGGGTGGTGAGTGCGTGGAATGGGCTGCCGGCGGCGGGAGTGGAGGCGGATACGATAGGGGCTTTTGAGAGACACCAGGCTGGCTGCATGGTGCTTGGGAAAATAGAGGGGTCTAGGTAACCCTAGGTCGTTCTAAATTAGGGACATGTTCGGCTGAGATTTTCGGGCCTAAGGGCCTGAATTGTGCTGCAGATTTTTTTTTTATGATTCTATGTTGCCAATGTTATAGACACCAGTATATAGGAGCGAAGAGGGAGCCGTTTCTGCAAACTTATGTATGTGCAGGTGTGTCCGAAATTAAATAGAACTTTCAGTTTAACATTAGGGTTGGAATGAGAACTTCAGATATGTGTATCGCTAGATTCTCTTCCACTGAAGGTGCAAACTCTGCAGACGGAACGGTTTCATTGATTTCAATTAATTTCAATTTAAGTTTCATTGTAATTCCATCAGACAGGACTGTCCATGAATACAGCCACAACCTGGCTGCTAATTGCAGTACCAACAGTCCCACATGGGACAAAGCACACACATTATGTATAAAATAGAAAGATAGCAAGCTTATGGAGGATATCAGTAAAACACATTCACGTATTATGTGCATGCGCGAGCCCGCGCGCGGAAGCGCGCGCGCACACACACACTCACACACACACACACACACACACACACACACACACACACACACACACACACACACACACACACACACACAGACATATTTATGCGCTCCTGGGCACTTCGAGTACACGGTTATTTACATTGTTCCGTAAGAGATTGTCTTCTGCCGAGCGAACACTAGGGGGCAGCACAGATTCCTGCCTGGATACAGCGCCTTGCCGCCTCCATCTTGCGCAGCTCCTTCATTTAGTCTCCCATGAGCAACCCTCTCACTTTACACCCGAACTTTATTGGAGAAAATATACCATCGATAAGGTTTGCCATTAAAAAGGGAGAGTGGTGAAAAATAATAGAGTTGCAGCGACATGTAAACAAGAACGCCATTGCAGGGGAAAGTCTCACCGGTCAGGTCTCTGACAGTGACTATGGTTCTGTGGCTCAGCAGGGATGCGGGTGTAATCTGACGAGCTGTATCGGTTGGATTGGCTTTGTTAGGGAAACTGAAAAGTGGTACTGTGGACGATACGGAGATTCCTCGATGGTATGCTGTCGTTACCGTCACCACTATATACGTAGAAAAAGGGAGCCGGTGTGCAGGTGTGCACAAAACTAGAAAAAATATATTCAGTTTAAAATGTGGCTGAAGAGTTATGGTTGGAGCGTACATAATATATATAACATATCAAGATAGCAAACATATGCAGAATATCAGTCAATACATTCACGCATTATGTACACATGCGCGCGCACACACACACACACACACACACACACACACACACTCACACACACACACACACACACACACACACACACATTTATGCAGCTTGAGGCCCCCCTGGGCAATGTCAATGCCGCGGTAATCGAGAATTGTTCAGAGCAGAGGGTGTCTTCTGCCGAGCGAACACTGGGGGGCAGCACAGACTCCTGCCGGGAGGACGCGCCACACCTTGCTCAGCTCCTTCATTTCCTCTCTCAGGAACAACTCTCTGAATTTACACCTGGACTGGAATCGAACTAACATCACAGCGGTAGGATTTGCCATTAAAAGGGGAGAGTGGTAGCATAAACTAGAGTTGCAGTTGCAGGGACATGTAAACAAGAGCACCATTACAGATAGTTCAGTGGTTGTTGGGACAGATGTTGCTAAGATTTCTGAAAAAGTCAAGAAGCGAGAGGTTGAGCCTGCAGGGACTCATGTTCAGAGCTGAGTACGTTGCAATGCGGGAAGTATTGTTTGAAGGGCCGATGCGCTCACGTCGGGGGTCAACGCGTCTAAGCCTAACACGTCAGATATTAGTGAGACTTGAGTGCAAGTGGGACAGTACCGTTTGCATAAGCTATGAACGAGACACACAACTCTCACCGTGACACGCAGATGTTCTTCAATGGGACACTGAAAGTGTTTCGGTGTCACTGCCACAACCCACATCTGACATGAGCACGCCCCTCATCGTGACACTGACACACTGACAGGCTCTGCACCACATCAGGATTTGACCACACAACGATACCAACACTGCGTCAGGCCCTGCACAGTAACTCGAATACAGCCTTCGCAGTACGCATAACACCCTCCCTCTCCAAAACCACTCCCCAACTCCGTCGCCATCCTCCTACACGATTCCCAGTCACCGTCACACAGATTGCATTACACCACTCCCGTCTCCGTCACCCATCCCTCGCCTACAAGCAACCCCGTTTCGTGACCCACTTCCTCTCCTGCACAACACACACGAAATGCTGGTGGAACATAGCAGGCCAGGCAGCGTCAAGAAGGAGAAGGACAGTCAACGTTTCGGGCCGAGATCCTTCGTCAGTACTAACTGAAAGGAAAGATAGGAAGAGATTTGAAAGTAGTGGGGGGAGAAGGAGAAATGCGAAATGATAGGAGAAGACCAGAGGGGGTGGGGCGTAGCTAAGAGCTGGAAAGGTGATTGGCGAAAGTGATACAGAGCTGGAGAAGGGAAAGGATCATGGGACGGGAAGCCTAGGGAGAAAGAAAGAGGTTGGGGAGCACCAGAGGAAGAAGGAGAACAGGCAAAGAGTGATGGGCAGAGAGAGAGAAAAACACCGACAATTAAATATGTCAGGGAGAAGTGGAGGACGGGGCATTAACGGAAGTTAGAGAATTCAATGTTCATGCCATCAGTTTGGAGGCCGGTATATACCGGCTGGGTAACCTCCAAACTGATGGCATGAACATTAACTTCTCTAACTTCCGCTAATGTCCCTCCCCTTCTTACCCCATCCCTGATACACTTAGTTTTTCTCTCTCTCTCTCTGTAATACTCCTCCTTCCGTTCCACCGGATATCGATCACCAGGATCTGAGCCTCTCCACCACTCTGCATGTACAGGCGGGTCACGTGCTTCCACACCACTTTCATCAGTGCCTGCAAACTCACCACCCTTTCCCTGGCCTCCTCTCTCCTCCCCTTCCTTCCTCTAACGGCAGCACACAATCCGCTCACACACACACACACACACAAACACACACACACACACACACACACACACACACACACACACACACACACACACACACACACACACACACACACACACACCATCTCCGAGAGACACACACGATTCAAGAATACTAGAAAGCCGAAAGTCTGGGTATTGGTGAGTGGGGAGACCGGAGGAGGGAGAGGGCTGCGCACTTTTGATGACTCCGGTAGGGTGTGCTGCGGCGGTGCGGGAGGTACATGTCTGACACCGGGAGTTTGATGTGATAATACTTAAGAGACCTTCTATGGTTATCTGAACCATGGACTGGTGTTTGGACGTTGTGGACGGAGCTTCACTCGGCGTGTGACCCCGGAGTGTGTGTTGAAACATTATGGAGGGAGTTGCACTCTGTGAATGATCCTCGGGGTGTGTGATGGATGGCTGCGGAGGGAGCGTTACTCAGTGCATATTTCAAGGTGTGTGTGTGATCGGATTTTATGGAAGGATTCTCACTCTGTCTGTGACTCCTGGCCATGGGTCAGTGGATTTCCATTCAGAGATAGGGAGCAAGAAAATGGTGCCTGACACGTTCTGCTCCAACGGCTGCAAACTGAACACCCTTTCTGTGGCCCCACTCTCCGCCCCTTCCTTCCTGTTTTCACAGCACACCATTCATTCTCTATGATTCCTTTTTATTTGTAATATTATTTTATTGAAGAAAGGTCACTGTCCAGACTAATAATGGATTACAATTTCCTCCATTTTTCTTTTATATCTTATCCCAAAAGAAATCTCCCCTCATCCGCCCTCCCCGACCATACAATGACAGCTAATGTATCTACAATACAACACTTCACAGATACAAGTATGTACATTTCACAACCATACCCCCACACTACTTCAAGACGAAGTCCCACACACATCTACAACTTCTCGGATGATCAAGAATACACTCATATTACAATTCATCAACCACCCTGTGAGGTAAACCATATGCGTGTTAAAAGGGAAGCAACTTCCCAAGTACAATAAAATGTCCTCAGCCAGTAGGTAATTCCTTATGACTCCCAAAATATGACAAGGGAGGCACCATTTCGAATAGATCTTTCTCACAGAAGCCCTCAGAGTGAAGTTAATCTTTTCTAATTTCAGAATAAAGCATTGCGTCCTCTAACCAAGAAGCAGCAGATGGGGGAGTGGCAGATTTACAGACCAGTAAGATTCTCCTTCGGCAATGTGCAATGTGAGTGAAATATCCGATTTGTTTGCATTTAAACCCAAACCTCATCTGCCTCAACAAATACAGCTGTAGCGGGCAAGGTCTCAGTGTCACCCCCAAAACCTCACTGATAATTAAAAAAATAATGTGCCCAGTAGCCATCAAGCCGAGGGCAAGACCAAAATGCATGCACTAAACTAGCCATAGAGAAGGAACACCTGTCACAGCCAGCGTCTGTCTCAGGATATATGTCAGCACACCTGGCTTTACTTAAATGTACCGTGTAAAACTTTAAATTGCCTGAGTCCTTGTTTAGCACATGATGACGCAGAATGAACACTATTCAGTGCTTTTACCAAATATTCCTCAGCCGGATCCACACCAAAGTCATCCTCCCAGCTAGTCGTAGTTTTGTTTAGATCTGGAACTCCCAAAGACATCAGCTGAGAGTACAGTACAGAGATCAGCTCTTTATTTTTAACGCTAAGTGGGAGTTTGTACTGCAACATAGCAGGTGGTAGATCAGGAAAATAGGCAATAGACAAAGGGGAGAATATGCAAGTATTGAAAAAAATGATTATACGGAAGGCCATATTTACTGCACAGGTTATGAAAACTATTGAGTACATTTTCAGTGCACAAATCCTTCATGTGCATAAGACCGTTCAAACCCCATTGTCTAAAAACTGAATCGAGTGTGGAGGGAATAAATAGATGGTTTCTATGAATGGGACCCACAACTGAACTAATGTGAACGTATACCGGCAGCGAAATTGATTAAACATTTTGAGGGTGGATAACCCGACAGGGACAGATGTGAATTGAGAGGATTTCAATGGGAATGTTCTTTGACCCCTCTCCTAACACCTTGAAATAATGTCGTTTGAGTTAAGTGCAATAGAAAGAAGCTCAAATGCTACTGCAGAAAGATTCTGTGATTCTGAAGGTGGTGAGTGAGCAGCTCGATGTCCTGGTCCAGATATGTACCAACGGAATCGGTATGTATGAGAAGGTGTTTCTGCACAGTGAGATCAGGGACTTAGCTATTAACTTAAAGGCCAGGACCACCACCCCTCCCAGTGTGCCCAGACACAGGAAGACCATACAGTTTAACACGTGGCTCAATCTACGGTGCAGGTGGGAGGGCTTCAAAGTTCACTGTGTTTATTCCAAGCAACGTGTGATGTCTACTGAAGAGATGGAAGACGGTTTACACATATAGACTATAGACAGCAGGTGCAGGAGTAGGCCATTCGTCCCTTCTAGCCAGCTCCAACATGTACTGTTATCATAGCTGATCATACACAATCAGTACCCCGTTAATGCCCTCTCCCCATATACCTTGACCCAGCTAACTGTAAGAGCTCTATCTAACCTCTCTTGAAAGCATCAAGAAACTTCGCCTCCACTGCCTTCTGGGGCACAGCATTCCACAGATCCACCACTCTCTGTGTGAAAAAGTTTTTCTGCATCTCTGTTCCAAATGGCCTGCCCCTATTCTTAAACTGTGCTCTCTAGTTCTGGACACCCATCAGCGGGCACATGCTTCCTCCCTCCAGCCTGTCCAATCCTTTAAAATCTTATATGTTTCAATCGGATCCGCTCTCATCATTCTAAATTCCGGTGCATACAAGCCCAGTCGCACCAATCTTTTCACATATGACAGTCCCGCCATTCCGGGAATTAACCTTGTGCACCCACGCTGCACTCCCTCAGTAACACGAATGTTCTTCCTCAAATTTGGAGACCAAAACTGCTCACAATACTCCAGATGGGGTCTCACCATCTGTACATCTGCAGAAGGACCTCTTTACTCTTAGACATAATTTATCTTGTTATAAATGCCAACATGTCATTAACTTTCTTCACAGCCTGCTGTCCCTGCATGCTTGCTTTCATTGTCTGATGTACAAGAACACCTAGATCTTGTTGTACTTCCACTTTTCCTAACTTGACTCCATTTAGATATTAATCAGCCTTCCTGTTCTGGCCACCTAAGTAGATAACCTCACATTTATCCACATTAAACTGCATCTGCCATACATTCGCCCACTCACCTAGACTGTCCAAGTCACCCTGCATTCTCATAACATACTCCTGACATTTCACACTACCACCCAGCTTTGTGTCATTGGCAAATTTGCTAAAATTACTTTCCATCCCTTCATCTAATTCATTAATGTATATTGTAAACAGCTGCGGTCAGAGCACCGAACCTTGCAGCATCCCACTGGTCACAGCCTGCAATTCCGAAAGGGCCCCATTAATCGCTATTCTTTGTTTCCTGTCATTCAGCCAATTTTCAATCTATGTCAGTACTATGCCCCCAATACCATGTGCTTCAATTTTGCCAAATTACCTCCTATGTGGGACTTTATCAAAGGTTTTATGAAAGTCCATGTACATTACATCCACTGGCTCTCCCTTGTCCATTTTCATAGTTACATCCTCAAAAAACTCCAGAAGATTAGTCATGCATGATTTTCCCTTCGAAAATCCATGCTGACTCGAATTGATCCTTCTACTCCTATCCAAATGTGTCGTAATTTCCACTTGTATTCTTGACTGCAGCATCTTTCCCACCACTAACATCAGGCTAACCTGTCTATAATTCCCTATTTTCTCTCTCCCTCCTTTCTTGAAAAGTGGGAGAACTTTAGCCACCAATCCGCAGGAACTGATACCGAATCTATAGAACATTGGAAAATAATTACCAATGCGTCCACGAATTCGAGAGCCACCTCCTTAAGTACCCTGAGATGCAGCCCATCAGGTCTCGGAGACTTATCAGCCTACACAACCAACAGTCTGTCCAACACCGTTTCTTGCCTAATATATATTTCCTTCAGTTCATCCATTACCGTAGTTTGTTGTTCCACTGTTTTCCCTGCTAGGGTTTTGTTCCATTGAACTTTGGCCAGATCCTCCCTCATAGCTGCAAAGTTCTCTTTGTTCATCTGTAATACTGACACTTCCGATTCTACTTTCTCCTTCTCAAATTGCAGGTTAAAACACATCATATTACGGTCACTACCTCCTAATGGCTCCTTTCCCTCGAGGTCCCTGATCAAATCCGGTTCATTGCACAACACTAAATCTAGAATTGCCTTCTCCCTGGAAGGCTCCAGCACATCCGTTCTAAGAATCCATCTCAGAGGCACTCCACAAACTTCCTTTCTCGTGGTCCAGTACCATTCTGATTCTCCCAGTCTACATGCATTTTGAAATCCACCATGAAAGCTGTATCATAACCTTTGCGACTTGCCAATTTTAATTCTTCGTTCAACTTACACCCTACATTCAGACTGCTGTTTGCATGCCTGCAGACAACTTGTATTAGGGTGTTTCTACCCTTAGAATTTCGCAGTTCTATTCTTACTGACTCTACATCCCCTGTAGACTTTGTGGGTGGAAATATAGAAACATAGAAATTTACAGCGCAATGCAGGCCCATCGGCCCACAAAGTTGCTCTCAACATGTCCCTATATTAGTAATTACTAGGCTTACACATAGCCCTCTATTTTTCTAAGCTCCATGTACCTGTACAAAGGTCTCGTAAAAGAGCCTATTGTATCCGTCTCCACGACCGTTGCCGGCAGCCCATTCCACACACTCACCACTCTCTGCTTATAACACTTACCCCTGACATCTCCTGTGTAACTAGTCCCCAGCACCTTCACCTTGTGTCCACTTCTGGCAACAATTTCAGCCCTGGGAAAAAAGCCTCTGATTATCCACACTATCAATGCCTCTCATCATTTTATACACCTCTATCAAATCACCTCTCATCATCCGTCGCTGCAAGGAGAAAAGGCCAAGTTCCCTCAATCTGTTTTCATAAGACATGTTCCCCAGTCCAGGAAACTTCCTTTATATTTCCTATAGTGAGGTGACCAGAACTGAGCACGGTCCTCCAAGCGGGGTCTTACCAGGGTCCCATAAGGCTGGAACATTACCTCTCTGCTCCTAAATTCAATCCCAGGATCGATGAAGGCTAATACATCGTATGTCTTCTTTACCACAGAGTCAACCTGCGCTGTTGCTTAGAGATTCCTATGGACTCGGACCCTAAGATCTCTCTCTATCCTCCACTGCCAAGTGTCTGACCATTAAGACTTTATTATGTCAACATATTTGACCGACCAAAACGAAACACTTATCTCGGATGAACACCATTTGTCACTTCTCAGCCCAGTTTGGCATCATATGAATGTCCCGCCGTAACGTCTCACAGCCCGCCACACTTTACCCAACTCATACCTGAGAAATACCTGATCTGCTACTGCGGCATGAGACAAGGCAGGTGTCAGAGTTTTATGCCAGGTTACACGTTGTATCTAGTGATCAGAAAGTAATTAGTTTCAAATAATTATCGGAAACGATAGGACGTTCCTCAATTTTAGATTCTAAATTGGAACAAGGCGAAGTTTACCTTGGTTCAGAAAGTATCTGGAATGTGTGGATTGGGAGAAGATGTTTTCTGGCAAATCAGCTCTTGGTAACTTGGAGCCCAAGGGGTGCTTACTTCGTTGTAGCCGGGAACGATCTGTACTGTGAATAGAGGGAAGTGTTGAAGGAGAGATGGATTTTGGTGTACAAAGCTAGGGAATACACAATGTGAATAGAGGGTCCCCTTGACATTTCCCTCCCTTAAAAACCTACATGTCTCCAAACCGAGTTCCCTCCCGCATACACTTCTTCACATGCGTCACCTCGTCCTCCCCTATACCCCTCTCCATTTCCGTCTTACCATACCTCCACTTCCCCTTTAGTATATCTGCACCTCACTTAGCAGCACCACTCCTTCTCTGTTATCAGAGGGATGTGTGATGAGGAAGGGGCATATTGGTGCTAGTTGTCACACCTCCTCCTTTACCGGATATTGACCTCTGGGTTCAGAATCTCTCCACCGCTCTGCATGGACACCACTCTCGCTAGAGCGTGCTATATCACCAGCAATATATTTCCATTCCGGCATTCCGGCCCAACACCCTTAGTGTGCGTGTGTGTGTGTGTGTGTGTGTGTGTGTGTGTGTGTGTGTGTGTGTGTGTGTGTGTGTGTGTGTGTGTGTGCGTGCGTGCGTGCGTGCGTGCGTGCGTGTGCGTGCGTGCGTGCGTGTGCGTGCGTGCGTGCGCGTGTGTGTGTGTGTGTGTGTGTGTGTGTGTGTGTGTGTGTGGTGGTAGTTGCTGACAGCAGTTTGGTGGCCCTGTTTAATGTTCTGCCGCTCAGAAGGGAATGTGAGGGAGAGCAGGGGCAAGCTGTCGTGACAGGGGATTCATTAGGAGGCTCTGTGGAGAGAACGAGAGACCTGGATGGTATGTTCCTGGGACCCATGTTCTATGTTGCGTAGTTTCCATAGCATCATAGAAAACTTACAGCACAATACAGGCTAATCGTCCCACAGGTCTGGGCCGAACATGTCCTGCCTTAGAAATTACTAGGCTTACCTATAGCCCTTTACTAAGCTCCATGTACCCATCTAAAAGTCTCTTAAAAAAACCGTATTGTATCCGCCTCCACCACTGCTGCCAGTCGCCATTTCCACGCACTCACCACTCTCTGAGTAAAAAGCATACCCCTGACATCTCCTCTGTACCTACTCTCCAGCTCCGTCAACCTGTGTCCTCTTGTGGCAGCCATTTCAGCCCTGGTGGGGGGGGGGAGCCACTGACTCTCCACACGATCAATACCTCTCAGCATGTTTTCTCACCTCTGTCATGTCACCTCTCATCCTCTGTCACTCCAAGGAGAAAAAGCCGAGTTCACTCAACCTATTATCATAAGGCATGCTCCCAAATCCAGGCAACATCCCTGTAAATCTTCTCTGCACCCTTTCTCTGGCTTCCAAATCCTTCCCGCAGTGAAGCGACCGGAACTGAGCACAGTACTCCAGGTGGGGCCTGGTCAGGGTCATATATAGCTGCCACATTACCTCTCGGGTCGAGTTTGATTTCCAAGACTGATGAGGGAAGATATTCCGTCCGCCTTCTTAACCACGTAATCAAACTGCACAACTGTTTGTGTGTCCTCCGGACTCGGAGCTCAAGGTTTCTCTGATCCTCCACAGTGCCATCCTATATTCTGCCTTATTATTGAACTACCAAACTGAAACACTTCACAAGTGCCTGGGTTGAACACCATCTGCTAATTCTCAGACCAGTTTTACATCCAATCAATGTCCCGCTGCAACGTGTGATAGCCCTCTATACTGTCCACACACCACCAACCTTTGTATCATCATCAAACCTACGAACCCATCCGTCCCCTTCCTTATCCATGTCATTTATAAAGATTACGAACAGTAAGGGTCCCAGAACAGATCCTTCAGGCACCCCACTTGTCAACGACCCCCATGCAGAATATGACCCGTACACACCCACACTTTGCCTTTTGTGGGCAAGCCTGATCGGGATCCACAAGGCAATCTCCCATTGTATCCCATGCCACGTCCTCCTCAATAAGCCATGCATGGGTATCTTATCAAATGCCTTGCTGAAATCCATATACACTGCATCTACTGCTCTTCCTTCAGCAACCTGTTTTGTCACATCCTCATAAAATTCAATCAGTCTTGTACGGCACAACTGTCCCTTGACAAACCCATTCTGACTATTTCTAGTCATATCATACCTCTCCAAATGTTCATAAATCTTGCATCTCAGGATTTTCCCCATCAACTTACGAACCACCGAGATAAGACTCACCGGTTTATAAATTCCGGGGCTATCTCTGCTCCCTTTCTTGAATAAAGGAACAATATTCGCAACTCTCCAATCCTCTAGAGCCTATCCCGTCTCCATTGATGATGCAAACATCATCCCCAGAGGCTCAGTAGTTTCCTCCCTCGCCTCCCATTGTAGCTGGGGTACATCTCATCCCGTCCCGGGGATTTATCCAACTGGAACTTTTCAAAAGCTCCAGCACAACTTCTTAATATCTACGTGATCAAGCTCTTCAGTCTGCTGCAAATCATCACTACTATCACCGAGATCGTTTCCATAGTGAATATTGAAGCATTCATTATCTCCGCTATTTCCTGCGGTTCCATGCACACCTTTCCACTGTCTCAGTTGATACGTCCTATTCGTTCACGTCTTATCCTCCAAGACTCCTCAGAAAGTCTTGGGGTTTTCGTTAATCCTGCCCGCCAAGGCTTCAGATGGCCCCTTCTGGCTCTCTTAATTTCCCTCTTAAGATCCTTCCTGCTAGCCTTATAATCTTTTAGTTATTACCTAACCTTCTGACACTTTAATAAATTTCTATTTTCTTCTTGACAGAGCTTCGCCTCTCCCTGATCTCTTCCGAACGAGACCAGCTGACCATTGTGGAACAATATCAGGAGATGAACAGGACCCGGAGCCAATATCGACGAAAAGTCCTTGAGTTGTATTCGACCCTTGAATCCAGGACAATCGCAAATTCCCTTCGGGACCCCTGCCAGACCACCTGTTTCAGGAATGCGTGCATCCTCAACCACAGCAGCTCTGTCCCCGAAAGCAAAATATTCTGCCAACGTTGACCTGCAGGTAAGGTGAGGTAAAATCCCCCATCCTCCGCTCTGCTCTCAAGGAGAGAGAGAGAGGGAGAGAGGGAGAGAGAGAGAGAGAGAGAGAGAGAGAGAGAGAGAGAGAGAGAGAGAGAGAGAGAGAGAGAGAGAGAGAGAGAGAGAGAGAGAGAGAGAGAGAGAGACAGAGAGAGAGAGAGAGAGAGAGAGAGAGAGAGAGAGAGAGGGTTACTCAGTCTGGGCTGTGCGTGTTGGGTCTTTGTCGTGGGGATCACATCTATTGTCTGACTCCACAAGACTAATCTTCTGGAAGTTTATGAGGATCTATCTATCAGAATGGACAAGGGGAGTCAGTGGATGTCGTGTACCTGGATTTTCAGTAAGCCTTTGATAAGGTCCCACACAGGAGATTAGTGGGCAAAATTAAACCACATGGATTTGAGGGGACTACAGACATGGGTAGAATTTTTTTTGGCTGACAGGAAACAACGAGTAGGGTTTAACGGGTCATTTTCAGAACGGCAGCCAGTGACTGGTAGGGTACCGCAAGGCTCAGCGTTGGGACCACAGTTATTTACAATATACATTAATGATTCAGATGAAGGGATTTAAAGTAACATTAGTAAATTTGCACATGACACAAAGATGGGTGGTAGTGTGAAATATGAAGAGGGTTTTGGGAGAATGCAGGGTGATTTGGACAGGTTGGGTGAGTGGGCAAATGCATGGCAGATGCAGTTTATCGTGGATAAATGTGAGTTTATCCACTTTGGTGACAAGAACAGGAAGAGTGATGAATATCTAAATGGAGTCAAGTTAGGGAAAAGGGAAGTACAACGAGATCTTGTGCTCTTGTTTATCAGACTCTGAAGGTAAGCAAGCAGGAACAGCAGACAGTGAAGAAAGCTAATGGCATGATGGCCTTCATAACAAGGGGAGCTGAGTATAGGAGCAAAGAGGTCCTTCTGAGTTGCACAGGGCCCTCGTGAGAACACATCTAGAGGATTGTGTTCAGTTTTGGTCTGCAAATTTGCGGAAGGATATTCTTGCTATTGAGTGAGTGCAGCGTAGGTTCACGAGGTTTATTCCCGGGATTGCGGGACTGTCAGGTGTTGAAAGTTTGGAGTACTGGACTTGTATACATTGTAATTTAGAAGGATGGGAGGGGATCTGATCGAAACATATATGATCATTAAGGGATTCGACACGATAGAGGTCGGAAACATGTTCCCGATGATGGGGGAGTGCAGAACCAGAGGCCACAGTTTAAGGAGTAGCCCATTTGGAACGGAGTTCAGAAAAAAAAAAATACCCAGTGAGTTGTGGCTCTATGGAATGTTTTGCCTCAGAAGGCAGTGGAGGCCAATTCTCTGTATTCATTTAAGAAAGAGTTAGGTAGAGCTCTTAAAGATAGCGCAGTCAAGGGATATTGGGAGAAGACAGGAACAGGGTATTGATTGTGGATGTTCAGCCCTGATCACATTGAATGGCGGTGCTGGCTCGAAGGGACCAATGGCCCACTCCTGCACCTATTGTCTACTTCTAGAAGAATAGATTATCGGAACAGGGCTGTGATGTTGAAGCTCTATAAGGCACTGGAAAGAACTCAGTTGGAGTGCTGTGTGCAGTTTTAGGCTGCTTATTTAATGAATGACGTGCTGACGTTGGAGAGGGTTCAGAAAAATTTCACTAGAATGAGTCCTGGAATGAGAGGGTAACATATGAGGAACTTTTGACCGCTCTCGGTCTGTACTCCTTGGAGTTTAGAAGAATGAGCGGGGACCTCATAGAAACATTTCGAATGTTAAAAGGCATGGACGGAGTGGATGTGGCAAAGTTTTTTCCCATGGTGGGGGAGTCTATTACGAGAGGGCATGACTGAAGGATTGAAGGGCGTCCATTCAGAACAGAGATGTGAACAATTTATTTTAGCCAGAGGATGTTGAATCTCTGGAATTTGATGTCTCGGGCGGCAGTGGGGGATAAGTCATTGGGTGTTTTTTTATGGCAGAGATTGGTAGGTATCTGAGTAGCCAGGGCATCAAAGGTTATGGTGAGAAGGCGGGGGAAGTGGGACTAAATGGGTGAATGGATCAGCTCATGACAAAATAGCGGGGCAGACTCGATGGGACGAATGGCCGAACTCTGCCTCTGAGTCTTATGGTCTTAAGAGCATCCAGCTGCAGCTTCTAACACTCCGCGTTGAGGAGTTGGAAATGGAACTGGATGGACTCAGGGTCATTCGGGATGCCGAGGGTCTGATAGGAAGCACATATTGGGAGAAAGTTAACCTGCAATATAATTCCAAAACAATTGAAAACAGCACTCCGTATGCATACCACCCTCCCTCTGCAAAATCCTTCTAAACCCCGTCAAACGTTCAACCCTGCACTCATTCCCGTCACCGTCACACACTGTCTGCAATACACCACTCCCGTCTCCGTCATCCATCACTCAGTTCCAAGCAACCCCGTCTCCGTGACCCAAACCACTTCCTGCACACTTCGCCGTCTCCATCATTCCGTACGTATTCATACGTCCCATCCCCATCTCGGTGATACACTCCATGTACTAAACGCTCCCCATCTAGGTCGTCTCTCCACTCTCCTCCTACTCTGTGGCACAGCTAATTGTGGGGGGTATGAGAGAGAGATGATGGGTACTGTTACACCTTCCCCCGTTCCAATAGGCATCTATCACCAGGATCTGAATCTCTCCACAACTCTGCATGCTCAGGCCGGTGATGTGATTCCACACCACTTGCATCAGTGTTTGCAATCTCAACACGCTTTCCCTGGCCTCCTCTCTCCTCCCCTTCCTTCCTCTAACGGCAGCACCCAATCCGCTCACACAAACACACACAGTTCGAGACTGCTGGAAGCCGAAAGGCTGGGTATTGGTGAGTGGGGAGACGGAGGAGGGAGAGGGTTTCGTACTTTTTCTCATTCTAGTGGAGTGTGCTGCGATGTTGCGGGAGGTTCTTCACATGTCTGACGCCGGGAGTGTGATGGGATAATATTTAGCGAACTTCGCTGGTTCTCTGACCCTGAAAGAGTGTTCTGGGACAGTGTGGAGGGAGCTTCACTCAGTGTATGACCCCGGAGTGTGTGTTGGGACAATGTAGAGGGTGCTGCACTCTGTGTCTGACACCGGCTCTGTATGATGGATCCTTGTGGAGGGAGCGTTACTCAGTGAATGTTTCCAGGATTGTGTGATGGGATTGTATGGAGTGATTCCCGCTCTGTCTCTGAGTCCTAGACATGGGTCAGTGGATTTCGGCTTTTAAGCTGACTCCAACCAAAGATAGGGAGCAAGAAAATGGTAACTCACACGTTCTGCTCCAACGGCTGCAAACTGAGCACCCTTTCTGTGGCCCCACTCTCCTCCACTTCCTTCCTCATTCTGCAGCACACCATTCCTTCTCTATGATGCTTAAGTGAGTGAGTGAGCAACACATATGTACAAATGAAATCGGTATGTACGGGAAGGTGGTTTTAAAAAGTGAGGTCAGGGATTTAGCTATTATATTAAACGACAGGGCCACCACTCGTCCCAGTGTGTTCAGATATTGGGCGACCACACGGTTTAGCTCGTGGTGTAAGTGGGAGGGTCCAAAATTTTGAATGATAGTATTTTTTCCAGGTAAGGTGGGATCTGTAAAAAAGAGATGGAAGACAGATTACAACTGAACTGGTGGGAAACTGATATCCCAGCGAGAAGGTTTGTCAGTACTGTGCATAAGAGTTTTTGGGCGAGTTGCTGAACTTGAGTTGTAGTGGGATGGGATTCAGAGCTCAAAGCAGAGCAGAGCAGATATGGAGACAGAAGTTGTTAAGACCGCATAAACGGTCAGATATCAAGAGTTTATGCATAATGTGACTGGTGCACTGAGCTCCGTATATTTCAATGCAAGAAGCTTTAAAAAAAGGCGGTTGAGCTCAGGGAATGAATCAATACAGTGAATTATGACTTTGCAGCCATTGCTGAGAATTGGGTGTAGGAGGAGCAAGCAGGACAGCACGATGTTTCGGGTTTCCCTATTTTCAGTCGTGAGAAAGAGGAAGGAATTAAAGGCGGAGGGGTGACATTACTATGCTGAGAAAATATTACCGTAATCAACAGTTAGGACAGGCAAAAACTTTCGTCTAAATGAGGCTTTATGGGTGGTCATAACAAATAAGAAATGTATGGCAATGTTATGACATAAAGCATAGAATACTACAGTGCAGTACAGGTACTTCGGCACACAATGCTGTGACGATCCTTAAACCATGCCCCCTCCATATAACCCTACACCTAAAATTCTTCCATTTCCCTGTCTCGTAGTCTCTTAAATTTCACTGGTGTATTTGCCTCCACCACTAACTCAGGCAGTGCATTTCACGCACCAACCACTCTCTGATTAAAAACACCTGTCTCTAATATTCCTTTTGATATTCCAGCCCCTTGTAAAGGCATGTCCTCTTGTATTGAGCAGTGTTGCCCTGGGGAAGAGGAGCTGGCTGTCCACTCTATCTATTCCTCTTAATATCTTGTATACCTGTATCATTTCTCCTCTCATCCCCCTTCTCTCCAAAGAGTAAAGCCCTCGTTCTCTTAATCTCTGATCATAATGCATACCCTCTAAACCAGGCAGCACCCTGGTCAATCTCCTCCGTACCCTATCCAATGCTTCCACATCCTTTCTATAGTGAGTCGACCAGACTGGACTGAGTTCTCCATTTTTTTTTTTTTGCATTTTTTGCCTTTTTTTCCAAGGAAGGTAGGATCATAATAACCATATAACCATATAAAATATAACCCTAATGAAAGGGTAAAGCAGTGGATGTTGTCTATATGGACTTCAGTAAGGCCTTTGACATAGATCCCTGAGGCACATCACTAGTCACCGGCCTCCAACCAGACAAACAGTTATCTACCACTACTCTTTTGCATCTCCCATCCAGCCACTGTTGAATACATTTTACTACTTCAATATTAATACCTAACGATTAAACCTTCCTAACTCACCTTCCTTGTGGAACCTTGTCAAAGGCCTTTCTGAAGTCCATATAGACAACATCTACTACTTTACCCTCGTCAACCTTCCTCATAACCTTTTCAAAAAATTCCATAAGATTTGTCGAACGTGACCTTCATCGCAGAAATCGATGTTGACTTTTGCTAACCAGACTATATCCAGATAATTATATTAATTAATTAATTATTATATTAAGAATACTTTCTATTAACTTACCCACCACTGACATCAAAGTTATAGGCCTGTAATTGCCAGGTTTACTCTAAGAACCCTTTTAAAAGAGATGGAAGACGGTTTACACCTGAAATAGAGGGAAACTGATATCCCAGCGGGAATGTTTGTAAGTACTGTGCATGGGAGTTTTTGGGAGAGCTGTTGAATTTGAGTTACAAGGTATGGGATTCAGATCTCCAGACCAGATAGCGGAGTCGATTTGGACACAGATGTTGTTAAGACCGCAGAAAAAGTCAGATATCAAGAGTTTATGCATAATGCGACTGGTACACTGAGCATTCTAATGCAAAAAGCTTTAAAAAGGCGGTTGAGCTCAGCGAATGAATCAATACAGTGAATTATGACATTGTCGCCATTACTGAAAATTGTGTGTGGGAGGAGCAAGCAGGGGAGCACGATATTTCGGGTTTACCTAATTTTAGTCGTGAGAAAGAGGAAGGAATGAATGGGTGATATTACTAGGGTGAGAAAAATCAAACCGCAGTGGACAGTCAGGATAGGCAAGGAAATTCGTCTAAGTGAGCCCTTATGGGTGGAAATGACGAATAAGCAAAGTATGGCAATGTTACAACATAGAACATAGAATAGTACAGCACATTACAGGCGCTCAGGTCCACAGTGCTGTGCCGACCCTTAAACCATGCT
This sequence comes from Hypanus sabinus, assembly GCF_030144855.1. NCBI lineage: Eukaryota > Metazoa > Chordata > Chondrichthyes > Myliobatiformes > Dasyatidae > Hypanus > Hypanus sabinus. The sequence goes on from NW_026781399.1 coordinate 22,964, forward strand.
CCCATATAACCCCCCACCTTAAATTCTAACATTTACCTGTCTAGTAGTCTCTTAAATTTCACTAGTGTATCTGCGTCCACTACTGACTCAGGCAGTGCATTCCGCACAACAACCACTCTCAGAGTGAAAAACCTTCCTCTAATATCCCCCTTGAACTTCACTCCACTACCTTAAAGCCATGTCCTCTTGTATTGAGCAGAGGTACCCTGGGAATAACTCTCTTGAATAACTCTCTTGAATAACTCTATCATTTCTCCTCTCATCTCCCTTCTCTTCAAAGAGTAAAGCCCTAGTTCCCTTCATCTCTTATCATAATTCATACTCTCTAAACCAGGCAGCATCCTGGTATATCTTCTCTGTATCCTCTCCAATGCTTCCACATCATTTCGTTGAGCAGGTGACCAGGCATATAGATGAGCGTAGTGCAGTAGATGTGATCTACATAAATTTTAGTAAGGCTTTGGACAAGGTTCCACACGGTAGGCTTATTCAGAAAGTCAGAAGGCATGAGAACCAGGGAGGTTTGGCTAGTTGGATTCAGAATTGGCTTGCCTGCAGAAGGCAGAGGGTCATGGTGGAGGGAGTACATTCAGAATAGAGGGTTATGACTAGTGGTGCCCCACAATGATCTGCTCCAGGACCTCTATTTTTTGTGATTTTTATTAACGACCTTGATGAGGGGCCGGGAGGGTGGGTTGGCAAGTTTGCAAGCGACGCAAAGGTTGGTGGTGTTGTAGATATTGTAGAGGATTGTCAAGGATTGCAGAAGCATTGATACGAAGCAGAAGTGGGCTGAGAAGTGGCAGGTGGAGTTCAACCCGGAGAAGTGTGAGGTGGTACACTTTGGAAGGACAAACTCCAAGGCAGATTATAAAGTAAATGGCAGGATACTTGGTAGAGTGGAGGAGCAGAGGGATCTGGGGGTCCATGTCTACAGATACCTGAAATTTGCCTCACAGTTAGATAGGGTAGTTAAGAAAGCTTATGGAGTGTTAGCTTTCATAAGTCGAGGGATAGAGTTTAAGAGAAGCGATGTAATGATGCAGCTCTATAAAACTCTAGTTCGGCCACACTTGGAGTACTGTGTCCAGTTCTGGTCGCTTAAGTGTAGGAAAGATGTGAAAGCTTTGGAAAGGGTACAGAGGAGATTTACCAGGATACTGCCTGGTTTAGAGAGTATGGATTATGATCAGAGGTTAAGGGAGCTAGGGCTTTACTCTTTGGTGGGAAGGATGATGTATGGAGACATGATAGAGGTGTCCAAGATATTAAGAGAATTAGACAGAATGGAGAGCCAGCGCCTCTTCCCCAGGGCACCACTGCTCAGTACAAGAGGACATGGCTTTAAGGTAAGGGGAGCGAAGTTCAAGGTGGATGTTACAGGAAGTTGTTTGTTTTTCACTCAGAGAGCGGTTGGTGCGTGGAATGCACTGCCTGAGTCAGTGGTGGAGGCAGATACACTAGTGAAATTTAAGAGACAACCAGACAGGCATTTGGAGGCATTTAAAGTGGGGGGTTATATGGGAGGCAGTGTTTGAGGGTCAAAAGCCTTACTAAAATCCATATAGATCACATCCACTGCACTACCCTCATTAATATGCCTGGTCACCTCCTCAAAGAAATGACGTGTAAGCATTGTAGAGGATACAGAGGAGAAATACCAGGATGTTGCCTGGTTTAGAGGGTATGAGTTATGATCTGAGATTAAGGGAACTAGGGCTTTACTCTTTAAAGAGAAAGTAAATGAGAGGAGAAATGATAGAGTAATACAAAATATTAAAAGGAATAGATAGAGTGAACAGCCAGCACCTCTTCCCAGGGCAGCACTGCTCAATACAAGAGCACATGGCTTTAAGGTAAGTGGTGGGAAGTTCAAGGGGGATATTAGAGGAAGGTTTTTCACTCAGAGAGTGGTTGTTGTGTGGAATGCACTGCCTGAGTCAGTGGTGGAGGCAGATACACCAGTGAAATTTAAGAGATTTCTAGACATGAATCTGGAGGAATTTAAAGTGGGGGGGGGAAGTTATATGAGAGGCAGGGTTTGAGGGTCGGAACAACATTGTAGGCCGAAGGGCCTGTAAATTGCTGTACTATTCTATGTTCTATGTTCTACAGTGATGCGACCAGACTGGACACAGTACTCCAAGTTCGGCCTAGCCAGGCTTTTATAGAGCTGCATCGTTACATCGCGACTCTGAAACTCCATCCCTCATTAGGAAAACTAACACCACATAGGTTTTCCTATCTACCTGTTTTCTATCTGTTTTTCTATCTGTGAGGCAACATCAGGGATCTGTGGACTCGTACCCACAGATCTCTTTGCTCCTCCCTACCACCAAGTATCCTGCCACTTACTTTGTACTCTGTCTTGGAGTTTGTCCTTTCAAAGTACCACCTCACTCTTCTCCGAGGTGGACGCATCTGCCACTTATCACTGGGAAATGAATAATCAAGCGTATACGTCCTATCGGAAGGACAGACAAGTGGGCAGAGAGGGTGGGGTGGCTCTGCTGGTGAGGAATGAAATTCAGTCCCTTGCGAGGTGTAACATAGAATCAGGAGATTTCGAGTCAGTATGGACTGAACTGGTAAATAATAAGGGCAATTTGTCATCACCTCAGTTCGTGAGGTCTCTTGAAACGTCGTGCACGCACTTTTGCCTTTCTACCTTACTTTACAAACTTTATTCTTTTTCTCTTCCCTCAAATGCAAGATCTGGCTTTACTCCATGCACTGTACTTGCAGCTCTCGCATGAACTTTATCCTTCTCCACCTCACTATCTGCTCTAACACTCTGGTTCCCCTCCCCCTGCAAATCTAGTTTAAACCCCCCGGTGCAGCACAAGCAAACCTTCCCGCAAGGATGTTAGTCCCCCACCAGTTCAGTTGCAACGCGTCCCGTCGGTACATGTCCCACCTTCCCTGAGACAAGGTCCAATTGTCCAGAAACATAAAGCCATCCTTCTTGCGCAGACTCCTTACCCACGTATTTAGCTCCATCATCTTTCTGTTTCTGGCCTCACTGGCGGGTGGCACAGGTAGCGATCCTGAGATTGCAACCCTGGAGGTCCTGTCCTACAATTTTGCACCTAACTCCCTAAACACTCTTTGCAGGACCTCTTCCTTCTTCCTATCCACGTCATTGGTCCCAGCATGGACCACGATATACGGCTGCTCACCCTCCCTCTTGAGAATACTGACAGGTTGATCCGAGATATCGCGGACGCTGGCACCAGGGATGCAACAGATCATCCGAGATTCTCGATCTCTCCCACAGAACTTCCGATCTCTTCCCCCAACCATCAAATCCCCGATCTCTTCCCCCAACCATCGAATCCCCTATCACTACTGCTCTCCTCTTTTCACTCCTTCCCTTCTGAGTTGAGGATACAGTCTCAGTGCCAGAAGCATGACCATTACTGATTGTCCCTGGTATGTAGGGACACCAGGGGCAGATCCTGCTTTACTCCATGAGGGTACGTCCCCACTAACATTATCCAAAACGGTATACTTATTATTTGTGGGAACGGCCGCATGGATGCTCTGCTCATTCTGTCTATTCTCCTTCCCTCCGCTCACAGTCACTCAGCTACCTGCCTCCCGACATTTCGGGGTGAATGTCTCCCTCTAACTCCTGTTTATTTCTGCCTCAGCCTCCCGAATGATCCGAAGTTTCTCCAGCTCCAGCTCCAGTTCCCTAACTCGGTTTGTCAGGAGCTGCAGCTGGATGCACCATTTGCAGGTGTGGTCATCAGGCACATTTGTGCACGCCCGGACTTCCCACATACTGCTAACGGAACACCTGACTGCCGTAACTGTTGCCTCCATTACCTACCCCTAAGCTGATTAGATTAATTAAAGGAGATTACCAGACCTTACCTCACTGGGAGCAAGCTAGTCCTCAGCATCTGCTCGCCGAAGCCTCTGGAGCCAAAGCCTTCCTACTCTGTCTCCCTCCACTGCGTCGCCCGCTCCGTTAATCTGTTCGCTTTATAAACTCTCCCGCTGCCTCACGGGCAGACTTACACGCGCTTGCGTAGTCGTGCCCAGCTCAAACTTCCAGAGTAATCTTTTGGAGATATGATTTGCTGGCCATTACAGAGACTTGGATGGCTGAGAGATAGGAATGGATACTTCAAGTGCCGACTTTTAGATTGTTCAGAAAGGGCAGGGAGGGGGGCAAAACAGCTATGGGCGTGGCACGGTTGATCATAGATAGCGACACAGATGCAGAAAAGTTGGACGCCGTCGAGGAATTTTCTACTCTTAGGGTGAAGGTTGTGAACAGGAAAGGGTCAATAACTTTACTGGGTGTTTTTTTCATAGGCCGCCCAACAGTAGCAGGAATATCGAGGAACAGATAGGGAAACAAATCTTGGAAAGTTAAGAGAATAACAGAGTAGTCGCGATGGGAGATATTAATTTCCCAAATATCAATTGGCATCTCCCTAGGGCAAGAGGTTTAGATGGTTTGGAGTCTGTTAGGTGTGTTAAGGAAGGTTTCTTGACACAATATGTAGATAAGCCTGCAATACCAGAAGCTGTTCTTGATTTCTTATTGGAAAATTAACCTGTCAGGTTTTGGATTTTCGTGAGATCTCACTCTGGAAAATGGTCTTGGTGATCATTGTTGTGACTTACAGCAGACTGAAAAGCTTGAGCACGTAGATAATTAAAAAGAGGATGTGCTGGAGATTTTGGAAAGTATCGTTTGGATAAGTCGCCGGGACCGGATGAGATGTACCCCAGGCTACTCGGGGAGGCAAGGGAGGAGGTTGCTGAGTCTCTGGCGATGATCTTTGCATCATCAATGGGGACAGGCGAGGTTCCGGAGGATCGGAGGTTTGCGGATGTTGTTCCTTTATTCCAGAAAGTGGGTAGATATAGCCCAGGAAATGATAGACCTGTGAATCCTGACTGAATGGTTGGAAAGTTGATGGAGGAGATCCTAAAAGGCAGGATTTATACACATTTGGGGAGGTATAATATGTTTAGCAGTAACAGCATATCTTTGTCAAGGACAGCTTGTGCCTTACCAGCCTGGTAGAATTTTTTTGAGGATGTGACTATACACATTGATGAAGAAGAGTAGCAGATTCAGTGTTAAAGGATTTCGGCAAGGCATTTGATAAGCGTATTAAGCCGTATTAAGAAAGAAAGGATGCATGGGATCCACGGGGACATTGCATTGTGGATCCTGAACTGGCTTGCCCACAGAAGGCTTGTTACAGAAGGGTGATATTCTGCATGGAGGTCGGATAGTGTGGAGAGCTGTCAGAGGTTACAGCGGGGTATCGATTGGATGTTGAGGAAATTACAAGAAGGCTAGAAATGAGAGAAGCAGTGGTTTTTGGTAGGAATAATCCAAGTAGGACAAACATGGGAAATTGTATGGCATTGAAGAATGCAGTAGAACAGAGTAATAATGGTGCATAGTTCCCTGAATGTAGAATCTCATGTGGATAGGGTGGTGAAGAAAGCTTTTGGTCTGCTGGCCTTAATAATTCAGAGCATTGAGTATTGGAGTTGGGATGTAATGTTAAAATTGTACAAGGCATTGGTAAGGCCGAATTTGGTGTATTGTGTACAGTTCTGGTCACCGGATTATAGGAAAGATATCAACAAACTAGAGAGAGTACAGGGATTTACTACAATGTCACCTGGGTTTCAGCACCTAAGTTACAGGGAAAGGCTGAACAAGTTAGGTATTTATTCTTTGGAGCCTAGAATGTTGTGGAGGGGGTACGTGATAGAGAAATTTAAAATTATGAGAGGGAAAGATCAAGTTGACGTGGATAGGCTTTTTTTTCATTGAGAGTAGGGGAGATTCAAACAAGAGGACATGATTTGAGAGTTCGGGAGAAAAAGTTTAAAGGTAACACGAGGGGGCATTTCTTTACTCAGAGAGTGGTAGCTGTGTGGAATGAGCTTCCAGTAGAAGTGGTAGCGGCATATTCGGTATTATCATTTGAAGTAAAATTGAATAGGTATATCGACAGGAAAGGAATGGAGGCTTATGGGCTGAGCGCGGGCCACTGGGACTAGTTGAGTGTAAGCGACAGCACGGACTAGTAGGGCCGAGATGTCCTGTTTCTGTGCTGTGATATTTATATGGTTCTCTGGTTAACTGGCAGAATATTATATAGATAAGGAGAGAATTCAAAATTCTGAGATTCAGCGGGACTTGGGGGACCGCATGAAGGATACCCTTAATATTAACCTCCAGACTGAGTCGGTGGTGAAGAAGGTGAATGCAATGTTGGCATTTATTTCTAGAGGAATAGAGTATAGGAGCAAGGATACAATGTTGAGGTTCGAAAAGGCACTTATAAGACCTCACTTGGAATACTGTGTGCAATTTGTGTATCCTTATTTTAAAAAGTTTGAGCTGACTTTGGAGTGGGTTCAGAGAAGCTTCACTACATTGATTCCGGGAATGAGAGGGTTTACATATGAGGAACGTTTGACCGTTCTTGGACTGTACTCCTTGGAGATTAAAAGAATAGGGGCGGGGGGGGGGGAACTGATAGAAGCATTTCTAATGTAAAAAGGCATGGACAGAGAGGTTGTGGCAAAGTTGTTTTCCATGTTGGGGGAGTCCAGTACGAAAAGGCATGACTTAAGCATTGAAGGGCCCCCATTCAGAACTGAGACATTTTTTTTTGTTATTATTATCCAGAGGGTGGTGAATCTGTGGAATTTGTCGCCACGGGCGGCAGTGGATTTCAAGTAATTGGGTGTATTTAAGGCAGAGATTGATAATTATCTAAATTCCCAGGGCATCAAAGTATAAGGTGAGAATGCGGGGGAGTGGCACTAAATGCGATTAGCTCATGATAAAATGGCGGAGCAGACTCGATGGGCCGATTGGCCGACCCGCTCCTTTGTCCTATGGTCTTATGGATGTAAGACTGGGCTGAGAAGTGGCAGATTACGTTCAACCCAGGTAAGTGCGAGATGGTTCATTTGTGTAGGTTTAATATAATGGCCGAATACATTACTGATGGTAAACCTTGCAGTGTGGACGATCAGAGGGATCGTCCACAAGACGTGGTACGACGTGGTACGGCAGGGAGACCTCCAGTGTCTCTGACGACTTCACCTGCCAGAAGTGCATCCGGATGCAGATTCTAACACTCGGGGTTAAGGAGCTGGAACTGTAACTGGATGAACTCAGGGTCATTCGGGAAGCTGAGGGGGTGATAAGGAGGGCATATTGGAAGCAGTTAGACCCACCGTGTAGGACAGAGGAAACAGCGTGATAGTCAGGAAGCTGAAATGGGTTAAGCAGCCAGGGCAGAATATTCTTATGGCCAAATTCCTGGGCAATATGGATTGGGTGAGGCTATTTTCTTGCCGAGGTATAGCTGGTAATTTGAAGGCCAAGCACCATTTAACCTCAGTGCCCAAGGGAAAGGCTAAGACCGTCAATGGTGGGAAGGGCTGACGGAGGGAGCGACTTGGGTGTACTCTGCTGGGATACACATATTGTGAATGGTGAGAAGAGCCGAGGAAACGAGCGACTGGAATTTGGACTTGGGTGTACACTGCTGGGATACACATATTGTGAACGGTGAGGAGAGGCGAGGAAACGAGCGACGGGAATTGCCACAGAGTCTGCAGTTTCCGAGTCCACAAATTAGTTTCTTGTCGCCTCGTTACGGGAAGAGTGTGGGGGTCTTCGGAGAGAATGCGGAAGAACTTCATAGGAACTTCACCCTGCCTGGAACAGACAATATAACCTATAACCAGATAGACCAGAAAGTCTGTGCATTCCTCTAGAGAGGCGGAGACTGAGGCTGGGGGAGATACAGGTCTATCTCATTATGAGAGACACAGGGAGACAAGACAGACGGTATATTATTCAAGAGCGGTGGGGACTGAGGTGGGTGGAGATACAGGTCTATATCATAATGAGAGATACTGGGAGACCAGACAGACGGCGTATTAGTCTAGAGCGGTGGAGTCTGAGGTGGGAGGAGATACAGGTCTATATCATTATGAGAGATACAGGGAGACCAGACATACGGTGTATTAGTCTAGAGTGGCGGAGACTGAGGTGGGAGGAGATAAAGGTCTATATCATTATGAGAGATACAGGGAGACCAGACAGACGGTGTATTAGTCTAGAGCGGCGGAGACTGAGGTTGGAGGAGATACAGGTCTATATCATTATGAGAGATGCAGGAAGACCAGACAGACGGTGTACTTCTATGGAGCGGTGACAAGCAGGAGCGTGTACAGGGATTGTAGGGAGATGGACATTGCGTCGGCAGAAAGGATTTCATTGGGCCTGTTCTTTTCTGTCATTTCCGTTCATTGCTTTTCAGGAGGGCGGGGGCTGATTTGAACTCGCAGAGTGGGAAGAGCAGGGGTAGATTAGATCAGGGAAAATGACGATTAACAAAGTCACGAAAATGACTTTTTTTTTCCACAGACGACATGGGAAGTGAGCGACCCGCACGGAGAGACCGATCAGACTCCAGCATATGGCTAATCTGCGTTTTAACAGCGGCCCTCATTATCACGGGTATCTGCTGGAGGATTCATGGTCAGTTTCACTCCGGTCGCAACGACCAAACCGCAAAGAATAAAAATGGCCACTTTAAAATCGGCACATTCCCAAAATGTCCCAGAAACACCCTTTACTGTGCTATCAACACACCTATCACTATGGTAGTGACGGGCCACTTATAATGTCTACGACACATCCCTCACCGTGACCCCTACACTACCCCCATCAGCACAGAGCTCAATGTGATACCGACACACATCTGCCAACTATAGAACATTACAGCACAGAAACTGGCTTTTTGGCACTTCTTGGCTGTTCTGACCCATTTTTACAGCCTCGTCCCACTGACCTGCAGCTAAGACCATATCCCTGCATACCCTTCTCATCCATGTACCGGTCCAAGCTTTTCTTAAAAGATAAAAGTAATCCTGCATTCACCAGTTCAAAAGGCGGCTGATTCCACACTCCCACTACTCTCCGTGTGAAGAATACCCCACTAATGTGCCCTTTATACTTTGCGCCCTTCACCCTTAACCCATGTCCGTCGTTTCCTTTTTATACCTTAAACTCAGTTGAAAAAAAAACCTGCTTGCATTCACTCTATCTATACTCAACGTAATTTTATACACCTCTATCAAATTTCCCCTCATTCTTCACGCTCCGTGGAGTAAAGTCCGAACCTATTTAGCCTTCCTCTGTAACTCAGTTTCGCAAGTCCCGGCAACATCATTGTAAACCTTCTCTGCACTCTTCCAACCTTATTAATATCCTTCCTCTAAGTAGGTGACCAAAACTAAACGGAACACCCAAATTCGTCCTCATCAATGTCTTATAAAACCTCGTAATAACATTCCAACTCTTATACTCAATAACTTGATTTATAAAGATCAATGTGCCGAATGCTCTGTTTAGGATCCTATCTACCTGTAATGCCACTTGTAGAAAATTATGTATCTGTATTCACAGATTCCTCTGATCTGCTGCAATCCTCAGGGTCCTACCATTTACCTTGTATGTTCTACTTTGGTTTTTCCTTCCAAAGTACAATATCTCACACTTGTCTGCATTAGACTCCATTTTCCATTTGTCATCCCACTTTTCCAGCTGGTCCAATTCCCTCTGCATGCTTTCAAAATCTTCCTCACTGTTCACTACACCTCCAATCTTTGTATCATCAGTACATTTGCTGATCCAATTCACCACATTATCATCCAGATCATTGATATAGATGACAAATTACAATGGAGCCAGCACTGATTGTTGTGGCACACCACTAGTCACAGAAGCGATCCTCTCAGAGCAACTCACAGAAGCAATCCTCCACTACCACTCCCTGTCTTCTCCCATTGACCCAATGTCTAATCTAATTTACTACATCACCATGTATACCTAGAAACTGAATCTTCCTAACTATCCTCCCTTGCGGGACCATGTCAAAGGCCTTACTGAAGTACATGTATTCAACATCTACTGCCATCACTTCATTTGCTTTCCTGGTAACCTCCTCGAAAAACATTAATAGATTGGTTGAACATGACTTACCACGCACAAAGCCATTTTGACTCTGCCTAATAAGTCCTTGTCTGTCGATCATGCCTCTTAGTACACCTTCCAATAAGTTACCTACTACTGACGTCAAACATACAGGCCTATAATATCCCGGATTACATTTACAGCTTTTTTAAACAACGGAACAACATGAGCTACCCTCCAGTCCTCCGGCACCTCACCCGTGTATAACAACATTTTCAATATATCTACCAGTGCCCCAAAAATTTCAACACTAATCTTCTTCAAGGTCAAAGGGAATATTCTGTCTGGTCATGGGAATTTATCTACTCTGATTTGCTTCAAGACAGCAATCCCATATTCCTCTTTAACTGTTGAGGTTCCGAGTCCTCACTACTCGTTTGCTTATTTCCAGAGGCTCCTTGCAATTCTTTAGTAAATACAGATGCTAAAACTAAACAATTAAAATCTCCACCATTTATTTTGGTTCCATACATCACCAAATGTTTTGTTCTTCAAGCCGACAGGTTTCATCCCTCGGTTTTATACTCCTCAAGCACCTTATTTGCTCCTTGTTGCCAAAACTTTCATACATCTCTCTCTTCTTCTTTATCAGAATTCCAATCCACGTTTTTCCAATCCTTTCTCATTTATTCAAATTTCCCCTTTTTCCAGTTCAGTACCTCAACCGGAGACTTGATCTATCTTTATCCATGGCCAAGTTGAAAATAATGGTGTTATGATCACTAGACTGAAAATGTTCCCCTACACACACTCCCGTCACTTGTCCTAACTCGTTTCCTATTAGGAGATGAACTATTGCATCCTATCTAGTTGGTACCTATATATATTGATTTAGAAAACTTTCCTGAACACCTTTTACAAACTCTGACCCGCAGTACGGGAGCCGCAACAATGTGTGGAAAATTAAAATCTCTTACTATCATAACATTATGTTCCCTGAAGTTGTCTGCTATCTCTCTGTAGTTTTGCAGCTTCAATTCTCGCTGACGATTGCGCATTCTGAAATGCAATCCCATTCCTGTTTCTCAGTTCCACCCAGAGGACCTCGGTAGACAAGCACTCTAATCTATCCTGCCTGAGCACTACTGTAAAGTTTTCCTTGCCTAGCAATTCCAACACACACCCTTCATCCCTTTGTCTTTATCAACTCTGAAGATTCATATCCCTGGAACATGAAGCAGCTTGTCCTGCCCCTCCTATAGACAAGTTTCACTAATGGTTATAAAGTCATAATTTCATTTGTTAATCCACGACCTCAGGTCGTCTTCCTTCTTCAAAATTCTCCTCGTTTTTAAATAGGCACACCGCAGAAGATTATAACCACCACACACAGCTCTCATATTTCTGACTTTGCATGAACTTTTAACATCATATATTTTCACCCCCGCTACACTATCTGCTCTGGCACTCTGGTTTCCATCCCCCTGCAAATATAATTTAAACCATCCGCAATTGCACTAGCAAACCTCCCTGCAAGGATATGGGACCCCTATAGTTCAAGGGTAACCCGTCTCTCTTGGACAGGTCCCACCTGCCCAGAGGAGGTCCCAAAGATCCAAAAATCTGAATCCGTGCCCCCTATACCAGTTCCTCAACCAAGTGTTCATCCTCCAAATCATCCTACACTCACCCTCACTGGCACGTGGCACAGGAAGCAATCTTGAGATCGCTACTCTCGAGGTCCTGCTTTTTAACTTCCTACCGGACTCTCCATACTCACTCTCCAGGACCTCCTCACTCTTTCTTCCTACGTCATTTGTACCGACGAGAACCATGACATCTGGCTGCTCACCCTCCCACTTCAGAATGTTGTGCACAAGATCAGAGACATCACTGACCCTGGCACACGGGAAGCAACACACCATCCGGGAGACTCTGTCACGACTGCAGAACCTCCTGTCTGTACCTCTGACTATCGAGTGTCCTATCACTACTGCTCTCCTCATCAGCCCCGCTCCCTTCTGCACTGCAGATCCAGACTCGGTGCCCGAGATGCGGCAGCCGCAGCTTGTCCCAGGGAAGTCATCCCTCCCAACAGTATCCAAATCTGGATACATGTTGTTGAGGGGAATGGCCTCAGGGGATCTCTGCTCTGTCTGCCCTTTGCCCCTTCCCTCGCCTGACGTTAACCCAATTACCGGTGCCCTGCTTCTTTGCAGTAACTACCCCCCTGACACTACTATCTATAAACTCTTCATTCTCGGGAATGATCCGGAGGTCATCCAGCTCCTTCTCCAGTTCCCAAACGCGGATTGTTAGGAGCTGCAGCTGGATGCACTTCCTGCAGGTGTCGCTGTCAGGGACAGCGGAGGTCTCCCTGACTTCCCACATCCTGCAAGAAGAGCATTCCTGCATCCTGCCTGGCATTCTCTCTACTCTAAACTAACGAAACAAAACTTCCCGGAACCTACATTTGTAAAGGTACCACACTGTAGACTTATTCAGAAAGACAGAAGGCATGGGCTCCAGGGAAGTTTGGCCAAGTGGATTCAGTATTCGCTTTCCTGCAGAAAACTGAGGGTGTTTATGGAGGGAGTACATTCGGATTAGAGGGCTGTTACTAGTGGTTTCCCACAGAATCGATTCTGGAACCCCTACCTTTCGTGAATTTTATTAACGACCTGAATATTGGGGTAGAAGTCTGTGTTGGCAAGTTTTCAAACGACACGAAGGTTTGTGATGTTGGGGATCGTGTGGACGATTGTCAAAGATTGCAGAGAGACATTGACATGACGCAGAAGTGGGCTGCGAAGCGGAAGATGCAGTTCCTCTCGGAGAAATGTGAGGTGGTACACATTGGAAAGACATACTCTAAGGCAGAGTACAATGTAAATGGCAGGATAACTGGTACTGTGGAGGAGCCGAGGGATCTGCGGGTATATGTCTACAGATCCCTGAAAGTTGCCTCACAGGTAGATATGGTAGTTAAGAAAGCTTATCGACTGTTAGCTTTCATAAGTCGAGAGATAGAGTTTAAGAGTTGCAAGGTAATGATGCAGTTCTATAAGACTCCGGTTAGGCCACACTTGGAGTACTGTGTCCAGTTCAGGTCCCCTCACTAGAGGAAGTATGTGGAAGCATTGTAAAGGGTACAGATGAGCTTAACCAGAATGCTGCCTGGTTTAGAGATTATGCATTATGAACAGAGAATAAACGAGTTAGATGAGATGAGACCTGATAGAGGCATACAAGATCTTAAGAGTAATAGATAGAGTGGGCAGCCAGCACCTCTTCCCCAGGGCACCACTGCTGAACACAAGAAGACATGGCTTTAAGGTAAGGGGTGGGAAGTTCAAGGGGGTATCAGAGCAAGTTTTTGTTTTTACTCAGAGAGTTATTGGCTTATGGAATGCACTGCCTGTGTCAGTGGTGGAAGCAGATGGACTAGTTTAATTTAAGAGACTGCTAGCCAGGTACATGGAGGAACTTGAAATAGGGGTTTATATGGGCCGCTTGGTTTAAGCGTGGACAAAACATTGTGGACCGAAAGGATTGTACTGCATTATTCTATGTTCTATGTTCCATAAGCCGGCACACAGTAACCGTGATAAAAACACGGCCTTTACAGCAACACAATTAAGACCTGTCCTGACAACGACACGCCATGCACCATAACATCAACAATGCTGTTACCGTAGTACGGTAACGACATTCAACGAGACACAGATACACTCCTATCCGCGACACTGACACGACCTTCTCCGTGACTCTGATGTACCGTACACCGTGACAATTTAACGCTCCTCAAAGTGATCAGCCTCGCCCCTCACCGTGATAAAGACTCAGAAGTCACTGTAACACCCCATTCAGTGACGGTATCACCCCTCAACATTACACAAATGCACGGCTCACTGAGGCAATTACCCGCACCTCACCTTGACACAGGCAAACCCCTGAACGTGATACCATCACCTAAATTCACAATGACACCGCCATAGTACTCTCTGTGACACCATCACACACCTCAGCGTGACCCTCTCACACAGACCGTGGCCAGGACGTATCCCTCACCGTGACACAGGCAAACCCCTGAACGTGATACCATCACCTAAATTCACAACGACACCGCCATAGTACTCTCTGTGACACCATCACACACCTCAGTGTGACCCTTTCACACAGACCGTGGCCAGGACGTATCCCTCACCTTGACACAGGCAAACCCCTGAACGTGATACCATCACCTAAATTCACAATGACACCGCCATAGTACTCTCTGTGACACCATCACACACCTCAGTGTGACCCTCTCACACAGACCGTGGCCAGGACGTATCCCTCACCTTGACACAGGCAAACCCCTGAACGTGATACCATCACCTAAATTCACAATGACACCGCCATAGTACTCTCTGTGACACCATCACACACCTCAGCGTGTCCCTCTCACACAGACCGTGGCCAGGACGTATCCCTCACCGTGACACAGGCAAACCCCTGAACGTGATACCATCACCTAAATTCACAATGACACCGCCATAGTACTCTCTGTGACACCATCACGCACCTCAGCGTGACCCTCTCACACAGACCGTGGCCAGGACGTATCCCTCACCGTGACACAGACATACGCCTCCCGGTGAGATCAACACATGCTACACCGTGACACAAATACTCCACCCACGGTGACAACACAAGACCCCTCACCTTGACATTTTCCTCGCCTTGACATCGAGATGCACTTCATTGTGACCCGGCACACCTCCCGCCCGAACACATAATCTCCTATCACAGTGACACGGACGCGTTCCTCTCAGCAACTCGGAAATTCCTCGCACGATATTGACGCAGACCCCCATGGTAACAACAACAAAACCTTCACCGGAACATTGATAACCCCTCAGCGTGACACAGACACGCCCCTCAAGGAGACGCCGACGCCTCTCACTGTGCCAGCAGCACATGCTTCACTGTGACACGCTTCACCGTCACACTGACACAACACTCTCTGTGACCCGTTCGGTAGCGTGACGCCGACTCACGTGTCACTGTAAACTTTAAACTTCCTTCACCATCTCTCTCAGTATCACAGATTCGTCATTCTTACGAAACATGTCACCGAAAGTCTAATCTGTCCGATCTTAAGCGAATGCACAGCGATCTCCGTCACCAGTTCACTGAGATGGAAACGAAGTACAGATCTGTCAACGAAACCAAGGCTCAAATCTGTGAATTGTTGACCAGCAGAAGAGGTGAGACATCATCCCCCTCTTTCACCCACTCCTCATCACGGGGCAGGCATGGAGAGAGGAAGAGTCACTCTGTGCTTGACATCGGGATTGTGTTAAGAGATGGTATGGAAAATGATTCACTCTATGTTTGACCCGGCGAGAATTATGGGACTGCGTGGAGGGAGTTTCCCCACTGTCACTGAATATAGGAGAGTGTAATGGGACGTTGTGGAGGTGGATTTACTCTGTTTTTGAACATGGGATTGTGAGACGTAACATTGCTGCTTCACACTATGTCTCACTTCGGGAATGTCTGATGGGACAGAATGGATCCAGCTACACTCTGTATCTGACAGCGGGATTGTGTGATGGGAAGTGCCCAGAGAGATTCACCCCATGACTGAACTCTGAAGTGTGTCATGGGACCGAGCACAGAGAGTTTCACTCTGTGTGACGGGACGGTACAGAGGGGGCTTCACTCTGTGACTGAATCCGGGAGTGAGTGCTGCGACGGTGCAGAGAGAGATTCACTCTGTATCCGACTCCTAAAGTGGGTAATGGGATCGTAGGGAGAGAGAGCGTCTGTGTCTGACTCAAAGAGTTTGTGATGGGACGGTGCAAAGGAACCTTCATTTATGTGACACCGAAATCTGTGATTGGATGTTTTGGAGGGAGTCTGACCCCGTGAGTGAACTTCACTTTGTGTGTGAACACAAGGAGGTGTTGTGTGACGGTACAGAGAGAGCTTCATTCTGCGACTCGCCAGAGAGTGCGATGGGACGTAAGGAGGGGGACTCGTGTTAGACTCGGGAGTGTGTGATGAGACCGTGTGGTGGCAGCTTCCCTCTGTGTCTGACAGTCTGCTCTGAGGTGTGTTTGGAGGCTGTAGAGGGAGAATCACTCTCCCTCTGACATATGCCGTGTGTGAAGAGGGAATTTCTTTCTATGTCTTACCACTGAAGTGTGTGATGAGACGGTGTGGAGGGTGATTCACTATGTGTTGGACCCCGGGAGTGTGTGAGGGGCGGTAAGGAGCGAGATTTACTCTGTGTCCGACCCCGAGAGTGTGTGATGAGACGGTGTGTAAGGAGTAACACCCAAAATCTGACCCCGGAAGAATGTGACAGGGCGGTGTGCAGGAATGTTCACTACACGTCTGACTGCTGGAATGAATGATGAGGCCATGGAGAAAGAGATACACTCTGGGCCTGCGTGATGTGGCTTTTTAGAAGGAGCTAAACTCAGTGTGTGACTCCTAAAGTTTGTGTTGTGTCAGTGTGGACGGGAGCCTCACTTCACGTCTGACCCCGGGAGTGTATGAAAGCCAGTGTGGTGGGAGCCTCACTTCACGTCTGACCCCGGGTGAGAATGAAAGGCAGTGTGGAGGGAGCCTCACTTCACGTCTGACCCCGGGAGTGTATGAAAGGCAGTGTGGTGGGAGCCTCACTTCACGTCTGACCCCGGGGGATGTATGAAAGACAGTGTGGAGGGAGCCTCACTTCACGTCTGACCCCGGGAGTGTATGAAAGGCAGTGTGGAGGGAGCCTCCACGTCTGACCCCGGGAGTGTATGAAAGGCAGAGTGGAGGGAGCCTCACTTCACGTCTGACCCCGGGAGTGTATGAAAGGCAGTGTGGTGGGAGCCTCACTTCACGTCTGACCCCGGGGGGTGTATGAAAGGCAGTGTGGTGGGAGACTCACTTCACGTCTGACCCCGGGAGTGTATGAAAGGCAGTGTGGTGGGAGCCTCACTTCACGTCTGACCCCGGGAGTGTATGAAAGGCAGTGTGGTGGGAGCCTCACTCCCCGTCTGTCCCCGGGTCCGAATGAAAGGCAGTGTGGTGGGAGCCTCACTTCACGTCTGACCCCGGGAGTGTATGAAAGCCAGTGTGGTGGGAGCCTCACTTCACGTCTGACCCCGGGAGTCTGTGATGTGTCCGTGGAGAAAGACAGTCAATCTATTTCTAACCGTGTGAGTGCCTGATCGGGCGGTGTGCAGGGAACTTAAATCTGTGTCTATGGCGGATGGGTGAGATGGGTGAGTGCTCCTAAATGGGGTGGGGAGGGGGGTCGTGTGTGTGTGTGTGTGTGTGAAATCGGGAACGTTGACGCGTGCCAGTATGGAGTTCCGCTCTGTGTCAGATATCAGTGGTGTGTGATAGGACGGTGCGGAGCGAGCTTCACTCTGTGTCTGACCCCGAGGGTGTGATATGGGAAAGAGTGGAGTGTACTTCACTCTGTGTCCGACCCAGAGGCTGCGTGACGAGGCGCAGAGGAGTGAGCTTCACTCCGTGTTTGATCTAGGGGTGTGTGCTGGGACGGTGTGGAGGAAGCATCGCTCTGTTTCTGACTCACCGAGTGTGTGATGGGACGGTGTGGAGGGAGCATCAGTTTGTGAGTGTTTCAGCGGTGGGGTCGAGGTAGCCACAATCGGTGCCTGACTGGAGATTCTGTGTCTCTCCCCTGGCGTGTGCGATAAGACAGTGTGGTACGATATTCACTCTGTGTCTTGACACCGGAAGTGCGTGATGGATGGTTTGGAGGGAACTCCACTACGCCTGATCCTTGTAAATCGTGCGATAGTACGGTGTTGGTGGAGATTCACTCTGTGCCTGACCTCAGGTGTGCGTGATGGGACCGCATGGAATGAAATTTACTCTGTGTGTCACCGTTCCTTGTTCCTGATTTCCAGAGCAAACGTGTTCCGAGGACTGGGTCACAAATGGAGATCGGTGTTATTACGCATCCAAGTTTGAAACATCTTTCCGCCAAGCGATTCAAGAATGTTCAAACCGTGATTCAAGGCTGCTGGAAGTCTATACAAGGGATGAAGCGGTATGTGTCACAGCACGAGAAGGTCCCACAGTAACACAGGAATCATCACACACCAGCGGAGTCAGATACAGAGTGAATCTCCCTTCACACCTTTCCATCACACACTTCCAAGTTCAGACACAGAGTGAAGCTCCGTCCACACCATCCCATCACACAGACCTGGGGTCATACACAGAGTGAACCAACCATTACAGATTCCTGTTGTAATCAACAGAGAGAAGCTACGTAGATAATTTTCAAATTTTGGCATTAATGAAATAAATTTATTTTCCCAGAACTTTGTATCGCACAGAGTTTTGTATCTACAGCGTGCATTCTGGATTGGAAAATGCGAACTTAGGTGAGATTTGGACTGCTCTCTGGGGTGCGGGATGGGGTTTGTTTACTGAATGAAGTGGTTTTGTGGGAACAGGGAGTGGTTATGGGATTTGTTTGTAGACTGACGTAGGTATAGGGTTGTGTGATTCAACGGGGTGGGATGGCACAAAAAGGGAACATTTGGGGGCCGACAAGTGTCTTTCGGGGAAGGACAGGACAATGGATATATTTTGGAATCTGGAAAGTGCTGCGGTGAAAGATCAGTACACAGGAATTATTCTGGTACCGACGCATGTGGCTGAAGAGAGCGCGGTGCAGTGGGGTTATTTTGGAGATATTCGCCGGGCTGTGAGGAGAGGGAGCAACACTGTGATTAGTTTAGTGAGTGACATAGATCTGAGGGGCGGGAGAAGGAAAACTGGATTAGTTTGGAGACCGATACAGGACGGTGGCAGATAATGGGTTAACGGGATTAGTTTGCGAACTGACGCAAGGATGTGGGAGAGAGGGAGCCAGTGTTATAAGCCCGAGGTGGACCAGAGGCTGAGGGGAGAGCGCGGTGTTGTGGGTTATGTTTGGAGACAGATAGGAATCTCTTGGTAGAGGGAGGGGCAACGGGATTAATCTGGGTCTGGCACAGAGTGGAACAGTGGGATTCATTTCGGGACAGACATAGGTCTGTGGAGAGACGGTGGGATAGTGCGGTTTGTTCGGGGACTCAGATCAGAATGGAGAGAAGCGAGTGGACCCGTTCGATTCGTATGGGGACTGACGGAGGACTGGTGTGAGGAAGCGGTTCGGTGGGATTAGATTGGGGAACAAAGGGCTGTCGGGAGACATTGGAACTGGGTATTTGTCTGTGTACTGGCACGGGGCGCTGGGGAGAGCGTGGTTCAGTGGGATGAGTTTGGGGACTGACACAGTCTGTTAGGAGAGAGCTAATTCATGGGATTTGCTTGGGGACGGTCTCTCGACTCGGGTTCTCTGCTGGAGCTGTTTTGTCTCTGTTGAAATTGTTTAACTCTCTTGGACAGGAATGTGAGCTTGGGCCTCCTGCTCAATGTGTCCCCGGGTCAGTCCGTCTGCATGTACTGCGAGCCGTACGGAAGAGGTCTCCCTTGCGATCGTGTTCACCGTTTCATCTGCGAAAAGTCGGCACTTTTGTTCCCGGATATTCCTGAAAAGATCCAGGATCTCTGCCAACAGTCGACATGAATCAAGTGACTACCTCCATTTTCTCCTCCTTCTCTCTCCTTCACTCTCACTCCTAAATCCTTTCAAATTCCCTCCTCACCATCTATGTCCCTTCCTCCTACTGCATCTGCTCCTCTTGTCGCCATCATATTCTCCCCACCAGACACCGACATTGTCCTCTTCGTTCTCGCCATTCCTCCCTGTCCCGCTCTTCCCCGCTCCCTCTTCCTTTCTCTCTGCCCTCGCCTCCCTTATTTACCCGACCTTTCTCCGCCCGCACTTTCTCTGCTCCCTCTGCCCACCTCTTACACGTTTCTGCCATTCCCTCCCGCAGGCGCTCTGTACCTCCCCTCCTCGTTCACTCTAAACCCGCCGTTTCCAGATCTCCCTCTCTCTCTTTCTGTTTTCCACTCACTCTCACCTCAATCCTGTGCCGTCTGGTTCTCGACAACCCAACCCTGGGTGAAAGTCTGTGCACATTCCCTCCGTCTGTGCCCCTCTGGGGTTCATGGAATTCTGTAATGTTATAACTACACTCCAGTCCCAACCTTCCCTCCCTCCCACCACAACTCAGTGCTCCGTTTCGGCAATATCCCCGTAGAACTCCCTGTACAACATATCCAGTTCACTGACATTTTTCCTAAAGCAGGGCGGCCTCACCGACGTCTTGTCCCACGGCACCATGATCTCCAGACTCCTGTACTCAGTGTGACTGGTGAAGACCAGCGGGGCAATTGTCCTGTCCACCCTATCGGATGCTTTCCACAAGAATCTCTATTTCAGTTATTATCTGAAACTTTTAAGTCCCAAAATGTGTTCTTTTGAATCATCAGTACGGCGCAAAGATGTACAATTCATGTAAATTACAAATATTAATAAACACCGCAAAAATGTCGAGTTCTTGCTGATGCATTGAAAGATGTGATGGCGCAGGGGAAGAAGCTGTTCCTGAATCGCTGTGTGTGGGTGTTCTGTCTCCCAGACCTGTAAAATAATCCTCCAGTAATAGGAATCCCAATCCCGTTATAATTCCCGTAAGCCCTCTCTAACGTCTCACATCCCCTGTGAGATAAGCGATCGAGACTTGCTCACAATACTCCAAATGTGACCTCAACAGTGACGTATTAAACCTGAGAATGACGTCAATGCTTTAACGTCCCAGTCCTCTCGAAATGAATGCTGTCATCGCATTTGCTTCCTCAAGCTGCAGGTTAAACTTCTGGGAAAGCTGCACGAAGTCTCCCAAATCCCTCTGCACCGCAGATTCTTTTTAACCCTTACACACTGTGCCAGGCAAGTTTGACCCGTTTTGACATTTGACAACAGTTAAAACACCCTGAAGTTTTATACTTTTGTAAAGGTGCTACAAATGTTTGTACATTGAGGCTGCTCCGGGTCGAATTTGTCCCGTATCTATTGAAATGGATTTTAGATCTCTGAAAAATTAATTAAGGATTCTTCACCCGTTTATTAATGTCAGATAGGCTATTTGTACATTGTAAATAGATCTGTATTTCGAACTTTTATGCAGGAACTTGTTATGAGGGGATTCTTGGGCCAGCTCAAAATTGACCCAGACCATTCTGTTAAGGTATGGAGTATGAGCAGTTTGCCTGGGTAAAAAAAAAAAACACTCCGTTTAGAAACCATTCTTCGATTTTATTTATTTTTTTTTTAATTGCATGCCCATACGATTCCCGGCAATCTGCCACGTCTATTACCAATGTCTTAATCTACCTGAGCGCTTCTGCAGCCCCGCTGCTTCCTCAGCACAACATGTAGTTCGGTAACGTTGCTACCGACTGTGGTTTCCGGATGAGGGAGTATCTCATCCCGTTGCAGAGGGACGGACACCAATCCGGGAGTTGGAGTCGGTGATTAAATCTGGGAGAACGTGCGCGCTGAATAATCCACATCCTGTCACGCGCACTCACAGTATCCGGGACAGAATTCCAGACGACTGGGATGTCAGAGTGCTGGGGATTGCTGAGACGGGAGAGAGGAGGACGGAGGGGGTTTAGCTCTCGTATTGACTTGCGTAGTGTGTGATGAAATTATGCGGGTTTTTTGGCAGGTGAGTTGCAGTTGAACTAAATATCTGAATCGTGAGTGTGTGAAAGGATGGGGAACAGGGTGTGTACCATCCCTCTGTGTCTGTACCAGAAAACTGTGATGGGACAGTGTCGAGGGAGCATCACGTGTTTGACCACGGGGTCTGCCATGGGACAGTGTGGAGGGAACTGCACTCAGTGTCTGCTCCTGAAAGTGTGTGATGGGACGGCGTGGAAGTTTCTTCACAGAGTGTCTGATCCCGGGAGTGTGTTTTGTCACGGCGCGGAGGGAGACTCACTCTGTGTCTGACCCCGGGAGTGAGTGATGGGACGGTGGGGAGGGAGTTTCATTCATTGCTGACTCCGGAAATAAGTTATACGACTGTGAGTGGGAGCGTCACACATTTTCAGAAAATTTGGGACAGCGCAGAGGGAGCTTCACTCCTTGTCTGACCCGGTCCTTGTGTGATGTAATGTTGGTGAGGGAGCTTCACTCAGCGTCTTACTCCGGGGGTGTATGATGGGATGGTATGGAGGAGTCTCGCTCAGGGTCTGACTGACGGTGTCAGAGACTCTTACATATTTTCCCATGGGACAGCCAACAATCAGAGTTCGGGAGCGGGAAATGTGTGCATTATAAACAAGTGCAACGCGTTTGTTTGAACAACAACCAATCAGCAAGGCGGGTTCCTGAGCAAGAGAAAATAAAGATAGAAACATTGGAACTTAGAAAACCTACAGCACAATGCAGGCCCTTCGGCCCACAATGTTGTGCCGAACACGTCCCTACCTTAGAAATTACCCAGCTTACCAATAGCCCTTTATTTTTCTAAGCCCCATGTACCTACCCAAAAGTCTCTTAAAAGACCCTACTGTATCCGCCTCCACCACCGTTGCCGGCTGCCCATTCCACACAATCACCTCTCTCTGAGTAGAAAACTTACCCCTGACATCTCCCCTGTACCTACTCCCCTGCACCTTAAACCTGTGTCCTCTTGTCAGCCATTTCATCTCTGGGGAAAAAGCCTCTGTCTATCCACACGATCAATGCCTCTTATCATCTTGTCGTTATACGATGACTCTCTGTCAGGTCATATTGGGAGGAAAATAGACCGAATGTTCAGTTCGCAGGAAACTGGGTGACAGTCCGCAGATTCAAAGGGGTAAAACTTCCAGCCCAGTACAGCGTCCCCCTGTGGCCATGCGGCTCAATAACAGGTATTCCAGTTTGTATGCTTCTGGTCGGGAGCGACAGGTTAAAATGATCAAGTCGAGATATGTCTCACAGGTCAGGACGACACATGAACATCCATGCATACAGTCAAAGGTGACAGCGTTACTCCACAAACAAGGTGCAAAACACATTGTCAGCATTGAAACTCGGAACAAAGCACAAACAGTACGAATAAATAGAAATATACCAACACAGTTTGAGGCCTTGGTTCAACTGAATACCACTGAATCTGCAGTCGCCCACAACAGAGCCTGTCTTCTGCCGAGCGAACAGTGGGGGGCAGCACAGACTCCTGCCTGGAGGCCACGCCACACCGCCCTACCGTGCGCAGCTCCTTCACTTCCTCTGCCAGCGAACGGTTCTCACAGTTTACACAAAAACTTGAGTTGAAATAATATCTCAGCGGGATTTTCTGGCGTAACAGAGGTCATAAAACTAGAGTTACAAGGGGTTGAAAACCGTAATGCCATCACAGATAGAAGAAAGCGTGTTGGAACAGATGTAGTTAAGACCTCAGACAAAATCAGGAAGTAAAAGGTTGATCCAGCTGGGACCCATGTTCTGAGCTGTGTACGTTTCAATGCAGTAAGTATTGTACGAAAGACAGATGAACTCAGGGCAGGGGCCAACGTCTAGAAGTATGAGACTGTAGCCAATAGTGAGATTTGGTTGCAAGAGAGGCGGGACCGTTAGCTTAATATTCCGGGATTCGGTTCTTTTAGACGTGCTAATGAGCAAATAAATCAAAGGTGAAGGGCGGCTTCACAGCCAGAGAAAATATTACAGTGCCGCTCAGCCAGGACAGATTGAAGAACTCGTCAAAGAGGTTTTTGGGAGGAACTGAGGAATAAGAAAGGTATAACGCGATCATGGGGACATATTTTCAATCACCTATTTGTCCCGGGGATTCAGAGGAACAGATCTGTAGAGAAACAACAGGTTGTGATATTGGGTAATTTTAACAGGTATTAACAGTCAGCCCCATACCGTGAAAGAACTAATGGGGCAGTTTCTCAATACTGGAACTGCTCCAACGGAATGGGACAAGGCAGGGGACAGAAATTGTTGCAGGGGACCAGTTTGCGTTTAGTGATGATAATTCCATCAGATTTAAAGTCCTTATGGAAAAGGATATTTATGACCTCGGGATTAGTTTCCAAATTGAAAGAAGGCCAAACATTTTTTTTGGCGTCAGGAATGATCTGGCAAGTGCGGGTTCGGCCAGGTTGTTTTCGGACAAGGATTTATCTGCTAAGTTAGATCCCGAGCGCTGTTTCATAAGAATAATGCGAGATGTTGACGCAGAGAGGGATTTCAATGTAGATGAAGGAACATGACGCTGCATTGAGAAACTCAGGGAACGACCTCTCGACATAGGTAGTGAACAAGTCACACAACCCTCACTACTACACAGACACACCCCTCACCGTGACACCGACAAAGCCCTCAACGGGGAATAAACGCGCCCCTTATCGTGACTCCGACACATCGTCACGCTATTCACCGTAGCAGGCACGCATTCCCCCCAGGATGCATAATCCCCTCCCTCACAAAGACTCATTCCTATCTCCGTCTACCCTCGCTCTCCTGCCCTACTCACTGTCTCCGACAAACGGTCCCTCCTTTGCACCACTCCATCCCCGTCACCGTCCCTCCTTTACAAGCTGTCTCGTCTTCGTGACACACTCCCTCTCTGCACAAATCCCGTTCTCCGTTATCTCCTTTCGCCCATCGCCACCACCCGTCTCGGTCCCCTGCTGGATCCCCTAAAGGTGTAGTGAGACTAGTCTGGAGTCTGACATGTGGACGTGGAGAGAGAGCGGAGCAGTTGGAATAGTTTGAAGATTGACATGGGGCTGCGGGGAGTTCGCGGTGCAGTGAGATGAGTGGAGAGAGAGCGGAGTATTGGGAGTAATTCGATAATACTCTTGGAATTGTCCACTGGACCTATTTTGCTTCTCTTGAGATTGCTTAATTCTTTTTGATAGGAAACTTGTCTCTGATGTCGTGTACAAGATCAACTCTGGGAAGTTTGAATGCACTAAATGCAAATTATCCAGGGAGAGTTCCTCTTGCGATTCTGATAAACACCCGTTTCATCTGTGAGACGGTGGGATCGGCAGTGTCCATGACGGGTCTGACTGAGTTAACATATACAAACAAGCTGGATGAACTCAGCAGGTCGGGCAGCATCCGTTGAAAGTAGCAGTCAACGTTTCGGGCCGAGACCCTTCGTCAGGACTCGTTACTGCTACTTTCAAAGGATGCTGCCCGACTTGCTGAGTTCATCCAGCTTGTTTGTATGTGTTGAACGGACCACAGCATCTGCAGCATACTTTGTGTTTACTATCTGTAATAAATATAGGCAGCATGGAGTAAATGAGGTGCTCGAGGTGTTGGCTGGGTTAACATCCCGCTGAAGCCTCTGGCCATCCTGGCCGTTGCCGTCTCCACACCAGGCGGCGATGCGACCCGTCACAGCGCCCCCTAGCGGACATCCATAGAAATGTGTTCGGGTTCAATGAGAGAGCGAATCGTCACACACTCCTGACGTTACAATACCTTCTCTGGCCAGGGAGCTGTGGATGGTGGTCAACCCAAGTGCAGAGTCCGGTCTGGATTAACTCAGACTCAGACTCAAAATAAACAAGACGGCAGTAACGATATCCAAAGTGTCAATCACAACCCACAGTGCTGGACATGGATCTCCTACGGTTGAACACTGAGTGCTCAGCAGAAACACTTTAATTACAGACATTCCAGGAAGGAACGTGACAGGCAGAAATTGGCGGTCCGAGTGTTACAGTGAAAGTGACAGCGAGCAACAGTCCAAATGAGGCCACTCCAGAGCCGGACAATGAATGCTCACCCTCCTCACCACCGACTCCATGGACAATGCCCCCTGCTGTCGGCAAAAGTCTCTAGTGCCCTACTCGGTACACTACCGGAACCCGATGGGTGATTCTTACGCCGCTCCCTCCTCTACACCGCTCTCTCTCTGTGTTCATATAGAATTGATGGGAAGAGGGAGAGGTGACGTCTGGTGTTACACCAGCACACCCCCACACCCTCCACCCGATATCGATCTCTTCCTACATTAATGTCTATCACCGCCATCTTCTTTTACACACCCCGTCTCCATCAACCCTCCGTACCCTACACTCCTCCCCGTCCCCGTTATCTCCTCCTTCCCCATCTCCTCTTCACGTCTCCCAGACCCGTTCCATTATCTATCTATCCACTGTTCAATCAACCCTCTCGCTCCTCTACACTCATCGGCTCATCTGGAATTCTGGGGCAGGAAGGGGGAGAGGTGAAGTCTGGTGTTACAATACGCAAACCTCTCCTTCGGGTGTCGATCTCTCGGTTCTGATCCTGTTCACTGTTCTGTGTCGACAGGCCGGTCTTGCGGTTCCACACCACTTTCTCCCAGTGACCACTGTCTCAACATCACGTCCCTACTCCCTCCCCGACAACCTCTCCTACTTCTCTGCTCTTCCCTGCTCACCACCTGAACACGAACACACGCACAGTCTCCGAGACAGACACACAATGAAGGACTACTGGAACGGAGGAGTGCTGGGGGTGGGGAGAGGAATGCAGCTTCTGAAGCCGGAGTGTGTGAAGGGACAGGGGGGAGGGAGCTTCAATCTGTGCCTGGCCGGATTAATCTGGGACCGAAACAGGACTCAGGGAAGAGTGTGCAACAGTGGGATTCGTTTCGGGACAGACGTAGGTCTGTGGTGAGACGGTGGGAAAGTGGGGATTGCTCTGGGACTGAAACAGATCAGAAAGGAGAGGGTGGGTCTGTTCGATCCATTTGGGGAGTGTCAGAGGACTGTGGTGAAGAAGCGGTTAGGTGGGATTAGATTGGGAGACAGAGGGCTGTGGGGAGACATTGGAAACGTGGTATCTGTCTGGGTACAGAAACAGCGTGAATCTCTCTCCACACCGTCCCATTACACACTGCCGGGCTAAGACAGAGTGAAGCTCCCGACACACCGTTCCATCAAACACACCCGGGGTCAGACACAAGTGTGAAAGTCCATCCACACCGTCCCATCACACACTCTCGGGGTCAGACACAGAGTGAATCTCACTTCCCACCATCGAATCACACACTCCCGGGGTCAGACTCAGAGTGAATCTCCCTCCACACCGTCCCATCACACACTCCCGGGGTCAAAAACAGAGTGAATCTCCCTCCACACCGTCCCATCACACACGCCCGGGGTCAGACACAGAGTGAATCTCCCTCCTCACAGTCCCATCACACACTCCCGGGTCAGAAACAGAGTGATTATTCATCTACACGGTCCCATCAAACACTCCCGGGGTCAGACACAGAGTGAATCTCCCTCCAAACCGTCCCATCACACACTCCCGTGATCAGACACAGAGAGATTATTCCTCTACACTGTCCCATCAAACACTCCCGGGGTCAGACACAGAGTGAATCTTCCTCCACACCGTCCCATCACACACTCCCGTGGTCTGACACAGAGAGATTATTCCTCTACACGGTCCCATCAAACACTCCCGGGGTCAGACACAGAGTGAATCTCCCTCCACATCGTCCCATCACACACTCACGGCGTCAGACACAAAGTGAATCTCCCTCCATACCGTCCCATCACACACTACTAGGGTCAGACACAAAGTGAATCTCCCTCCAGACCGTCCCATCACATACTTCCGGGGTCAGACACAGAGTGAATCTTCCTCCACATCGTACCATCAAACACTCCCGGGGGTCAGACACAGAGTGATTATTCCTCTACACGGTCCCATCAAACACTCCCGGGGGTCAGACACAGAGTGATTATTCCTCTACACGGTCCCATCAACACTCCCGGGGTCAGATACGGAGTGATTGTTCCTCTACACAGCCCCATCAAACATCCCCGGGGTCAGACACAGAGTGAATCTCCCTCCACACCGTCCCATCGTACACTCACGGGGTCAGACACAGAGTGAATCTCCCTCCACACCGTCCCATCACACACTACTAGGGTCAGACACAGAGTGAATCTCCCTCCAGACCGACCCATCACATACTCCCGGGGTCACACACAGAGTGAAACACCCTCCACATCGTCCCATCAAACACTCCCGGGGGTCAGACACAGAGTGATTATTCCTCTACACGGTCCCATCAAACACTCCCGGGGTCAGACGCGGAGCGATTATTCCTCTACACGGTCCCAACAAAGGCTCCCTGGGTCAGACACAGAGTGATTATTACTCTGCACGGTCCCATCAAACACTCCCGTGGACAGACACAGAGTGATTATTCCTCTACACGGTCCCATCAAACACTCTCGCTTTCAGACACAGTGTGAATCTCCCTCCACACCGTCCCATCACACAGTCCCGTGGTCAGACACAGAGTGATTATTCATCTACACGGTCGCATCACACACTCCCGAGGTCAGACAAAGAGTGAATCTCCCTCCACGCCGTGTCATCACACGCTCACGGGGTCAGACACAGAGTGATTATTCCTCTACACGGTCCCATCAAACAATCCCTGGGTCAGACAAAAAGTGAGTCTCCCTCCACACCGTCCCATCACACACTCCCGGGGTCAGACACAGAGTGATTATTCCCATACACGGTCCCATCAAACACTCCTGGGGTCAGACACAGAGTGAATCTCCCTCCACAACGTCCCATCACACACTCCCGTGGTCAGACACAGAGAGATTATTCCTCTACACGGTCCCAACAAAGACTCCCTGGCTCAGACACAGAGTGATTATTACTCTGCACGGTCCCATCAAACACTCCCGGGGTCAGAGACAGAGTGATTATGCCTGTACACGGTCCCATCAAACATTCCCGGGGTCAGACACAAAGTGATTATTCCTATACACGGTCCCATCAAACACTCCCGGGGTCAGACACAGAGTGAATCTCCATCCGCACCGTCCCATCACGCAATCCCCGGGTCAGACACAGAGTGAATCTCCCTCCACATCGTCCCATCACACAATCCCGGCGTCAGACACAAAGTGAATCTCTCTCCACACCGTCCCATCACACACTACTAGGGTCAGACACAGAGTGAATCTCCCTCCAGACCGTCCCATCACATACTCCCGGGGTCAGACACAGAGTGAATCTCCCTCCACATCGTCCCATCAAACACACACGGGGGTCAGACACAGAGTGATTATTCCTCTACACGGTCCCATAAAACACCCCCGGGGTCAGACACAGAGTGATTATTCCTCTACGCCGTCCCATCAAACACTCTCGGTTTCAGACACTGTGTGAATCTCCCTACACACCGTCCCATCACACAGTCCCGTGGTCAGACAAAGAGTGAATCTCCCTCCACACCGTGTCATCACACGCTCACGGGATCAGACACAGAGTGATTATTCCTCTACACAGTCCCATCAAACAATCCCTGGGTCAGACAAAAAGTGAATTGCCCTCCACACCGTCCCATCACACACTCCCGGGGTCAGACACAGAGTGAATCTCCCTCCACACCGTCCCATCACACACTCCCGTGGTCAGACACAGAGAGATTATTCCTCTACACGGTCCCATCACACACTCCCGGGATCAGACACAGAGTGAATCTCCATCCGCACCGTCACATCACACACTCCCGGGGTCAGACACAGAGTGATTATTCCTCTACACGGTCCCATCAAACACTCCCGGGATCAGACACAGAGTGAATCTCCCTCCACATCGTCCCATCACACACTCCCGGCGTCAGACACAAAGTGAATCTCCCTCCACACCGTCCCATCACACACTACTAGGGTCAGACACAGAGTGAATCTCCCTCCAGACCGTCCCATCACGTACTCCCGGGGTCACACACAGAGTGAATCTCCCTCCACACCGTCCCATCACACACTACTAGGGTCAGACACAGAGTGAATCTCCCTCCAGACCGTCCCATCACGTACTCCCGGGGTCACACACAGAGTGAATCTCCCTCCACATCGTCCCATCAAACACTCCCGGGGGTCAGACACAGAGTGATTATTCCTCTACACGGTCCCATGATACACTCCCGGGGGTCAGACACGGAGTGATTATTCCTCTACACAGTCCCATCAAACACCACCGGGGTCAAACACAGAGTGAATCTCCCTCCACACAGTCCCATCACTCACTCTCGGGGTCAGAAACAGAGTGATTATTCAACTACACGGTCCCATCAAACAATCCCGGGGTGAGACACAGAGTGAACCTCCCTCCACACCGTCCCATCACACACTCCCGTGGTCAGACACAGAGAGATTATTCATCTACACTGTCCCATCAAACACTCTCGGGGTCAGACACAGAGTGAATCTCCATCCGCACCGTCCCATCACACAATCCCGGGGTCAGACACAGAGTGAATCTCCCTCCACATCGTCCCATCACACACTCCCGGCGTCAGACACAAAGTGAATCTCCCTCCACACCGTCCCATCACACACTACTAGGGTCAGACACAGAGTGAATCTCCCTCCAGACCGTCCCATCACATTCTCCCGGGGTCAGACACAGAGTGAATCTCCCTCCACAAAGTACCATCAAACACTCCCGGGGGTCAGACACAGAGAGATTATTCCTCTACACGGTCCCATCAAACACTCCCGGGGTCAGACAGAGTGATTATTCCTCTACACGGTCCCATCACACACTCACGGGATGAGACACAGAGTGAATCTCCCTCCACACCGTCCCATCACACACTCCCGGCGTCAGACACAGAGTGAATCTCCATCCGCACCGTCCCATCACACACTCCCGTGGTCAGACACAGAGAGATTATTCCTCTACACGGTCCCATCAAACACTCCCGGGGTCAGACACAGAGTGATTATTCCTCTACACGGTCCCATCACACACTCCCGGGATCAGACACAGATTGAATCTCCATCCGCACCGTCACATCACACACTCCCTGGGTCAGACACAGAGTGATTATTCCTCTACACGGTCCCATCAAACACTCCCGGGATCAGACACAGAGTGAATCTCCCTCCATATCGTCCCATCACACACTCCCGGCGTCAGACACTAAGTGAATCTCCCTCCACACCGTCCCATCACGTACTCCCGGGGTCACTCACAGAGTGAATCTCCCTCCACATCGTCCCATCAAACACTCCCGGGGTCAGACAAAGAGTGATTATTCCTCTACACGGTCCCATCAAACACTCCCGGGGGTCAGACACAGAGTGATTATTCCTCTACACGGTCCCATCAACACTCCCGGGGTCATACACGGAGTGATTGTTCCTCTACACAGCCCCATCAAACACCCCCGGGGTCAGACACAGAGTGAATCTCCCTCCACACCGTCCCATCACACACTACTAGGGTCAGACACAGAGTGAATCTCCCTCCAGACCGACCCATCACATACTCCCGGTGTCACACACAGAGTGAAACACCCTCCACATCGTCCCATCAATCACTCCCGGCGGTCAGACACAGAGTGATTATTCCTCTACACGGTCCCATCAAACACTCCCGGGTCAGATGCGGAGCGATTATTCCTCTACACGGTCCCAACAAAGACTCCCTGGGTCAGACACAGAGTGATTATTACTCTGCACGGTCTCATCAAACTCTCCCGGGGTCAGACACAGAGTGATGATGCCTGTACACGGTCCCATCAAACATTCCCGGGGTCAGACACAGAGTGATTATTCCTCTACACGGTCCCATCAAACACTCCCGGTTTCAGACTCAGTGTGAATCTCCCTCCACACCGTCCCATCACACAGTCCCGTGGTCAGACACAGAGTGATTATTCATCTACACGGTCGCATCACACACTCCCGAGGTCAGACAAAGAGTGAATCTCCCTCCACACCGTGTCATCACACGCTCACGGGGTCAGACACAGAGTGATTATTACTCTACACGGTCCCATCAAACAATCCCTGGGTCAGACAAAAAGTGAAACTCCCTCCACACCGTCCCATCACACACTCCCGGGGTCAGACACAGAGTGATTATTCCTCTACACGGTCCCATCAAACACTCCCGGGGTCAGACACAGAGTGAATCTCCCTCCACACCGTCCCGTCACACACTCCCGTGGTCAGACACAGAGAGATTATTCCTCTACACGGTCCCAACAAAGACTCCCTGGGTCAGACACAGAGTGATTATTACTCTGCACGGTCCCATCAAACACTCCCGTGGTCAGACACAGAGTGAATCTCCATCCGCACCGTCCCATCATACAATCCCGTGGTCAGACACAGAGAGATTATTCCTCTACACTGTCCCATCAAACACTCCCGGGGTCAGACACAGACTGAATCTCCCTCGACACCGTCCCATCACGCACTCCCGTGGTCTGACACAGAGAGATTATTCCTCTACACGGTCCCATCAAACACTCCCGGGGTCAGACACATACTGAATCTCCCTCCACACCGTCCCATCACACACTACTAGGGTAACACAGTCTCACTCCAGACCGACCCATCACATACTCCCGGGGTCACACACAGAGTGATTATTCCTCTACACTGTCCCATCAAACACTCCCGGGGTCAGACGCGGAGCGATTATTCCTCTACACGGTCCCAACGAAGGCTCCCTGGGTCAGACACAGAGTGATTATTACTCTGCACGGTCCCATCAAACACTCCCGGGGTCAGACACAGAGTGATTATGCCTGTACACGGTCCCATCAAACACTCCCGGGGTCAGACACAGAGTGATTATTCCTTTACACGGTCCCATAAAACACCCCCGGGGTCAGACATAGAGTGATTATTCCTCTACGCCGTCCCATCAAACACTCTCGGTTTCAGACACAGTGTGAATCTCCCTCCACACCGTCCCATCACACAGTCCCGTGGTCAGACACAGAGTGATTATTCATCTACACGGTCGCATCACACACTCCCGAGGTCAGACAAAGAGTGAATCTCCCTCCACACCGTGTCATCACACGCTCACGGGGTCAGACACAGAGTGATTATTCCTCTACACAGTCCCATCTAACAATCCCTGGGTCAGACAAAAAGTGAATTGCCCTCCACACCGTCCCATCACACACTCCCGTGGTCA
The DNA here is from genome assembly GCF_030144855.1 of Hypanus sabinus. Classification (NCBI taxonomy): domain Eukaryota; kingdom Metazoa; phylum Chordata; class Chondrichthyes; order Myliobatiformes; family Dasyatidae; genus Hypanus; species Hypanus sabinus. The sequence continues at coordinate 55,870 of NW_026781399.1, forward strand.
GACACAGAGAGATTATTCCTCTACACGGTCCCATCAAACACTCCCGGGGTCAGACAGAGTGATTATTCCTCTACACGGTCCCATCACACACTCCCGGGATCAGACACAGAGTGGATCTCCCTCCACACCGTCCCATCACACACTCCCGGCGTCAGACACAGAGTGAATCTCCATCCGCACCGTCCCATCACACACTCCGGTGGTCAGACACAGAGAGATTATTCCTCTACACGGTCCCATCAAACACTCCCGGGGTCAGACACAGAGTGATTATTCCTCTACACGGACCCATCACACACTCCCGGGATCAGACACAGAGTGAATCTCCATCCGCACCGTCACATCACACACTCCCGGGGTCAGACACAGAGTGATTATTCCTCTACACGGTACCATCAAACACTCCCGGGATCAGACACAGAGTGAATCTCCCTCCACATCGTCCCATCACACACTCCCGGCGTCAGATACAAAGTGAATCTCCCTCCACACCGTCCCATCACACACTACTAGGGTCAGACACAGAGTGAATCTCCCTCCAGACCGACCCATCACATACTCCCGGGGTCACACACAGAGTGAAACACCCTCCACATCGTCCCATCAAACACTCCCGGGGGTCAGACACAGAGTGATTATTCCTCTTCACGGTCCCATCAAACACTCCCGGGTCAGATGCGGAGCGATTATTCCTCTACACGGTCCCAACAAAGACTGCCTGGGTCAGACACAGAGTGATTATTACTCTGCACGGTCTCACCAAACACTCCCGGGGTCAGACACAGAGTGATGATGCCTGTACACGGTCCCATCAAACATTCCCGGGGTCAGACACAGAGTGATTATTCCTCTACACGGTCCCATCAAACACTCTCGGTTTCAGACACAGTGTGAATCTCCCTCCACACCGTCCCATCACACAGTCCCGTGGTCAGACACAGAGTGATTATTCATCTACACGGTCGCATCACACACTCCCGAGGTCAGACAAAGAGTGAATCTCCCTCCACACCGTGTCATCACACGCTCACGGGGTCAGACACAGAGTGATTATTCCTCTACACGGTCCCATCAAACAATCCCTGGGTCAGACAAAAAGTGAAACTCCCTCCACACCGTCCCATCACACACTCCCGGGGTCAGACACAGAGTGAATCTCCCTCCACACCGTCCCGTCACACACTCCCGTGGTCAGACACAGAGAGATTATTCCTCTACACGGTCCCAACAAAGACTTCCTTGCTCAGACACAGAGCGATTATTACTCTGCACGGTCCCATCAAACACTCCCGGGGTCAGACACAGTGATTATGCCTGTACACGGTCCCATCAAACATTCCCGGGGTCAGGCACAAAGTGATTATTCCTCTACACGGTCCCATCAAACACTCCCGGGGTCAGACACAGAGTGAATCTCCATCCGCACCGTCCCATCACACAATCCCGTGGTCAGACACAGAGAGATTATTCCTCTACACTGTCCCATCAAACACTCCCGGGGTCAGACACAGACTGAATCTCCCTCGACACCGTCCCATCACACACTCCCGTGGTCTGACACAGAGAGATTATTCCTCTACACGGTCCCATCAAACACTCCCGGGGTCAGACACAGAGTGAATCTCCATCCGCACCGTCCCATCGTACACTCACGGGGTCAGACACAGAGTGAATCTCCCTCCACACCGTCCCATCACACACTACTAGGGTCAGACACAGAGTGAGTCTCCCTCCAGACCGACCCATCACATACTCCCGGGGTCAGACACAGAGTGAAACACCCTCCACATCGTCCCATCACACACTCCCGTGGTCAGACACAGAGAGATTATTCCTCTACACGGTCCCATCAAACACTCCCGGGGTCAGACACAGAGTGAATCTCCCTCCACATCGTCCCATCACACACTCCCGGCGTCAGACACAAAGTGAATCTCCCTCCACACCGTCCCATCACACACTACTAGGGTCAGACACAGAGTGAATCTCCCTCCAGACAGTCCCATCACATACTCCCGGGGTCACACACAGAGTGAATCTCCCTCCACATCGTCCCATCAAACACTCCCGGTTGTCAGACACAGAGTAATTATTCCTCTACACGGTCCCATTATACACTCCCGGGGGTCAGACACGGAGTGATTATTCCTCTACACAGTCCCATCAAACACCCCCGGGGTCAAACACAGAGTGAATCTCCCTCCACACAGTCCCATCACACACTCCCGGGGTCAGAAACAGAGTGATTATTCATCTACACGGTCCCATCAAACACTCCCGGGGTCAGACACAGAGTGAATCTCCCTCCACACCGTCCCATCACACACTCCCGTGGTCAGACACAGAGAGATTATTCCTCTACACTGTCCCATCAAACACTCCCGGGGTCAGACACAGAGTGAATCTCCCTCCACACCGTCCCATCACACACTCCCGTGGTCTGCCACAGAGAGATTATTCCTCTACACGGTCCCATCAAACATTCCCGGGGTCAGACACAGAGTGAATCTCCATCCGCACCGTCCCATCACACAATCCCGGGGTCAGACACAGAGTGAATATCCCTCCACATCGTCCCATCACACACTCCCGGCGTCAGACACAAAGTGAATCTCCCTCCACACCGTCCCATCACACACTACTAGGGTCAGACACAGAGTGAATCTCCCTCCAGACCGTCCCATCACATACTCCCGGGGTCAGACACAGAGTGAATCTCCCTCCACAAAGTACCATCAAACACTCCCGGGGGTCAGACACAGAGTGATTATTCCTCTACATGGTCCCATCAAACACTCCCGGGGGTCAGACACAGAGTGATTATTCCTCTACACGGTCCCATCAACACTCCCGGGGTCATACACGGAGTGATTGTTCCTCTACACAGCCCCATCAAACACCCCCGGGGTCAGACACAGAGTGAATCTCCCTCCAGACCGAACCATCACATACTCCCGGGGTCACACACAGAGTGAAACACCCTCCACATCGTCCCATCAAACACTCCCGGGGGTCAGACACAGTGTGATTATTCCTCTACACGGTCCCATCAAACACTCCCGGGTCAGATGCGGAGCGATTATTCCTCAACACGGTCCCAACAAAGACTCCCTGGGTCAGACACAGAGTGATTATTACTCTGCACGGTCTCATCAAACACTCCCGGGGTCAGACACAGAGTGATGATGCCTGTACACGGTCCCATCAAACACTCCCGGGGTCAGACACAGAGTGATTATTCCTCTGCACGGTCCCATCAAACACTCTCGGTTTCAGACACAGTGTGAATCTCCCTCCACACCGTCCCATCACACAGTCCCGTGGTCAGACACAGAGTGATTATTCATCTACACGGTCGCATCACACACTCCCGAGGTCAGACAAAGAGTGAATCTCCCTCCACACCGTGTCATCACACCCTCACGGGGTCTGACACAGAGAGATTATTCCTCTACACGGTCCCATCAAACACTCCCGGGGTCAGACACAGAGTGAATCTCCATCCGCACCGTCCCATCGTACACTCACGGGGTCAGACACAGAGTGAATCTCCCTCCACACCGTCCCATCACACACTACTAGGGTCAGACACAGAGTGAATCTCCCTCCAGACAGTCCCATCACATACTCCCGGGGTCACACACAGAGTGAATCTCCCTCCACATCGTCCCATCAAACACTCCCGGGGGTCAGACACAGAGTGATTATTCCTCTACACGGTCCCATCAAACACTCCCGGGGTCAGACGCGGAGCGATTATTCCTCTACACGGTCCCAACAAAGGCTCCCTGGGTCAGACACAGAGTGATTATTACTCTGCACGGTCTCATCAAACACTCCCGGGGTCAGACACAGAGTGATGATGCCTGTACACGGTCCCATCAAACTTTCCCGGGATCAGACACAGAGTGATTATTCCTCTACACTGTCCCATCAAACACTCCCGGGGTCAGACGCGGAGCGATTATTCCTCTACACGGTCCCAACAAAGACTCCCTGGGTTAGACACAGAGTGATTATTACTCTGCACGGTCCCATCAAACACTTCCGGGGTCAGACACAGAGTGATTATGCCTGTACACGGTCCCATCAAACACTCCCGGGGTCAGACACAGAGTGATTATTCCTCTACACGGTCCCATAAAACACCCCCGGGGTCAGACACAGAGTGATTATTCCTCTACGCGGTCGCATCACACACTCCCGAGGTCAGACAAAGAGTGAATCTCCCTCCACACCGTGTCATCACACCCTCACGGGGTCTGACACAGAGAGATTATTCCTCTACACGGTCCCATCAAACACTCCCGGGGTCAGACACAGAGTGAATCTCCATCCGCACCGTCCCATCGTACACTCACGGGGTCAGACACAGAGTGAATCTCCCTCCACACCGTCCCATCACACACTACTAGGGTCAGACACAGAGTGAATCTCCCTCCAGACAGCCCATCACATACTCCCGGGGTCACACACAGAGTGAATCTCCCTCCACATCGTCCCATCAAACACTCCCGGGGGTCAGACACAGAGTGATTATTCCTCTACACGGTCCCATCAAACACTCCCGGGGTCAGACGCGGAGCGATTATTCCTCTACACGGTCCCAACAAAGGCTCCCTGGGTCAGACACAGAGTGATTATTACTCTGCACGGTCTCATCAAACACTCCCGGGGTCAGACACAGAGTGATGATGCCTGTACACGGTCCCATCAAACTTTCCCGGGATCAGACACAGAGTGATTATTCCTCTACACGGTCCCATCAAACACTCCCGGGGTCAGACGCGGAGCGATTATTCCTCTACACCGTCCCAACAAAGACTCCCTGGGTTTGACACAGAGTGATTATTACTCTGCACGGTCCCATCAAACACTTCCGGGGTCAGACACAGAGTGATTATGCCTGTACACGGTCCCATCAAACACTCCCGGGGTCAGACACAGAGTGATTATTCCTCTACACGGTCCCATAAAACACCCCCGGGGTCAGACACAGAGTGATTATTCCTCTACGCCGTCCCATCAAACACTCTCGGTTTCAGACACTGTGTGAATCTCCCTCCACACCGTCCCATCACACAGTCCCGTGGTCAGACACAGAGTGAATATTCATCTACACGGTCGCATCACACACTCCCGAGGTCAGACAAATAGTGAATCTCCCTTCACACCGTGTCATCACACGCTCACGGGGTCAGACACAGAGTGATTATTCCTCTACACAGTCCCATCAAACAATCCCTGGGTCAGACAAAAAGTGAATTGCCCTCCACACCGTCCCATCACACACTCCCGGGGTCAGACACAGAGTGAATCTCCCTCCACACCGTCCCATCACACACTCCCGTGGTCAGACACAGAGAGATTATTCCTCTACACGGTCCCATCAAACACTCCCGGGGTCAGACAGAGTGATTATTCCTCTACACGGTCCCATCACACACTCCCGGGATCAGACAGAGAGTGAATCTCCCTCCACACCGTCCCATCACACACTCCCGGCGTCAGACACAGAGTGAATCTCCATCCGCACCGTCCGATCACACACTCCCGTGGTCAGACACAGAGAGATTATTCCTCTACACGGCCCCATCAAACACTCCCGGGGTCAGACACAGAGTGATTATTCCTCTACACGGTCCCATCACACACTCCCGGGGTCAGACACAGAGTGATTATTCCTCTACACGGTCCCATCAAACACTCCCGGGGTCAGACGTGGAGCGATTATTCCTCTACACGGTCCCAACAAAGGCTCCCTGGGTCAGACACAGAGTGATTATTACTCTGCACGGTCCCATCAAACACTGCCGGGGTCAGACACAGAGTGATTATTCCTCTACACGGTCCCATCAAACACTCTCGGTTTCAGACACAGTGTGAATCTCCCTCCACACCGTCCCATCACACTGTCCCGTGGTCAGACACAGAGTGATTATTCATCTACACGGTCGCATCACACACTCCCGAGGTCAGACAAAGAGTGAATCTCCCTCCACACCGAGTCATCACACGCTCACGGGGTCAGACACAGAGTGATTATTCCTCTACACGGTCCCATCAGACAATCCCTGGGTCAGACAAAAAGTGAATCTCCCTCCACACCGTCCCATCACACACTCCCGGGGTCAGACACAGAGTGAATCTCCCTCCACACCGTCCCATCACACACTCCCGTGGTCAGACACAGAGAGATTATTCCTCTACACGGTCCCAACAAAGACTCCCTGGCTCAGAAACAGAGTGATTATTACTCTGCACGGTCCCATCAAACACTCCCGGGGTCAGAGACAGAGAGATTATTCCTTTACACGGTCCCATCAAACACTCCCGGGGTCAGACACAGAGTGAATCTCCCTCCACACCGTGTCATCACACGCTCACGGGGTCAGACACAGAGTGATTATTCCTCTACACAGTCCCAGCAAACAATCCCTGGGTCAGACAAAAAGTGAATTGCCCTCCACACCGTCCCATCACACACTCCCGGGGTCAGCCACATAGTGAATTGCCCTCCACACCGTCCCATCACACACTCCCGAGGTCAGACACAGAGAGATTATTCCTCTACACTGTCCCATCAAACACTCCCGGGGTCAGACACAGAGTGAATCTCCCTCCACACCGTCCCATCACACACTCCCGTGGTCTGCCACAGAGAGATTATTCCTCTACACGGTCCCATCAAACACTCCCGGGGTCAGACACAGAGTGAATCTCCATCCGCACCGTCCCATCACACCATTCCGGGGTCAGACACAGAGTGAATCTCCCTCCACATCGTCCCATCACACACTCCCGGCGTCAGACACAAAGTGAATCTCCCTCCACACCGTCCCATCACACACTACTAGGGTCAGACACAGAGTGAATCTCCCTCCAGACCGTCCCATCACATACTCCCGGGGTCAGACACAGAGTGAATCTCCCTCCACAAAGTACCATCAAACACTCCCGGGGGTCAGACACAGAGTGATTATTCCTCTACACGGTCCCATCAAACACTCCCGGGGGTCAGACAGAGAGTGATTATTCCTCTACACGGTCCCATCAACACTCCCGGGGTCATACACGGAGTGATTGTTCCTCTACACAGCCCCATCAAACACCCCCGGGGTCAGACACAGAGAGAATCTCCCTCCACACCGTCCCATCACACACTACTAGGGTAAGACACAGAGTGAATCTCCCTCCAGACCGACCCATCACATACTCCCGGGGTCACACACAGAGTGAAACACCCTCCACATCGTCCCATCAAACACTCCCGGGGGTCAGACACAGAGTGATTATTCCTCTACACGGTCGCATCACACACTCCCGAGGTCAGACAAAGAGTGAATCTCCCTCCACACCGTGTCATCACACCCTCACGGGGTCTGACACAGAGAGATTATTCCTCTACACGGTCCCATCAAACACTCCCGGGGTCAGACACAGAGTGAATCTCCATCCGCACCGTCCCATCGTACACTCACGGGGTCAGACACAGAGTGAATCTCCCTCCACACCGTCCCATCACACACTACTAGGGTCAGACACAGAGTGAGTCTCCCTCCAGACCGACCCATCACATACTCCCGGGGTCAGACACAGAGTGAAACACCCTCCACATCGTCTCATCAAACACTCCCGGGGGTCAGACACAGAGTGATTATTCCTCTACACGGTCCCATCAAACACTCCCGGGGTCAGACGCGGAGCGATTATTCCTCTACACGGTCCCAACAAAGGCTCCCTGGGTCAGACACAGAGTGATTATTACTCTGCACGGTCTCATTAAACACTCCCGGGGTCAGACACAGAGTGATGATGCCTGTACACGGTCCCATCAAACTTTCCCGGGATCAGACACAGAGTGATTATTCCTCTACACGGTCCCATCAAACACTCCCGGGGTCAGACGCGGAGCGATTATTCCACTACACGGTCCCAACAAAGACTCCCTGGGTTAGACACAGAGTGATTATTACTCTGCACGGTCCCATCAAACACTTCCGGGGTCAGACACAGAGTGATTATTCCTCTACACGGTCCCATAAAACACCCCCGGGGTCAGACACAGAGTGATTATTCCTCTACGCCGTCCCATCAAACACTCTCGGTTTCAGACACTGTGTGAATCTCCCTCCACACCGTCCCATCACACAGTCCCGTGGTCAGACACAGAGTGAATATTCATCTACACGGTCGCATCACACACTCCCGAGGTCAGACAAATAGTGAATCTCCCTCCACACCGTGTCATCACACGCTCACGGGGTCAGACACAGAGTGATTATTCCTCTACACAGTCCCATCAAACAATCCCTGGGTCAGACAAAAAGTGAATTGCCCTCCACACCGTCCCATCACACACTCACGGGGTCAGACACAGAGTGAATCTCCCTCCACACCGTCCCATCACACACTCCCGTGGTCAGACACAGAGTGATTATTCTTCTACACAGTCCCAGCAAACAATCCCTGGGTCAGACAAAAAGTGAACTGCCCTCCACACCGTCCCATCACACACTCCCGTGGTCAGACACAGAGAGATTATTCCTCTACACGGTCCCATCACACACTCCCGGGATCAGACACAGAGTGAATCTCTCTCCACACCGTCCCATCACACACTCCCGGCGTCAGACACAGAGTGAATCTCCATCCGCACCGTCCCATCACACACTCCCGTGGTCAGACACAGAGAGATTATTCCTCTACACGGTCCCATCAAACACTCCCGGGGTAAGACACAGAGTGATTATTCCTCTACACGGACCCATCACACACTCCCGGGATCAGACACAGAGTGAATCTCCATCCGCACCGTCACATCACACACTCCCGCGGTCAGACACAGAGTGATTATTCCTCTACACGGTCCCATCAAACACTCCCGGGATCAGACACAGAGTGAATATCCCTCCACATCGTCCCATCACACACTCCCGGCGTCAGACACAAAGTGAATCTCCCTCCACACCGTCCCATCACACACTACTAGGGTCAGACACAGAGTGAATCTCCCTCCAGACCGTCCCATCACATACTCCAGGGGTCACACACAGAGTGAATCTCCCTCCACACAGTCCCATCACATACTCCCGGGGTCAGACACAGAGTGAATCTCCCTCCACAAAGTACCATCAAACACCCCCGGGGGACAGACACAGAGTGATTATTCCTCTACACGGTCCCATCAAACACTCCCGGGGGTCAGACACAGAGTGATTATTCCTCTACACGGTCCCATCAACACTCCCGGGGTCATACACGGAGTGATTGTTCCTCTACACAGCCCCATCAAACACCCCCGGGGTCAGACACAGAGTGAATCTCCCTCCACACCGTCCCATCACACACTACTAGGGTCAGACACAGAGTGAATCTCCCTCCAGACCGACCCATCACATACTCCCGGGGTCACACACAGAGTGAAACACCCTCCTCATCGTCCCAGCAAACACTCCCGGGGTTCAGACACAGAGTGATTATTCCTCTTCACGGTCCCATCAAACACTCCCGGGTCAGATGCGGAGCGATTATTCCTCTACACGGTCCCATCAAACACTCTCGGTTTCAGACACAGTGTGAATCTCCCTCCACACCGTCCCATCACACAGTCCCGTGGTCAGACACAGAGTGATTATTCATCTACAAGGTCGCATCACACACTCCCGAGGTCAGACAAAGAGTGACTCTCCCTCCACACCGTGTCATCACACGCTCACGGGGTCAGACACAGAGTGATTATTCCTCTACACGGTCCCATCAAACAATCCCTGGGTCAGACAAAAAGTGAAACTCCCTCCACACCGTCCCATTACACACTCCCGGGGTCAGACACAGAGTGAATCTCCCTCCACACCGTCCGTCACACACTCCCGTGGTCAGACACAGAGAGATTATTCCTCTACACGGTCCCATCAAACACTCCCGGGGTCAGACACAGACTGAATCTCCCTCGACACCGTCCCATCACACACTCCCGTGGTCTGACACAGAGAGATTATTCCTCTACACGGTCCCATCAAACACTCCCGGGGTCAGACACAGAGTGAATCTCCATCCGCACCGTCCCATCGTACACTCACGGGGTCAGATACAGAGTGAATCTCCCTCCACACCGTCCCATCACACACTACTAGGGTCAGACACAGAGTGAGTCTCCCTCCAGACCGACCCATCACATACTCCCGGGGTCAGACACAGAGTGAAACACCCTCCACATCGTCCCATCACACACTCCCGTGGTCATACACAGAGAGATTATTCCTATACACGGTCCCATCAAACACTCCCGGGGTCAGACACAGAGTGATTATTCCTCTACACGGTCCCATCACACACTCCCGGGATCAGACACAGAGTGAATCTCCATCCGCACCGTCACATCACACACTCCCGGGGTCAGACACAGAGTGATTATTCCTCTACACGGTCCCATCAAACACTCCCGGGATCAGACACAGAGTGAATCTCCCTCCACATCGTCCCATCACACACTCCCGGCGTCAGACACAAAGTGAATCTCCCTCCACACCGTCCCATCACACACTACTAGGGTCAGACACAGAGTGAATCTCCCTCCAGACCGTCCCATCACATACTCCCGGGGTCACACACAGAGTGAATCTCCCTCCACATCGTCCCATCAAACACTCCCGGGTGTCAGACACAGAGTGATTATTCCTCTACACGGTCCCATCATACACTCCCGGGGGTCAGACACGGAGTGATTATTCCTCTACACGGTCCCATCAAACACTCCCGGGGTCAGACACAGAGTGAATCTCCATCCGCACCGTCCCATCGTACACTCCCGGGGTCAGACACAGAGTGAAACACCCTCCACATCGTCTCATCAAACACTCCCGGGGGTCAGACACAGAGTGATTATTCCTCTACACGGTCCCATCAAACACTCCCGGGGTCAGACGCGGAGCGATTATTCCTCTACACGGTCCCAACAAAGGCTCCCTGGTTCAGACACAGAGTGATTATTACTCTGCACGGTCTCATTAAACACTCCCGGGGTCAGACACAGAGTGATGATGCCTGTACACGGTCCCATCAAACTTTCCCGGGATCAGACACAGAGTGATTATTCCTCTACACGGTCCCATCAATCACTCCCGGGGTCAGACGCGGAGCGATTATTCCTCTACACGGTCCCAACAAAGACTCCCTGGGTTAGACACAGAGTGATTATTACTCTGCACGGTCCCATCAAACACTTCCGGGGTCAGACACAGAGTGATTATGCCTGTACACTGTCCCATCAAACACTCCCGGGGTCAGACACAGAGTGATTATTCCTCTACACGGTCCCATAAAACACCCCCGGGGTCAGACACAGAGTGATTATTCCTCTACGCCGTCCCATCAAACACTCTCGGTTTCAGACACTGTGTGAATCTCCCTCCACACCGTCCCATCACACAGTCCCGTGGTCAGACACAGAGTGAATATTCATCTACACGGTCGCATCACACACTCCCGAGGTCAGACAAATAGTGAATCTCCCTCCACACCGTGTCATCACACGCTCACGGGGTCAGACACAGAGTGATTATTCCTCTACACAGTCCCATCAAACAATCCCTGGGTCAGACAAAAAGTGAATTGCCCTCCACACCGTCCCATCACACACTCACGGGGTCAGACACAGAGTGAATCTCCCTCCACACCGTCCCATCACACACTCCCGTGGTCAGACACAGAGTGATTATTCTTCTACACAGTCCCAGCAAACAATCCCTGGGTCAGACAAAAAGTGAACTGCCCTCCACACCGTCCCATCACACACTCCCGTGGTCAGACACAGAGAGATTATTCCTCTACACGGTCCCATCACACACTCCCGGGATCAGACACAGAGTGAATCTCTCTCCACACCGTCCCATCACACACTCCCGGCGTCAGACACAGAGTGAATCTCCATCCGCACCGTCCCATCACACACTCCCGTGGTCAGACACAGAGAGATTATTCCTCTACACGGTCCCATCAAACACTCCCGGGGTAAGACACAGAGTGATTATTCCTCTACACGGACCCATCACACACTCCCGGGATCAGACACAGAGTGAATCTCCATCCGCACCGTCACATCACACACTCCCGCGGTCAGACACAGAGTGATTATTCCTCTACACGGTCCCATCAAACACTCCCGGGATCAGACACAGAGTGAATATCCCTCCACATCGTCCCATCACACACTCCCGGCGTCAGACACAAAGTGAATCTCCCTCCACACCGTCCCATCACACACTACTAGGGTCAGACACAGAGTGAATCTCCCTCCAGACCGTCCCATCACATACTCCAGGGGTCACACACAGAGTGAATCTCCCTCCACACAGTCCCATCACATACTCCCGGGGTCAGACACAGAGTGAATCTCCCTCCACAAAGTACCATCAAACACCCCCGGGGGACAGACACAGAGTGATTATTCCTCTACACGGTCCCATCAAACACTCCCGGGGGTCAGACACAGAGTGATTATTCCTCTACACGGTCCCATCAACACTCCCGGGGTCATACACGGAGTGATTGTTCCTCTACACAGCCCCATCAAACACCCCCGGGGTCAGACACAGAGTGAATCTCCCTCCACACCGTCCCATCACACACTACTAGGGTCAGACACAGAGTGAATCTCCCTCCAGACCGACCCATCACATACTCCCGGGGTCACACACAGAGTGAAACACCCTCCTCATCGTCCCAGCAAACACTCCCGGGGTTCAGACACAGAGTGATTATTCCTCTTCACGGTCCCATCAAACACTCCCGGGTCAGATGCGGAGCGATTATTCCTCTACACGGTCCCATCAAACACTCTCGGTTTCAGACACAGTGTGAATCTCCCTCCACACCGTCCCATCACACAGTCCCGTGGTCAGACACAGAGTGATTATTCATCTACAAGGTCGCATCACACACTCCCGAGGTCAGACAAAGAGTGACTCTCCCTCCACACCGTGTCATCACACGCTCACGGGGTCAGACACAGAGTGATTATTCCTCTACACGGTCCCATCAAACAATCCCTGGGTCAGACAAAAAGTGAAACTCCCTCCACACCGTCCCATTACACACTCCCGGGGTCAGACACAGAGTGAATCTCCCTCCACACCGTCCGTCACACACTCCCGTGGTCAGACACAGAGAGATTATTCCTCTACACGGTCCCATCAAACACTCCCGGGGTCAGACACAGACTGAATCTCCCTCGACACCGTCCCATCACACACTCCCGTGGTCTGACACAGAGAGATTATTCCTCTACACGGTCCCATCAAACACTCCCGGGGTCAGACACAGAGTGAATCTCCATCCGCACCGTCCCATCGTACACTCACGGGGTCAGATACAGAGTGAATCTCCCTCCACACCGTCCCATCACACACTACTAGGGTCAGACACAGAGTGAGTCTCCCTCCAGACCGACCCATCACATACTCCCGGGGTCAGACACAGAGTGAAACACCCTCCACATCGTCCCATCACACACTCCCGTGGTCATACACAGAGAGATTATTCCTATACACGGTCCCATCAAACACTCCCGGGGTCAGACACAGAGTGATTATTCCTCTACACGGTCCCATCACACACTCCCGGGATCAGACACAGAGTGAATCTCCATCCGCACCGTCACATCACACACTCCCGGGGTCAGACACAGAGTGATTATTCCTCTACACGGTCCCATCAAACACTCCCGGGATCAGACACAGAGTGAATCTCCCTCCACATCGTCCCATCACACACTCCCGGCGTCAGACACAAAGTGAATCTCCCTCCACACCGTCCCATCACACACTACTAGGGTCAGACACAGAGTGAATCTCCCTCCAGACCGTCCCATCACATACTCCCGGGGTCACACACAGAGTGAATCTCCCTCCACATCGTCCCATCAAACACTCCCGGGTGTCAGACACAGAGTGATTATTCCTCTACACGGTCCCATCATACACTCCCGGGGGTCAGACACGGAGTGATTATTCCTCTACACAGTCCCATCAAACACCCCCGGGGTCAAACACAGAGTGAATCTCCCTCCACACAGTCCCATCACACACTCCCGGGGTCAGAAACAGAGTGATTATTCATCTACACGGTCCCATCAAACACTCCCGGGGTCAGACACAGAGTGAATCTCCCTCCACACCGTCCCATCACACACTCCCGTGGTCTGCCACAGAGAGATTATTCCTCTACACGGTCCCATCAAACACTCCCGGGGTCAGACACAGAGTGAATCACAATCCGCACCGTCCCAACACACAATCCCGAGGTCAGACACAGAGTGAATCTCCCTCCACATCGTCCCATCACACACTCCCGGCGTCAGACACAAAGTGAATCTCCCTCCACACCGTCCCATCACACACTACTAGGGTCAGACACAGAGTGAATCTCCCTCCAGACCGTCCCATCACATACTCCCGGGGTCAGACACAGAGTGAATCTCCCTCCACAAAGTACCATCAAACACTCCCGGGGGTCAGACACAGAGTGATTATTCCTCTACACGGTCCCATCAAGCACTCCCGGGGGTCAGACACAGAGTGATTATTCCTCTACACGGTCCCATCAACACGCCCGGGGTCATACACGGAGTGATTGTTCCTCTACACAGCCCCATCAAACACCCCCGGGGTCAGACACAGAGTGAATCTCCCTCCACACCGTCCCATCACACACTACTAGGGTCAGACACAGAGTGAATCTCCCTCCAGACCGACCCATCACATACTCCCGGGGTCACACACAGAGTGAAACACCCTCCACATCGTCCCATCAAACACTCCCGGGGGTCAGACACAGAGTGATTATTCCTCTACACGGTCCCATCAAACACTCCCGGGTCAGATGCGGAGCGATTATTCCTCTACACGGTCCCAACAAAGACTCCCTGGGTCAGACACAGAGTGATTATTACTCTGCACGGTCTCGTCAAACACTCCTGGGGTCAGACACAGAGTGATGATGCCTGTACACGGTCCCATCAAACATTCCCGGGGTCAGACACAGAGTGATTATTCCTCTGCACGGTCCCATCAAACACTCTCGGTTTCAGACACAGTGTGAATCTCCCTCCACACCGTCCCATCACACAGTCCCGTGGTCAAACACAGAGTGATTATTCATCTACACGGTCGCATCACACACTCCCGAGGTCAGACAAAGAGTGAATCACCCTCCACACCGTGTCATCACACGCTCACGGGGTCTGACACAGAGAGATTATTCCTCTACACGGTCCCATCAAACACTCCCGGGGTCAGACACAGAGTGAATCTCCATCCGCACCGTCCCATCGTACACTCACGGGGTCAGACACAGAGTGAATCTCCCTCCACACCGTCCCATCACACACTACTAGGGTCAGACACAGAGTGAGTCTCCCTCCAGACCGACCCATCACATACTCCCGGGGTCAGACACAGAGTGAAACCCCCTCCACATCGTCCCATCAAACACTCCCGGGGGTCAGACACAGAGTGATTATTCCTCTACACGGTCCCATCACACACTCCCGGGGTCAGACATAGAGTGATTGTTCCTCTACACGGTCCATTCAAACACTCCCGTGTGTCAGACACAGAGTGATTATTCCTCTACACGGTCCCATTAAACACACCCGGGGTCAGACACATTGTGATTATTCCTCTACACGGTCCCATCAAAAACTCCCTGGGTCAGACACAGAGTGATTATTGCTCTACACGGTCCAATCAAACACTCCCGGGGTCAGACACAGAGTGATTATGCCTCTACACGGTCCCATCAAACACTCCCGTGGTCAGATACTGAGTGATTATTCCTCTACACGGTCCCATCAAACACTCCCGGGGTCAGACACAGACTGATTATTCCTCTACTCGGACCCATCACACACTCCCGGGGTCAGAAAAAGAGTGAATCTCCCTCCACACCGTCCCATCACACACACCCGGGGTCAGACTCAGAGTTATTATGCCTCTACACGGTCCCATCAAACACTCCCGGGGTCAGACACAGAGTGATTATTCCTCTACACGGTCCCATCGTACACTCCCGGGGTCAGACACAGAGTGAATCTCCCTCCACAAAGTACCATCAAACACCCCCGGGGGTCAGACACAGAGTGATTATTCCTCTACACGGTCCCATCAACACTCCCGGGGTCATACACGGAGTGATTGTTCCTCTACACAGCCCCATCAAACACCCCCGGGGTCAGACACAGAGTGAATCTCCCTCCACACCGTCCCATCACACACTACTAGGGTCAGACACAGAGTGAATCTCCCTCCAGACCGACCCATCACATACTCCCGGGGTCACACAAAGAATGAAACACCCTCCTCATCGTCCCATCAAACACTCCCGGGGGTCAGACACAGAGTGATTATTCCTCTTCACGGTCCCATCAAACACTCCCGGGTCAGATGCGGAGCGATTATTCCTCTACACGGTCCCAACAAAGACTCCCTGGGTCAGACACAGAGTGATTATTACTCTGCACGGTCTCATCAAACTCTCCCGGGGTCAGACACAGAGTGATTATTCCTCTACACGGTCCCATCAAACACTCTCGGTTTCAGACACAGTGTGAATCTCCCTCCACACCGTCCCATCACACAGTCCCGTGGTCAGACACAGAGTGATTATTCATCTACAAGGTCGCATCACACACTCCCGAGGTCAGACAAAGAGTGAATCTCCCTCCACACCGTGTCATCACACGCTCACGGGGTCAGACACAGTGATTATTCCTCTACACGGTCCCATCAAACACTCTCGGTTTCAGACACAGTGTGAATCTCCCTCCACACCGTCCCATCACACAGTCCCGTGGTCAGACACAGAGTGATTATTCATCTACACGGTCCCATCACACACTCCCGGGGTCAGACACAGAGTGAATCTCCCTCCACACCGTCCCATCACACACTCCCGGGGTCAGACACAGAGTGAATCTCCCTCCACACCGTCCGTCACACACTCCCGTGGTCAGACACAGAGAGATTATTCCTCTCCACGGTCCCATCAAACACTCCCGGGGTCAGACACAGACTGAATCTCCCTCGACACCGTCCCATCACACACTCCCGTGGTCTGACACAGAGAGATTATTCCTCTACACGGTCCCATCAAACACTCCCGGGGTCAGACACAGAGTGAATCTCCATTCGCACCGTCCCATCGTACACTCACGGGGTCAGACACAGAGTGAATCTCCCTCCACACCGTCCCATCACACACTACTAGGGTCAGACACAGAGTGAGTCTCCCTCCAGACCGACCCATCACATACTCCCGGGGTCAGACACAGAGTGAAACACCCTCCACATCGTCCCATCACACACTCCCGTGGTCATACACAGAGAGATTATTCCTATACACGGTCCCATCAAACACTCCCGGGGTCAGACACAGAGTGATTATTCCTCTACACGGTCCCATCACACACTCCCGGGGTCAGACACAGAGTGATTATTCCTCTACACGGTCCCATCAAACTCTCCCGGGATCAGACACAAAGTGAATCTCCCTCCACACCGTCCCATCACACACTACTAGGGTCAGACACAGAGTGAATCTCCCTCCAGACCGTCCCATCACATACTCCCGGGGTCACACACAGAGTGTATCTCCCTCCACATCGTCCCATCAAACACTCCCGGGTGTCAGACACAGAGTGATTATTCCTCTACACGGTCCCATCATACATTCCCGGGGGTCAGACACGGAGTGATTATTCCTCTACACAGTCCCATCAAACACCCCCGGGGTCAAACACAGAGTGAATCTCCCTCCACACAGTCCCATCACACACTCCCGGGGTCAGAAACAGAGTGTTTATTCATCTACACGGTCCCATCAAACACTCCCGGGGTCAGACACAGAGTGAATCTCCCTCCACACCGTCCCATCACACACTCCCGTGGTCTGCCACAGAGAGATTATTCCTCTACACGGTCCCATCAAACACTCCCGGGGTCAGACACAGAGTGAATCTCCATCCGCACCGTCCCATCACACAATCCCGGGGTCAGACACAGAGTGAATCTCCCTCCACATCGTCCCATCACACACTCACGGCGTCAGACACAAAGTGAATCTCCCTCCACACCGTCCCATCACACACTACTAGGGTCAGACACAGAGTGAATCTCCCTCCAGACCGTCCCATCACATACTCCCGGGGTCAGACACAGAGTGAATCTCCCTCCACAAAGTACCATCAAACACTCCCGGGGGTCAGACACAGAGTGATTATTCCTCTACACGGTCCCATCAAACACTCCCGGGGGTCAGACACAGAGTGATTATTCCTCTACACGGTCCCATCAACACGCCCGGGGTCATACACGGAGTGATTGTTCCTCTACACAGGCCCATCATACACCCCCGGGGTCAGACACAGAGTGAATCTCCCTCCACACCGTCCCATCACACACTACTAGGGTCAGACACAGAGTGAATCTCCCTCCAGACCGACCCATCACATACTCCCGGGGTCACACACAGAGTGAAACACCCTCCACATCGTCCCATCAAACACTCCCGGGGGTCAGACACAGAGTGATTATTCCTCTACACGGTCCCATCAAACACTCCCGGGTCAGATGCGGAGCGATTATTCCTCTACACGGTCCCAACAAAGACTCCCTGGGTCAGACACAGAGTGATTATTACTCTGCACGGTCTCGTCAAACACTCCCGGGGTCAGACACAGAGTGATAATGCCTGTACACGGTCCCATCAAACATTCCCGGGGTCAGACACAGAGTGATTATTCCTCTGCACGGTCCCATCAAACACTCTCGGTTTCAGACACAGTGTGAATCTCCCTCCACACCGTCCCATCACACAGTCCCGTGGTCAAACACAGAGTGATTATTCATCTACACGGTCGCATCACACACTCCCGAGGTCAGACAAAGAGTGAATCACCCTCCACACCGTGTCATCACACGCTCACGGGGTCTGACACAGAGAGATTATTCCTCGACACGGTCCCATCAAACACTCCCGGGGTCAGACACAGAGTGAATCTCCATCCGGACCGTCCCATCGTACACTCACGGGGTCAGACACAGAGTGAATCTCCCTCCACACCGTCCCATCACACACTACTAGGGTCAGACACAGAGTGAGTCTCCCTCCAGACCGACCCATCACATACTCCCGGGGTCAGACACAGAGTGAAACCCCCTCCACATCGTCCAATCAAACACTCCCGGGGGTCAGACACAGAGTGATTATTCCTCTACACGGTCCCATCACACACTCCCGGGGTCAGACATAGAGTGATTGTTCCTCTACACGGTCCCATTAAACACACCCGGGGTCAGACACATTGTGATTATTCCTCTACACGGTCCCATCAAAAACTCCCTGGGTCAGACACAGTGTGATTATTACTCTACACGGTCCAATCAAACACTCCCGGGGTCAGACACAGAGTGATTATGCCTCTACACGGTCCCATCAAACACTCCCGGGGTCAGACACAGACTGATTATTCCTCTACTCGGACCCATCACACACTCCCGAGGTCAGAAAAAGAGTGAATCTCCCTCCACACCGTCCCATCACACACACCCGGGGTCAGACTCAGAGTTATTATGCCTCTACACGGTCCCATCAAACACTCCCGGGGTCAGACACAGAGTGATTATTCCTCTACACGGTCCCATCGTACACTCCCGGGGTCAGACACAGAGTGATTATTCCTCTACACGGTCCCATCAAACACTCCCGGGGGTCAGACACAGAGTGA
Organism: Hypanus sabinus; assembly: GCF_030144855.1. Lineage (NCBI taxonomy): Eukaryota > Metazoa > Chordata > Chondrichthyes > Myliobatiformes > Dasyatidae > Hypanus > Hypanus sabinus. The sequence goes on from NW_026781399.1 coordinate 75,653, forward strand.
TTATTACTCTACACTGTCCCATCAAACACTCCCGGGGGTCAGACACAGAGTGAATCTCACTCCACACCGCCCATTACAATCTCCCGGGGTCAGACACTGTGTGAATCTCCCTCCACACCGTCCCATCACACTCTCCCGGGGTCAGACACAGAGTGATTATTCCTCTACACGAACCCATCACACTCTCCCGGGGTCAGACACAGAGTGATTATTCCTCTACACGAACCCATCACACAATCCCGGGGTCAGACACAGAGTGAATCTCCCTCCTACCCGTCCCATCACACTCTCCCGATTTCAGACACAGACTGAATCTCCCTCCACACGGTCCCATCATACACTCCCGTGGGTCAGACACGGAGTGATTATTCCTCTACACAGTCCCTTCAAACACCCCCGGGGTCAAACACAGAGTGAATCTCCCTCCACACAGTCCCATCACACACTCCCGGGGTCAGAAACAGAGTGATTATTCATCTACACGGTCCCATCAAACACTCCCGGGGTCAGACACAGAGTGAATCTCCCTCCACACCGTCCCATCACACACTCCCGTGGTCTGCCACAGAGAGATTATTCCTCTACACGGTACCATCAAACACTCCCGGGGTCAGACACAGAGTGAATCTCCATCCGCACCGTCCCAACACACAATCCCGAGGTCAGACACAGAGTGAATCTCCCTCCACATCGTCCCATCACACACTCCCGGCGTCAGACACAAAGTGAATCTCCCTCCACACCGTCCCATCACACACTACTAGGGTCAGACACAGAGTGAATCTCCCTCCAGACCGTCCCATCACATACTCCCGGGGTCAGACACAGAGTGAATCTCCCTCCACAAAGTACCATCAAACACTCCCGGGGGTCAGACACAGAGTGATTATTCCTCTACACGGTCCCATCAAGCACTCCCGGGGGTCAGTCACAGAGTGATTATTCCTCTACACGGTCCCATCAACACGCCCGGGGTCATACACGGAGTGATTGTTCCTCTACACAGCCCCATCAAACACCCCCGGGGTCAGACACAGAGTGAATCTCCCTCCACACCGTCCCATCACACACTACTAGGGTCAGACACAGCGTGAATCTCCCTCCAGACCGACCCATCACATACTCCCGGGGTCACACACAGAGTGAAACACCCTCCACATCGTCCCATCAAACACTCCCGGGGGTCAGACACAGAGTGATTATTCCTCTACACGGTCCCATCAAACACTCCCGGGTCAGATGCGGAGCGATTATTCCTCTACACGGTCCCAACAAAGACTCCCTGGGTCAGACACAGAGTGATTATTACTCTGCACGGTCTCGTCAAACACTCCTGGGGTCAGACACAGAGTGATTATTCCTCTGCACGGTCCCATCAAACACTCTCGGTTTCAGACACAGTGTGAATCTCCCTCCACACCGTCCCATCACACAGTCCCGTGGTCAAACACAGAGTGATTATTCATCTACACGGTCGCATCACACACTCCCGAGGTCAGACAAAGAGTGAATCACCCTCCACACCGTGTCATCACACGCTCACGGGGTCTGACACAGAGAGATTATTCCTCTACACGGTCCCATCAAACACTCCCGGGGTCAGACACAGAGTGAATCTCCATCCGCACCGTCCCATCGTACACTCACGGGGTCAGACACAGAGTGAATCTCCCTCCACACCGTCCCATCACACACTACTAGGGTCAGACACAGAGTGAGTCTCCCTCCAGACCGACCCATCACATACTCCCGGGGTCAGACACAGAGTGAAACCCCCTCCACATCGTCCCATCAAACACTCCTGGGGGTCAGACACAGAGTGATTATTCCTCTACACGGTCCCATCACACACTCCCGGGGTCAGACATAGAGTGATTGTTCCTCTACACGGTCCATTCAAACACTCCCGGGTGTCAGACACAGAGTGATTATTCCTCTACACGGTCCCATTAAACACACCCGGGGTCAGACACATTGTGATTATTCCTCTACACGGTCCCATCAAAAACTCCCTGGGTCAGACACAGAGTGATTATTACTCTACACGGTCCAATCAAACACTCCCGGGGTCAGACACAGAGTGATTATGCCTCTACACGGTCCCATCAAACACTCCCGTGGTCAGATACTGAGTGATTATTCCTCTACACGGTCCCATCAAACACTCCCGGGGTCAGACACAGACTGATTATTCCTCTACTCGGACCCATCACACACTCCCGGGGTCAGAAAAAGAGTGAATCTCCCTCCACACCGTCCCATCACACACACCCGGGGTCAGACTCAGAGTTATTATGCCTCTACACGGTCCCATCAAACACTCCCGGGGTCAGACACAGAGTGATTATTCCTCTACACGGTCCCATCGTACACTCCCGGGGTCAGACACAGAGTGAATCTCCCTCCACAAAGTACCATCAAACACCCCCGGGGGTCAGACACAGAGTGATTATTCCTCTACACGGTCCCATCAACACTCCCGGGGTCATACACGGAGTGATTGTTCCTCTACACAGCCCCATCAAACACCCCCGGGGTCAGACACAGAGTGAATCTCCCTCCACACCGTCCCATCACACACTACTAGGGTCAGACACAGAGTGAATCTCCCTCCAGACCGACCCATCACATACTCCCGGGGTCACACAAAGAATGAAACACCCTCCTCATCGTCCCATCAAACACTCCCGGGGGTCAGACACAGAGTGATTATTCCTCTTCACGGTCCCATCAAACACTCCCGGGTCAGATGCGGAGCGATTATTCCTCTACACGGTCCCAACAAAGACTCCCTGGGTCAGACACAGAGTGATTATTACTCTGCACGGTCTCATCAAACTCTCCCGGGTTCAGACACAGAGTGATTGTTACTCTGCACGGTCTCGTCAAACACTCCCGGGGTCAGACACAGAGTGATGATGCCTGTACACGGTCCCATCAAACATTCCCGGGATCAGACACAGAGTGATTATTCCTCTGCACGGTCCCATCAAACACTCTCGGTTTCAGACACAGTGTGAATCTCCCTCCACACCGTCCCATCACACAGTCCCGTGGTCAAACACAGAGTGATTATTCATCTACACGGTCGCATCACACACTCCCGAGGTCAGACAAAGAGTGAATCACCCTCCACACCGTGTCATCACACGCTCACGGGGTCTGACACAGAGAGATTATTCCTCTACACGGTCCCATCAAACACTCCCGGGGTCAGACACAGAGTGAATCTCCATCCGGACCGTCCCATCGTACACTCACGGGGTCAGACACAGAGTGAATCTCCCTCCACACCGTCCCATCACACACTACTAGGGTCAGACACAGAGTGTGTCTCCCTCCAGACCGACCCATCACATACTCCCGGGGTCAGACACAGAGTGAAACCCCCTCCACATCGTCCAATCAAACACTCCCGGGGGTCAGACACAGAGTGATTATTCCTCTACACGGTCCCATCACACACTCCCGGGGTCAGACATAGAGTGATTGTTCCTCTACACGGTCCATTCAAACACTCCCGGGTGTCAGACACAGAGTGATTATTCCTCTACACGGTCCCATTAAACACACCCGGGGTCAGACACATTGTGATTATTCCTCTACACGGTCCCATCAAAAACTCCCTGGGTCAGACACAGTGTGATTATTACTCTACACGGTCCAATCAAACACTCCCGGGGTCAGACACAGAGTGATTATGCCTCTACACGGTCCCATCAAACACTCCCGTGGTCAGATACTGAGTGATTATTCCTCTACACGGTCCCATCACACAATCCCGGGGTCAGACACAGAGTGAATCTCCCTCCTACCCGTCCCATCACACTCTCCCGATTTCAGACACAGACTGAATCTCCCTCCACACGGTCCCATCATACACTCCCGGGGGTCAGACACGGAGTGATTATTCCTCTACACAGTCCCATCAAACACCCCCGGGGTCAAACACAGAGTGAATCTCCCTCCACACAGTCCCATCACACACTCCCGGGGTCAGAAACAGAGTGATTATTCATCTACACGGTCCCATCAAACACTCCCGGGGTCAGACACAGAGTGAATCTCCCTCCACACCGTCCCATCACACACTCCCGTGGTCTGCCACAGAGAGATTATTCCTCTACACGGTACCATCAAACACTCCCGGGGTCAGACACAGAGTGAATCTCCATCCGCACCGTCCCAACACACAATCCCGAGGTCAGACACAGAGTGAATCTCCCTCCACATCGTCCCATCACACACTCCCGGCGTCAGACACAAAGTGAATCTCCCTCCACACCGTCCCATCACACACTACTAGGGTCAGACACAGAGTGAATCTCCCTCCAGACCGTCCCATCACATACTCCCGGGGTCAGACACAGAGTGAATCTCCCTCCACAAAGTACCATCAAACACTCCCGGGGGTCAGACACAGAGTGATTATTCCTCTACACGGTCCCATCAAGCACTCCCGGGGGTCAGTCACAGAGTGATTATTCCTCTACACGGTCCCATCAACACGCCCGGGGTCATACACGGAGTGATTGTTCCTCTACACAGCCCCATCAAACACCCACGGGGTCAGACACTGAGTGAATCTCCCTCCACACCGTCCCATCACACACTACTAGGGTCAGACACAGAGTGAATCTCCCTCCAGACCGACCCATCACATACTCCCGGGGTCACACACAGAGTGAAACACCCTCCACATCGTCCCATCAAACACTCCCGGGGGTCAGACACAGAGTGATTATTCCTCTACACGGTCCCATCAAACACTCCCGGGTCAGATGCGGAGCGATTATTCCTCTACACGGTCCCAACAAAGACTCCCTGGGTCAGACACAGAGTGATTATTACTCTGCACGGTCTCGTCAAACACTCCTGGGGTCAGACACAGAGTGATTATTCCTCTGCACGGTCCCATCAAACACTCTCGGTTTCAGACACAGTGTGAATCTCCCTCCACACCGTCCCATCACACAGTCCCGTGGTCAAACACAGAGTGATTATTCATCTACACGGTCGCATCACACACTCCCGAGGTCAGACAAAGAGTGAATCACCCTCCACACCGTGTCATCACACGCTCACGGGGTCTGACACAGAGAGATTATTCCTCTACACGGTCCCATCAAACACTCCCGGGGTCAGACACAGAGTGAATCTCCATCCGCACCGTCCCATCGTACACTCACGGGGTCAGACACAGAGTGAATCTCCCTCCACACCGTCCCATCACACACTACTAGGGTCAGACACAGAGTGAGTCTCCCTCCAGACCGACCCATCACATACTCCCGGGGTCAGACACAGAGTGAAACCCCCTCCACATCGTCCCATCAAACACTCCTGGGGGTCAGAAACAGAGTGATTATTCCTCTACACGGTCCCATCACACACTCCCGGGGTCAGACATAGAGTGATTGTTCCTCTACACGGTCCATTCAAACACTCCCGGGTGTCAGACACAGAGTGATTATTCCTCTACACGGTCCCATTAAACACACCCGGGGTCAGACACATTGTGATTATTCCTCTACACGGTCCCATCAAAAACTCCCTGGGTCGGACACAGAGTGATTATTACTCTACACGGTCCAATCAAACACTCCCGGGGTCAGACACAGAGTGATTATGCCTCTACACGGTCCCATCAAACACTCCCGTGGTCAGATACTGAGTGATTATTCCTCTACACGGTCCCATCAAACACTCCCGGGGTCAGACACAGACTGATTATTCCTCTACTCGGACCCATCACACACTCCCGGGGTCAGAAAAAGAGTGAATCTCCCTCCACACCGTCCCATCACACACACCCGGGGTCAGACTCAGAGTTATTATGCCTCTACACGGTCCCATCAAACACTCCCGGGGTCAGACACAGAGTGATTATTCCTCTACACGGTCCCATCGTACACTCCCGGGGTCAGACACAGAGTGAATCTCCCTCCACAAAGTACCATCAAACACCCCCGGGGGTCAGACACAGAGTGATTATTCCTCTACACGGTCCCATCAACACTCCCGGGGTCATACACGGAGTGATTGTTCCTCTACACAGCCCCATCAAACACCCCCGGGGTCAGACACAGAGTGAATCTCCCTCCACACCGTCCCATCACACACTACTAGGGTCAGACACAGAGTGAATCTCCCTCCAGACCGACCCATCACATACTCCCGGGGTCACACAAAGAATGAAACACCCTCCTCATCGTCCCATCAAACACTCCCGGGGGTCAGACACAGAGTGATTATTCCTCTTCACGGTCCCATCAAACACTCCCGGGTCAGATGCGGAGCGATTATTCCTCTACACGGTCCCAACAAAGACTCCCTGGGTCAGACACAGAGTGATTATTACTCTGCACGGTCTCATCAAACTCTCCCGGGGTCAGACACAGAGTGATTATTACTCTGCACGGTCTCGTCAAACACTCCCGGGGTCAGACACAGAGTGATGATGCCTGTACACGGTCCCATCAAACATTCCCGGGGTCAGACACAGAGTGATTATTCCTCTGCACGGTCCCATCAAACACTCTCGGTTTCAGACACAGTGTGAATCTCCCTCCACACCGTCCCATCACACAGTCCCGTGGTCAAACACAGAGTGATTATTCATCTACACGGTCGCATCACACACTCCCGAGGTCAGACAAAGAGTGAATCACCCTCCACACCGTGTCATCACACGCTCACGGGGTCTGACACAGAGAGATTATTCCTCTACACGGTCCCATCAAACACTCCCGGGGTCAGACACAGAGTGAATCTCCATCCGGACCGTCCCATCGTACACTCACGGGGTCAGACACAGAGTGAATCTCCCTCCACACCGTCCCATCACACACTACTAGGGTCAGACACAGAGTGAGTCTCCCTCCAGACCGACCCATCACATACTCCCGGGGTCAGACACAGAGTGAAACCCCCTCCACATCGTCCAATCAAACACTCCCGGGGGTCAGACACAGAGTGATTATTCCTCTACACGGTCCCATCACACACACCCGGGGTCAGACACATTGTGATTATTCCTCTACACGGTCCCATCAAAAACTCCCTGGGTCAGACACAGTGTGATTATTACTCTACACGGTCCAATCAAACACTCCCGGGGTCAGACACAGAGTGATTATGCCTCTACACGGTCCCATCAAACACTCCCGTGGTCAGATACTGAGTGATTATTCCTCTACACGGTCCCATCAAACACTCCCGGGGTCAGACACAGACTGATTATTCCTCTACTCGGACACATCACACACTCCCGGGGTCAGAAAAAGAGTGAATCTCCCTCCACACCGTCCCATCACACACACACGCGGTCAGACTCAGAGTTATTATGCCTCTACACGGACCCATCAAACACTCCCGGGGTCAGACACAGAGTGATTATTCCTCTACACGGTCCCATCGTACACTCCCGGGGTCAGACACAGAGTGATTATTCCTCTACACGGTCCCATCAAACACTCCCGGGGGTCAGACACAGAGTGATTATTCCTCTACACTGTCCCATCAAACACTCCCGGGGGTCAGACACAGAGTGAATCTCACTCCACACCGCCCATTACAATCTCCCGGGGTCAGACACTGTGTGAATCTCCCTCCACACCGTCCCATCACACTCTCCCGGGGTCAGACACAGAGTGATTATTCCTCTACACGAACCCATCACACTCTCCCGGGGTCAGACACAGAGTGATTATTCCTCTACACGAACCCATCACACAATCCCGGGGTCAGACACAGAGTGAATCTCCCTCCTACCCGTCCCATCACACTCTCCCGATTTCAGACACAGACTGAATCTCCCTCCACACGGTCCCATCATACACTCCCGGGGGTCAGACACGGAGTGATTATTCCTCTACACAGTCCCATCAAACACCCCCGGGGTCAAACACAGAGTGAATCTCCCTCCACACAGTCCCATCACACACTCCCGGGGTCAGAAACAGAGTGATTATTCATCTACACGGTCCCATCAAACACTCCCGGGGTCAGACACAGAGTGAATCTCCCTCCACACCGTCCCATCACACACTCCCGTGGTCTGCCACAGAGAGATTATTCCTCTACACGGTCCCATCAAACACTCCCGGGGTCAGACACAGAGTGAATCTCCATCCGCACCGTCCCAACACACAATCCCGAGGTCAGACACAGAGTGAATCTCCCTCCACATCGTCCCATCACACACTCCCGGCGTCAGACACAAAGTGAATCTCCCTCCACACCGTCCCATCACACACTACTAGGGTCAGACACAGAGTGAATCTCCCTCCAGACCGTCCCATCACATACTCCCGGGGTCAGACACAGAGTGAATCTCCCTCCACAAAGTACCATCAAACACTCCCGGGGGTCAGACACAGAGTGATTATTCCTCTACACGGTCCCATCAAGCACTCCCGGGGGTCAGCCACAGAGTGATTATTCCTCTACACGGTCCCATCAACACGCCCGGGGTCATACACGGAGTGATTGTTCCTCTACACAGCCCCATCAAACACCCCCGGGGTCAGACACAGAGTGAATCTCCCTCCACACCGTCCCATCACACACTACTAGGGTCAGACACAGAGTGAATCTCCCTCCAGACCGACCCATCACATACTCCCGGGGTCACACACAGAGTGAAACACCCTCCACATCGTCCCATCAAACACTCCCGGGGGTCAGACACAGAGTGATTATTCCTCTACACGGTCCCATCAAACACTCCCGGGTCAGATGCGGAGCGATTATTCCTCTACACGGTCCCAACAAAGACTCCCTGGGTCAGACACAGAGTGATTATTACTCTGCACGGTCTCGTCAAACACTCCTGGGGTCAGACACAGAGTGATTATTCCTCTGCACGGTCCCATCAAACACTCTCGGTTTCAGACACAGTGTGAATCTCCCTCCACACCGTCCCATCACACAGTCCCGTGGTCAAACACAGAGTGATTATTCATCTACACGTCGCATCACACACTCCCGAGGTCAGACAAAGAGTGAATCACCGTCCACACCGTGTCATCACACGCTCACGGGGTCTGACACAGAGAGATTATTCCTCTACACGGTCCCATCAAACACTCCCGGGGTCAGACACAGAGTGAATCTCCATCCGCACCGTCCCATCGTACACTCACGGGGTCAGACACAGAGTGAATCTCCCTCCACACCGTCCCATCACACACTACTAGGGTCAGACACAGAGTGAGTCTCCCTCCAGACCGACCCATCACATACTCCCGGGGTCAGACACAGAGTGAAACCCCCTCCACATCGTCCCATCAAACACTCCCGGGGGTCAGACACAGAGTGATTATTCCTCTACACGGTCCCATCACACACTCCCGGGGTCAGACATAGAGTGATTGTTCCTCTACACGGTCCATTCAAACACTCCCGGGTGTCAGACACAGAGTGATTATTCCTCTACACGGTCCCATTAAACACACCCGGGGTCAGACACATTGTGATTATTCCTCTACACGGTCCCATCAAAAACTCCCTGGGTCAGACACAGAGTGATTATTACTCTACACGGTCCAATCAAACACTCCCGGGGTCAGACACAGAGTGATTATGCCTCTACACGGTCCCATCAAACACTCCCGTGGTCAGATACTGAGTGATTATTCCTCTACACGGTCCCAACAAACACTCCCGGGGTCAGACACAGACTGATTATTCCTCTACTCGGACCCATCACACACTCCCGGGGTCAGAAAAAGAGTGAATCTCCCTCCACACCGTCCCATCACACACACCCGGGGTCAGACTCAGAGTTATTATGCCTCTACACGGTCCCATCAAACACTCCCGGGGTCAGACACAGAGTGATTATTCCTCTACACGGTCCCATCGTACACTCCCGGGGTCAGACACAGAGTGAATCTCCCTCCACAAAGTACCATCAAACACCCCCGGGGGTCAGACACAGAGTGATTATTCCTCTACACGGTCCCATCAACACTCCCGGGGTCATACACGGAGTGATTGTTCCTCTACACAGCCCCATCAAACACCCCCGGGGTCAGACACAGAGTGAATCTCCCTCCACACCGTCCCATCACACACTACTAGGGTCAGACACAGAGTGAATCTCCCTCCAGACCGACCCATCACATACTCCCGGGGTCACACAAAGAATGAAAGACCCTCCTCATCGTCCCATCAAACACTCCCGGGGGTCAGACACAGAGTGATTATTCCTCTTCACGGTCCCATCAAACACTCCCGGGTCAGATGCGGAGCGATTATTCCTATACACGGTCCCAACAAAGACTCCCTGGGTCAGACACAGAGTGATTATTACTCTGCACGGTCTCATCAAACTCTCCCGGGGTCAGACACAGAGTGATTATTCCTCTACACGGTCCCATCAAACACTCTCGGTTTCAGACACAGTGTGAATCTCCCTCCACACCGTCCCATCACACAGTCCCGTGGTCAGACACAGAGTGATTATTCATCTACAAGGTCGCATCACACACTCCCGAGGTCAGACAAAGAGTGAATCTCCCTCCACACCGTGTCATCACACGCTCACGGGGTCAGACACAGAGTGATTATTCCTCTACACGGTCCCATCAAACAATCCCTGGGTCAGACAAAAAGTGAAACTCCCTCCACACCGTCCCATCACACACTCCCGGGGTCAGACACAGAGTGAATCTCCCTCCAAACCGTCCGTCACACACTCCCGTGGTCAGACACAGAGAGATTATTCCTATACACGGTCCCATCAAACACTCCCGGGGTCAGACAAAGAGTGATTATTCCTCTACACGGTCCCATCACACACTCCCGGGGTCAGACACAGAGTGATTATTCCTCTACACGGTCCCATCAAACACTCCCGGGATCAGACACAAAGTGAATCTCCCTCCACACCGTCCCATCACACACTACTAGGGTCACACACAGAGTGAATCTCCCTCCACATCGTCCCATCAAACACTCCCGGGTGTCAGACACAGAGTGATTATTCCTCTACACGGTCCCATCATACATTCCCGGGGGTCAGACACGGAGTGATTATTCCTCTACACAGTCCCATCAAACACCCCCGGGGTCAAACACAGAGTGAATCTCCCTCCACACAGTCCCATCACACACTCCCGGGGTCAGAAACAGAGTGATTATTCATCTACACGGTCCCATCAAACACTCCCGGGGTCAGACACAGAGTGAATCTCCCTCCACACCGTCCCATCACACACTCCCGTGGTCTGCCACAGAGAGATTATTCCTCTACACGGTCCCATCAAACACTCCCGGGGTCAGACACAGAGTGAATCTCCATCCGCACCGTCCCATCACACAATCCCGGGGTCAGACACAGAGTGAATCTCCCTCCACATCGTCCCATCACACACTCACGGCGTCAGACACAAAGTGAATCTCCCTCCACACCGTCCCATCACACACTACTAGGGTCAGACACAGAGTGAATCTCCCTCCAGACCGTCCCATCACATACTCCCGGGGTCAGACACAGAGTGAATCTCCCTCCACAAAGTACCATCAAACACTCCCGGGGGTCAGACACAGAGTGATTATTCCTCTACACGGTCCCATCAAACAATCCCGGGGGTCAGACACAGAGTGATTATTCCTCTACACGGTCCCATCAACACGCCCGGGGTCATACACGGAGTGATTGTTCCTCTACACAGGCCCATCAAACACCCCCGGGGTCAGACACAGAGTGAATCTCCCTCCACACCGTCCCATCACACACTACTAGGGTCAGACACAGAGTGAATCTCCCTCCAGACCGACCCATCACATACTCCCGGGGTCACACACAGAGTGAAACACCCTCCACATCGTCCCATCAAACACTCCCGGGGGTCAGACACAGAGTGATTATTCCTCTACACGGTCCCATCAAACACTCCCGGGTCAGATGCGGAGCGATTATTCCTCTACACGGTCCCAACAAAGACTCCCTGGGTCAGACACAGAGTGATTATTACTCTGCACGGTCTCGTCAAACACTCCCGGGGTCAGACACAGAGTGATGATGCCTGTACACGGTCCCATCAAACATTCCCGGGGTCAGACACAGAGTGATTATTCCTCTGCACGGTCCCATCAAACACTCTCGGTTTCAGACACAGTGTGAATCTCCCTCCACACCGTCCCATCACACAGTCCCGTGGTCAAACACAGAGTGATTATTCATCTACACGGTCGCATCACACACTCCCGAGGTCAGACAAAGAGTGAATCACCCTCCACACCGTGTCATCACACGCTCACGGGGTCTGACACAGAGAGATTATTCCTCTACACGGTCCCATCAAACACTCCCGGGGTCAGACACAGAGTGAATCTCCATCCGGACCGTCCCATCGTACACTCACGGGGTCAGACACAGAGTGAATCTCCCTCCACACCGTCCCATCACACACTACTAGGGTCAGACACAGAGTGAGTCTCCCTCCAGACCGACCCATCACATACTCCCGGGGTCAGACACAGAGTGAAACCCCCTCCACATCGTCCAATCAAACACTCCCGGGGGTCAGACACAGAGTGATTATTCCTCTACACGGTCCCATCACACACTCCCGGGGTCAGACATAGAGTGATTGTTCCTCTACACGGTCCATTCAAACACTCCCGGGTGTCAGACACAGAGTGATTATTCCTCTACACGGTCCCATTAAACACACCCGGGGTCAGACACATTGTGATTATTCCTCTACACGGTCCCATCAAAAACTCCCTGGGTCAGACACAGTGTGATTATTACTCTACACGGTCCAATCAAACACTCCCGGGGTCAGACACAGAGTGATTATGCCTCTACACGGTCCCATCAAACACTCCCGTGGTCAGATACTGAGTGATTATTCCTCTACACGGTCCCATCAAACACTCCCGGGGTCAGACACAGACTGATTATTCCTCTACTCGGACCCATCACACACTCCCGGGGTCAGAAAAAGAGTGAATCTCCCTCCACACCGTCCCATCACACACACCCGGGGTCAGACTCAGAGTTATTATGCCTCTACACGGTCCCATCAAACACTCCCGGGGTCAGACACAGAGTGATTATTCCTCTACACGGTCCCATCGTACACTCCCGGGGTCAGACACAGAGTGATTATTCCTCTACACGGTCCCATCAAACACTCCCGGGGGTCAGACACAGAGTGATTATTCCTCTACACTGTCCCATCAAACACTCCCGGGGGTCAGACACAGAGTGAATCTCACTCCACACCGCCCATTACAATCTCCCGGGGTCAGACACTGTGTGAATCTCCCTCCACACCGTCCCATCACACTCTCCCGGGGTCAGACACAGAGTGATTATTCCTCTACACGAACCCATCACACTCTCCCGGGGTCAGACACAGAGTGATTATTCCTCTACACGAACCCTTCACACAATCCCGGGGTCAGACACAGAGTGAATCTCCCTCCTACCCGTCCCATCACACTCTCCCGATTTCAGACACAGACTGAATCTCCCTCCACACCGTCCCATCACACACTCCCGGGGTCAGACATAGAGTGATTATTCCTCTACACGGTCCCATTAAACACACACGGGGTCAGACACATTGTGATTATTCCTCTACACGGTCCATTCAAACACTCCCGGGTGACAGACACAGAGTGATTATTCCTCTACACGAAACCATCACACTCTCCCGGGGTCAGACACAGAGTGATTATTCCTCTACACGAACCCATCAAACACTCCCGGGGTCAGACACAGAGTGATTATTCCTCTACACGGTCCCATCGTACACTCCCGGGGTCAGACACAGAGTGATTATTCCTCGACACGGTCCCATCAAACACTCCCGGGGGTCAGACACAGAGTGATTATTCCTCTACACTGTCCCATCAAACACTCCCGGGGGTCAGACACAGATTGAATCTCACTCCACACCGCCCATTACACTCTCCCGGGGTCAGACACTGTGTGAATCTCCCTCCACACCGTCCCATCACACTCTCCCGGGGTCAGACACAGAGTGATTATTCCTCTACACGAAACCATCATACACTCCCGGGGGTCAGACACGGAGTGATTATTCCTCTACACAGTCCCATCAAACACCCCCGGGGTCAAACACAGAGTGAATCTCCCTCCACACAGTCCCATCACACACTCCCGGGGTCAGAAACAGAGTGATTATTCATCTACACGGTCCCATCAAACACTCCCGGGGTCAGACACAGAGTGAATCTCCCTCCACACCGTCCCATCACACACTCCCGTGGTCTGCCACAGAGAGATTATTCCTCTACACGGTCCCATCAAACACTCCCGGGGTCAGACACAGAGTGAATCTCCATCCGCACCGTCCCATCACACAATCCCGGGGTCAGACACAGAGTGAATCTCCCTCCACATCGTCCCATCACACACTCACGGCGTCAGACACAAAGTGAATCTCCCTCCACACCGTCCCATCACACACTACTAGGGTCAGACACAGAGTGAATCTCCCTCCAGACCGTCCCATCACATACTCCCGGGGTCAGACACAGAGTGAATCTCCCTCAACAAAGTACCATCAAACACTCCCAGGGGTCAGACACAGAGTGATTATTCCTCTACACGGTCCCATCAAACACTCCCGGGGGTCAGACACAGAGTGATTATTCCTCTACACGGTCCCATCAACACGCCCGGGGTCATACACGGAGTGATTGTTCCTCTACACAGGCCCATCAAACACCCCCGGGGTCAGACACAGAGTGAATCTCCCTCCACACCGTCCCATCACACACTACTAGGGTCAGACACAGAGTGAATCTCCCTCCAGACCGACCCATCGCATACTCCCGGGGTCACACACAGAGTGAAACACCCTCCACATCGTCCCATCAAACACTCCCGGGGGTCAGACACAGAGTGATTATTCCTCTACACGGTCCCATCAAACACTCCCGGGTCAGATGCGGAGCGATTATTCCTCTACACGGTCCCAACAAAGACTCCCTGGGTCAGACACAGAGTGATTATTACTCTGCACGGTCTCGTCAAACACTCCCGGGGTCAGACACAGAGTGATGATGCCTGTACACGGTCCCATCAAACATTCCCGGGGTCAGACACAGAGTGATTATTCCTCTGCACGGTCCCATCAAACACTCTCGGTTTCAGACACAGTGTGAATCTCCCTCCACACCGTCCCATCACACAGTCCCGTGGTCAAACACAGAGTGATTATTCATCTACACGGTCGCATCACACACTCCCGAGGTCAGACAAAGAGTGAATCACCCTCCACACCGTGTCATCACACGCTCACGGGGTCTGACACAGAGAGATTATTCCTCTACACGGTCCCATCAAACACTCCCGGGGTCAGACACAGAGTGAATCTCCATCCGGACCGTCCCATCGTACACTCACGGGGTCAGACACAGAGTGAATCTCCCTCCACACCGTCCCATCACACACTACTAGGGTCAGACACAGAGTGAGTCTCCCTCCAGACCGACCCATCACATACTCCCGGGGTCAGACACAGAGTGAAACCCCCTCCACATCGTCCAATCAAACACTCCCGGGGGTCAGACACAGAGTGATTATTCCTCTACACGGTCCCATCACACACTCCCGGGGTCAGACATAGAGTGATTGTTCCTCTACACGGTCCATTCAAACACTCCCGGGTGTCAGACACAGAGTGATTATTCCTCTACACGGTCCCATTAAACACACCCGGGGTCAGACACATTGTGATTATTCCTCTACACGGTCCCATCAAAAACTCCCTGGGTCAGACACAGTGTGATTATTACTCTACACGGTCCAATCAAACACTCCCGGGGTCAGACACAGAGTGATTATGCCTCTACACGGTCCCATCAAACACTCCCGTGGTCAGATACTGAGTGATTATTCCTCTACACGGTCCCATCAAACACTCCCGGGGTCAGACACAGACTGATTATTCCTCTACTCGGACCCATCACACACTCCCGGGGTCAGAAAAAGAGTGAATCTCCCTCCACACCGTCCCATCACACACACCCGGGGTCAGACTCAGAGTTATTATGCCTCTACACGGTCCCATCAAACACTCCCGGGGTCAGACACAGAGTGATTATTCCTCTACACGGTCCCATCGTACACTCCCGGGGTCAGACACAGAGTGATTATTCCTCTACACGGTCCCATCAAACACTCCCGGGGGTCAGACACAGAGTGATTATTCCTCTACACTGTCCCATCAAACACTCCCGGGGGTCAGACACAGAGTGAATCTCACTCCACACCGCCCATTACAATCTCCCGTGGTCAGACACTGTGTGAATCTCCCTCCACACCGTCCCATCACACTCTCCCGGGGTCAGACACAGAGTGATTATTCCTCTACACGAACCCATCACACTCTCCCGGGGTCAGACACAGAGTGATTATTCCTCTACACGAACCCATCACACAATCCCGGGGTCAGACACAGAGTGAATCTCCCTCCTACCCGTCCCATCACACTCTCCCGATTTCAGACACAGACTGAATCTCCCTCCACACTGTCCCATCACACACTCCCGGGGTCAGACATAGAGTGATTATTCCTCTACACGGTCCATACAAACACTCCCGGGGGTCAGACACAGAGTGATTATTCCTCCACACGATCCCATCAAACACACCCGGGGTCAGACACATTGTGATTATTCCTCTGCACGGTCCAATCAAACACTCCCGGGGTTAGACACAGAGTGATTATTACTCTAAACGGTCCCATCAAACACTCCCGGGGTCAGACACAGACTGATTATTCCTCTACTCGGACCCATCACACACTCCTGAGGTCAGAAAATGAGTGAATCACTCTCCACACCGTTTCTCATCACACTCTCACGGGGTCAGGGACAGAGTGATTATTCCTCTACACGGTCCCATCAAACACTCCCGGGATCAGACACAGAGTGAATCTCCCTCCACATCGTCCCATCACACACTCCCGGCGTCAGACACAAAGTGAATCTCCCTCCACACCGACCCATCACACACTACTAGGGTCAGACACAGAGTGAATCTCCCTCCAGACCGTCCCATCACATACTCCCGGGGTCACACACAGAGTGATTATTCCTCTACACGGTCCCATCAAACACTCCCGGGGTCAGACACAGACTGATTATTCCTCTACTCGGACCCATCACACACTCCTGAGGTCAGAAAATGAGTGAATCACTCTCCACACCGTCTCATCACACTCTCACGGGGTCAGGGACAGAGTGATTATTCCTCTACACGGTCCCATCAAACACTCCCGGGGGTCAGACACTGAGTGATTATTCCTCTACACGGTCCCATCAACACTCCCGGGGGTCAGACACAGAGTGATTATTCCTCTACACTGTCCCATCAAACACTCCCGGGGGTCAGACACAGAGTGAATCTCACTCCACACCGCCCATTACACACTCCCGGGGTCAGACACTGAGTGAATCTCCCTCCACACCGTCCCATCACACTCTCCCGGGGTCAGACACTGAGTGATTATTCCTCTACACGAACCCATTACACTCTCCCGGGGTCAGACACAGAGTGATTATTCCTCTACACGAACCCATCACACAATCCCGGGGTCAGACACAGAGTGAATCTCCCTCCTACCCGTCCCATCACACTCTCCCGATTTCAGACACAGACTGAATCTCCCTCCACACCGTCCCATCACACACTCCCGGGGTCAGACATAGAGTGATTATTCCTCTACACGGTCCCATTAAACACACACGGGGTCAGACACATTGTGATTATTCCTCTACACGGTCCATTCAAACACTCCCGGGTGTCAGACACAGAGTGATTATTCCTCTACACGGTCCCATTAAACTCACCCGGGGTCAGACACATTGTGATTATTCCTCTACACGGTCCCATCAAAAACTCCCTGGGTCAGACACAGAGTGATTATTACTCTACACGGTCCAATCAAACACTCCCGGGGTCAGACACAGAGTGATTATTCCTCTACACGAAACCATCACACTCTCCCGGGGTCAGACACAGAGTGATTATTCCTCTACACGAACCCATCAAACACTCCCGGGGTCAGACACAGAGTGATTATTCCTCTACACGGTCCCATCGTACACTCCCGGGGTCAGACACAGAGTGATTATTCCTCGACACGGTCCCATCAAACACTCCCGGGGGTCAGACACAGAGTGATTATTCCTCTATACTGTCCCATCAAACACTCCCGGGGGTCAGACACAGATTGAATCTCACTCCACACCGCCCATTACACTCTCCCGGGGTCAGACACTGTGTGATTATTCCTCTACACGAAACCATCACACTCTCCCGGGGTCAGACACAGAGTGATTATTCCTCTACACGAACCCATCACACAATCCCGGGGTCAGACACAGAGTGAATCTCCCTCCTACCCGTCCCATCACACTCTCCCGATTTCAGACACAGACTGAATCTCCCTCCACACCGTCCCATCACACACTCCCGGGGTCAGACACAGAGTGATTATTCCTCCACACGGTCCATTCAAACACTCCCGGGGGTCAGACACAGAGTGATTATTCCTCTACACGGTCCCATCACATACTCCCGTGGTCAGACACAGAGTGATTATTCCTCTACACAGTCGCATAACACTCTCCCGAGGTCAGACAAGCAGTGAATCTCCCTCCACACCGTCTCATCACACGCTCACGGGGTCAGACACAGAGTGATTATTCCTCTACACGGTCCCATCACACACTCCCGGGGTCAGACATAGAGTGATTGTTCCTCTACACGGTCCATTCAAACACTCCCGGGTGTCAGACACAGAGTGATTATTCCTCTACACGGTCCCATTAAACACACCCGGGGTCAGACACATTGTGATTATTCCTCTACACGGTCCCATCAAAAACTCCCTGGGTCAGACACAGTGTGATTATTACTCTACACGGTCCCATCAAACACTCCCGGGGGTCAGACACAGAGTGATTATTCCTCTACACTGTCCCATCAAACACTCCCGGGGGTCAGACACAGAGTGAATCTCACTCCACACCGCCCATTACAATCTCCCGGGGTCAGACACTGTGTGAATCTCCCTCCACACCGTCCCATCACACTCTCCCGGGGTCAGACACAGAGTGATTATTCCTCTACACGAACCCATCACACTCTCCCGGGGTCAGACACAGAGTGATTATTCCTCTACACGAACCCATCACACAATCCCGGGGTCAGACACAGAGTGAATCTCCCTCCTACCCGTCCCATCACACTCTCCCGATTTCAGACACAGACTGAATCTCCCTCCACACTGTCCCATCACACACTCCCGGGGTCAGACATAGAGTGATTATTCCTCTACACGGTCCATACAAACACTCCCGGGGGTCAGACACAGAGTGATTATTCCTCCACACGATCCCATCAAACACACCCGGGGTCAGACACATTGTGATTATTCCTCTGCACGGTCCAATCAAACACTCCCGGGGTTAGACACAGAGTGATTATTACTCTAAACGGTCCCATCAAACACTCCCGGGGTCAGACACAGACTGATTATTCCTCTACTCGGACCCATCACACACTCCTGAGGTCAGAAAATGAGTGAATCACTCTCCACACCGTCTCATCACACTCTCACGGGGTCAGGGACAGAGTGATTATTCCTCTACACGGTCCCATCAAACACTCCCGGGATCAGACACAGAGTGAATCTCCCTCCACATCGTCCCATCACACACTCCCGGCGTCAGACACAAAGTGAATCTCCCTCCACACCGACCCATCACACACTACTAGGGTCAGACACAGAGTGAATCTCCCTCCAGACCGTCCCATCACATACTCCCGGGGTCACACACAGAGTGATTATTCCTCTACACGGTCCCCATCAAACACTCCCGGGGTCAGACACAGACTGATTATTCCTCTACTCGGACCCATCACACACTCCTGAGGTCAGAAAATGAGTGAATCACTCTCCACACCGTCTCATCACACTCTCACGGGGTCAGGGACAGAGTGATTATTCCTCTACACGGTCCCATCAAACACTCCCGGGGGTCAGACACTGAGTGATTATTCCTCTACACGGTCCCATCAACACTCCCGGGGGTCAGACACAGAGTGATTATTCCTCTACACTGTCCCATCAAACACTCCCGGGGGTCAGACACAGAGTGAATCTCACTCCACACCGCCCATTACACACTCCCGGGGTCAGACACTGAGTGAATCTCCCTCCACACCGTCCCATCACACTCTCCCGGGGTCAGACACTGAGTGATTATTCCTCTACACGAACCCATTACACTCTCCCGGGGTCAGACACAGAGTGATTATTCCTCTACACGAACCCATCACACAATCCCGGGGTCAGACACAGAGTGAATCTCCCTCCTACCCGTCCCATCACACTCTCCCGATTTCAGACACAGACTGAATCTCCCTCCACACCGTCCCATCACACACTCCCGGGGTCAGACATAGAGTGATTATTCCTCTACACGGTCCCATTAAACACACACGGGGTCAGACACATTGTGATTATTCCTCTACACGGTCCATTCAAACACTCCCGGGTGTCAGACACAGAGTGATTATTCCTCTACACGGTCCCATTAAACTCACCCGGGGTCAGACACATTGTGATTATTCCTCTACACGGTCCCATCAAAAACTCCTGGGTCAGACACAGAGTGATTATTACTCTACACGGTCCAATCAAACACTCCCGGGGTCAGACACAGAGTGATTATTCCTCTACACGAAACCATCACACTCTCCCGGGGTCAGACACAGAGTGATTATTCCTCTACACGAACCCATCAAACACTCCCGGGGTCAGACACAGAGTGATTATTCCTCGACACGGTCCCATCGTACACTCCCGGGGTCAGACACAGAGTGATTATTCCTCGACACGGTCCCATCAAACACTCCCGGGGGTCAGACACAGAGTGATTATTCCTCTATACTGTCCCATCAAACACTCCCGGGGGTCAGACACAGATTGAATCTCACTCCACACCGCCCATTACACTCTCCCGGGGTCAGACACTGTGTGATTATTCCTCTACACGAAACCATCACACTCTCCCGGGGTCAGACACAGAGTGATTATTCCTCTACACGAACCCATCACACAATCCCGGGGTCAGACACAGAGTGAATCTCCCTCCTACCCGTCCCATCACACTCTCCCGATTTCAGACACAGACTGAATCTCCCTCCACACCGTCCCATCACACACTCCCGGGGTCAGACACAGAGTGATTATTCCTCCACACGGTCCATTCAAACACTCCCGGGGGTCAGACACAGAGTGATTATTCCTCTACACGGTCCCATCACATACTCCCGTGGTCAGACACAGAGTGATTATTCCTCTACACAGTCGCATAACACTCTCCCGAGGTCAGACAAGCAGTGAATCTCCCTCCACACCGTCTCATCACACGCTCACGGGGTCAGACACAGAGTGATTATTCCTCTACACGAACCCATCACACAAACCCGGGGTCAGACACAGAGTGAATCTCCCTCCTACCCGTCCCATCACACTCTCCCGATTTCAGACACAGACTGAATCTCCCTCCACACCGTCCCATCATACACTCCCGGGGTCAGACACAGAGTGATTATTCCTCTACACGGTCCATACAAACACTCCCGGGGGTCAGACACAGAGTGATTATTCCTCCACACGATCCCATCAAACACACCCGGGGTCAGACACATTGTGATTATTCCTCTGCACGGTCCAATCAAACACTCCCGGGGTCAGACACAGAGTGATTATTACTCTAAACGGTCCCATCAAACACTCCCGGGGTCAGATACTGAGTGATTGTTCCTCTACACGGTCCATTCAAACACTCCCGGGTGTCAGACACAGAGTGATTATTCCTCTACACGGTCCCATTAAACACACCCGGGGTCAGACACATTGTGATTATTCCTCTACACGGTCCCATCAAAAACTCCCTGGGTCAGACACAGTGTGATTATTACTCTACACGGTCCAATCAAACACTCCCGGGGTCAGACACAGAGTGATTATGCCTCTACACGGTCCCATCAAACACTCCCGTGGTCAGATACTGAGTGATTATTCCTCTACACGGTCCCATCAAACACTCCCGGGGTCAGACACAGACTGATTATTCCTCTACTCGGACCCATCACACACTCCCGGGGTCAGAAAAAGAGTGAATCTCCCTCCACACCGTCCCATCACACACACCCGGGGTCAGACTCAGAGTTATTATGCCTCTACACGGTCCCATCAAACACTCCCGGGGTCAGACACAGAGTGATTATTCCTCTACACGGTCCCATCGTACACTCCCGGGGTCAGACACAGAGTGATTATTCCTCTACACGGTCCCATCAAACACTCCCGGGGGTCAGACACAGAGTGATTATTCCTCTACACTGTCCCATCAAACACTCCCGGGGGTCAGACACAGAGTGAATCTCACTCCACACCGCCCATTACAATCTCCCGGGGTCAGACACTGTGTGAATCTCCCTCCACACCGTCCCATCACACTCTCCCGGGGTCAGACACAGAGTGATTATTCCTCTACACGAACCCATCACACTCTCCCGGGGTCAGACACAGAGTGATTATTCCTCTACACGAACCCATCACACAATCCCGGGGTCAGACACAGAGTGAATCTCCCTCCTACCCGTCCCATCACACTCTCCCGATTTCAGACACAGACTGAATCTCCCTCCACACTGTCCCATCACACACTCCCGGGGTCAGACATAGAGTGATTATTCCTCTACACGGTCCATACAAACACTCCCGGGGGTCAGACACAGAGTGATTATTCCTCCACACGATCCCATCAAACACACCCGGGGTCAGACACATTGTGATTATTCCTCTGCACGGTCCAATCAAACACTCCCGGGGTCAGACACAGAGTGATTATTACTCTAAACGGTCCCATCAAACACTCCCGGGGTCAGACACAGACTGATTATTCCTCTACTCGGACCCATCACACACTCCTGAGGTCAGAAAATGAGTGAATCACTCTCCACACCGTCTCATCACACTCTCACGGGGTCAGGGACAGAGTGATTATTCCTCTACACGGTCCCATCAAACACTCCCGGGATCAGACACAGAGTGAATCTCCCTCCACATCGTCCCATCACACACTCCCGGCGTCAGACACAAAGTGAATCTCCCTCCACACCGACCCATCACACACTACTAGGGTCAGACACAGAGTGAATCTCCCTCCAGACCGTCCCATCACATACTCCCGGGGTCACACACAGAGTGATTATTCCTCTACACGGTCCATACAAACACTCCCGGGGGTCAGACACAGAGTGATTATTCCTCCACACGATCCCATCAAACACACCCGGGGTCAGACACATTGTGATTATTCCTCTGCACGGTCCAATCAAACACTCCCGGGGTCAGACACAGAGTGATTATTACTCTAAACGGTCCCATCAAACACTCCCGGGGTCAGATACTGAGTGATTGTTCCTCTACACGGTCCATTCAAACACTCCCGGGTGTCAGACACAGAGTGATTATTCCTCTACACGGTCCCATTAAACACACCCGGGGTCAGACACATTGTGATTATTCCTCTACACGGTCCCATCAAAAACTCCCTGGGTCAGACACAGTGTGATTATTACTCTACACGGTCCAATCAAACACTCCCGGGGTCAGACACAGAGTGATTATGCCTCTACACGGTCCCATCAAACACTCCCGTGGTCAGATACTGAGTGATTATTCCTCTACACGGTCCCATCAAACACTCCCGGGGTCAGACACAGACTGATTATTCCTCTACTCGGACCCATCACACACTCCCGGGGTCAGAAAAAGAGTGAATCTCCCTCCACACCGTCCCATCACACACACCCGGGGTCAGACTCAGAGTTATTATGCCTCTACACGGTCCCATCAAACACTCCCGGGGTCAGACACAGAGTGATTATTCCTCTACACGGTCCCATCGTACACTCCCGGGGTCAGACACAGAGTGATTATTCCTCTACACGGTCCCATCAAACACTCCCGGGGGTCAGACACAGAGTGATTATTCCTCTACACTGTCCCATCAAACACTCCCGGGGGTCAGACACAGAGTGAATCTCACTCCACACCGCCCATTACAATCTCCCGGGGTCAGACACTGTGTGAATCTCCCTCCACACCGTCCCATCACACTCTCCCGGGGTCAGACACAGAGTGATTATTCCTCTACACGAACCCATCACACTCTCCCGGGGTCAGACACAGAGTGATTATTCCTCTACACGAACCCATCACACAATCCCGGGGTCAGACACAGAGTGAATCTCCCTCCTACCCGTCCCATCACACTCTCCCGATTTCAGACACAGACTGAATCTCCCTCCACACTGTCCCATCACACACTCCCGGGGTCAGACATAGAGTGATTATTCCTCTACACGGTCCATACAAACACTCCCGGGGGTCAGACACAGAGTGATTATTCCTCCACACGATCCCATCAAACACACCCGGGGTCAGACACATTGTGATTATTCCTCTGCACGGTCCAATCAAACACTCCCGGGGTCAGACACAGAGTGATTATTACTCTAAACGGTCCCATCAAACACTCCCGGGGTCAGACACAGACTGATTATTCCTCTACTCGGACCCATCACACACTCCTGAGGTCAGAAAATGAGTGAATCACTCTCCACACCGTCTCATCACACTCTCACGGGGTCAGGGACAGAGTGATTATTCCTCTACACGGTCCCATCAAACACTCCCGGGATCAGACACAGAGTGAATCTCCCTCCACATCGTCCCATCACACACTCCCGGCGTCAGACACAAAGTGAATCTCCCTCCACACCGACCCATCACACACTACTAGGGTCAGACACAGAGTGAATCTCCCTCCAGACCGTCCCATCACATACTCCCGGGGTCACACACAGAGTGATTATTCCTCTACACGGTCCCATCATACACTCCGGGGGTCAGACACGGAGTGATTATTCCTCTACACAGTCCCATCAAACAACCCCGGGGTCAAACACAGAGTGAATCTCCCTCCACACAGTCCAATCACACACTCCCGGAGTCAGAAACAGAGTGATTATTCATCTACACGGTCCCATCAAAGACTCCCGGGGTCAGGCACAGAGTGAATCTCCCTCCTGACCGTCCAATCACACAGTCCCGTGGTCAGACACAGAGTGATTATTCCTCTGTACGGTCCCATCAAACACTCCCGGGGGTCAGACACTGAGTGATTATTCCTCTACACGGTCCCATCAACACTCCCGGGGGTCAGACACAGAGTGATTATTCCTCTACACTCTCCCATCAAACACTCCCGGGGGTCAGACACAGAGTGAATCTCACTACACACCGCCCATTACACACTCCCGGGGTCAGACACTGAGTGAATCTCCCTCCACACCGTCCCATCACACTCTCCCGGGGTCAGACACTGAGTGATTATTCCTCTACACGAACCCATTACACTCTCCCGGGGTCAGACACAGAGTGATTATTCCTCTACACGAACCCATCACACAATCCCGGGGTCAGACACAGAGTGAATCTCCCTCCTACCCGTCCCATCACACTCTCCCGATTTCAGACACAGACTGAATCTCCCTCCACACCGTCCCATCACACACTCCCGGGGTCAGACATAGAGTGATTATTCCTCTACACGGTCCCATTAAACACACACGGGGTCAGACACATTGTGATTATTCCTCTACACGGTCCATTCAAACACTCCCGGGTGTCAGACACAGAGTGATTATTCCTCTACACGGTCCCATTAAACACACCCGGGGTCAGACACATTGTGATTATTCCTCTACACGGTCCCATCAAAAACTCCCTGGGTCAGACACAGAGTGATTATTACTCTACACGGTCCAATCAAACACTCCCGGGGTCAGACACAGAGTGATTATTCCTCTACACGAAACCATCACACTCTCCCGGGGTCAGACACAGAGTGATTATTCCTCTACACGAACCCATCAAACACTCCCGGGGTCAGACACAGAGTGATTATTCCTCTACACGGTCCCATCGTGCACTCCCGGGGTCAGACACAGAGTGATTATTCCTCGACACGGTCCCATCAAACACTCCCGGGGGTCAGACACAGAGTGATTATTCCTCTACACTGTCCCATCAAACACTCCCGGGGGTCAGACACAGATTGAATCTCACTCCACACCGCCCATTACACTCTCCCGGGGTCAGACACTGTGTGAATCTCCCTCCACACCGTCCCATCACACTCTCCCGGGGTCAGACACAGAGTGATTATTCCTCTACACGAAACCATCACACTCTCCCGGGGTCAGACACAGAGTGATTATTCCTCTACACGAACCCATCACACAATCCCGGGGTCAGACACAGAGTGAATCTCCCTCCTACCCGTCCCATCACACTCTCCCGATTTCAGACACAGACTGAATCTCCCTCCACACCGTCCCATCACACACTCCCGGGGTCAGACACAGAGTGATTATTCCTCCACACGGTCCATTCAAACACTCCCGGGGGTCAGACACAGAGTGATTATTCCTCTACACGGTCCCATCACATACTCCCGTGGTCAGACACAGAGTGATTATTCCTCTACACAGTCGCATAACACTCTCCCGAGGTCAGACAAGCAGTGAATCTCCCTCCACACCGTCTCATCACACGCTCACGGGGTCAGACACAGAGTGATTATTCCTCTACCCGGTACCATCAAACAATGCCTGGGTCAGACAAAAAGTGAATCTCCCTCCACACCATCCCATCATACACTCCGGGGTCAGACACAGAGTGATTATTCCTCTACACGGTCCATACAAACACTCCCGGGGGTCAGACACAGAGTGATTATTCCTCCACACGATCCCATCAAACACACCCGGGGTCAGACACATTGTGATTATTCCTCTGCACGGTCCAATCAAACACTCCCGGGGTCAGACACAGAGTGATTATTACTCTAAACGGTCCCATCAAACACTCCCGGGGTCAGATACTGAGTGATTATTCCTCTACACGGTCCCATCAAACACTCCCGGGGTCAGACACAGACTGATTATTCCTCTACTCGGACCCATCACAAACTCCTGAGGTCAGAAAATGAGTGAATCACTCTCCACACCGTCTCATCACACTCTCACGGGGTCAGGGACAGAGTGATTATTCCTCTACACGGTCCCATCAAACACTCCCGGGATCAGACACAGAGTGAATCTCCCTCCACATCGTCCCATCACACACTCCCGGCGTCAGACACAAAGTGAATCTCCCTCCACACCGACCCATCACACACTACTAGGGTCAGACACAGAGTGAATCTCCCTCCAGACCGTCCCATCACATACTCCCGGGGTCACACACAGAGTGATTATTCCTCTACACGGTCCCATCATACACTCCGGGGGTCAGACACGGAGTGATTATTCCTCTACACAGTCCCATCAAACAACCCCGGGGTCAAACACAGAGTGAATCTCCCTCCACACAGTCCAATCACACACTCCCGGGGTCAGAAACAGAGTGATTATTCATCTACACGGTCCCATCAAAGACTCCCGGGGTCAGGCACAGAGTGAATCTCCCTCCTGACCGTCCAATCACACAGTCCCGTGGTCAGACACAGAGTGATTATTCCTCTGTACGGTCCCATCAAACACTCCCGGGGGTCAGACACTGAGTGATTATTCCTCTACACGGTCCCATCAACACTCCCGGGGGTCAGACACAGAGTGATTATTCCTCTACACTGTCCCATCAAACACTCCCGGGGGTCAGACACAGAGTGAATCTCACTCCACACCGCCCATTACACACTCCCGGGGTCAGACACTGAGTGAATCTCACTCCACACCGCCCATTACACACTCCCGGGGTCAGACACTGAGTGAATCTCCCTCCACACCGTCCCATCACACTCTCCCGGGGTCAGACACTGAGTGATTATTCCTCTACACGAACCCATTACACTCTCCCGGGGTCAGACACAGAGTGATTATTCCTCTACACGAACCCATCACACAATCCCGGGGTCAGACACAGAGTGAATCTCCCTCCTACCCGTCCCATCACACTCTCCCGATTTCAGACACAGACTGAATCTCCCTCCACACCGTCCCATCACACACTCCCGGGGTCAGACATAGAGTGATTATTCCTCTACACGGTCCCATTAAACACACCCGGGGTCAGACACATTGTTATTATTCCTCTACACGGTCCATTCAAACACTCCCGGGTGTCAGACACAGAGTGATTATTCCTCTACACGGTCCCATCACATACTCCCGTGGTCAGACACAGAGTGATTATTCCTCTACACAGTCGCATAACACTCTCCCGAGGTCAGACAAGCAGTGAATCTCCCTCCACACCGTCTCATCACACGCTCACGGGGTCAGACACAGAGTGATTATTCCTCTACCCGGTACCATCAAACAATGCCTGGGTCAGACAAAAAGTGAATCTCCCTCCACACCATCCCATCATACACTCCCGGGGTCAGACACAGAGTGATTATTCCTCTACACGGTCCATACAAACACTCCCGGGGGTCAGACACAGAGTGATTATTCCTCCACACGATCCCATCAAACACACCCGGGGTCAGACACATTGTGATTATTCCTCTGCACGGTCCAATCAAACACTCCCGGGGTCAGACACAGAGTGATTATTACTCTAAACGGTCCCATCAAACACTCCCGGGGTCAGATACTGAGTGATTATTCCTCTACACGGTCCCATCAAACACTCCCGGGGTCAGACACAGACTGATTATTCCTCTACTCGGACCCATCACAAACTCCTGAGGTCAGAAAATGAGTGAATCACTCTCCACACCGTCTCATCACACTCTCACGGGGTCAGGGACAGAGTGATTATTCCTCTACACGGTCCCATCAAACACTCCCGGGATCAGACACAGAGTGAATCTCCCTCCACATCGTCCCATCACACACTCCCGGCGTCAGACACAAAGTGAATCTCCCTCCACACCGACCCATCACACACTACTAGGGTCAGACACAGAGTGAATCTCCCTCCAGACCGTCCCATCACATACTCCCGGGGTCACACACAGAGTGATTATTCCTCTACACGGTCCCATCATACACTCCGGGGGTCAGACACGGAGTGATTATTCCTCTACACAGTCCCATCAAACAACCCCGGGGTCAAACACAGAGTGAATCTCCCTCCACACAGTCCAATCACACACTCCCGGGGTCAGAAACAGAGTGATTATTCATCTGTACGGTCCCATCAAACACTCCCGGGGGTCAGACACTGAGTGATTATTCCTCTACACGAACCCATTACACTCTCCCGGGGTCAGACACAGAGTGATTATTCCTCTACACGAACCCATCACACAATCCCGGGGTCAGACACAGAGTGAATCTCCCTCCTACCCGTCCCATCACACTCTCCCGATTTCAGACACAGACTGAATCTCCCTCCACACCGTCCCATCACACACTCCCGGGGTCAGACATAGAGTGATTATTCCTCTACACGGTCCCATTAAACACACCCGGGGTCAGACACATTGTGATTATTCCTCTACACGGTCCATTCAAACACTCCCGGGTGTCAGACACAGAGTGATTATTCCTCTACACGGTCCCATTAAACACACCCGGGGTCAGACACATTGTGATTATTCCTCTACACGGTCCCATCAAAAACTCCCTGGGTCAGACACAGAGTGATTATTACTCTACACGGTCCAATCAAACACTCCCGTGGTCAGACACAGAGTGTTTATGCCTCTACACGGTCCCATCAAACACTCCCGTGGTCAGATACTGAGTGATTATTCCTCTACACGGTCCCATCAAACACTCCCGGGGTCAGACACAGACTGATTATTCCTCTACTCGGACCCATCACACACTCCCGGGGTCAGAAAAAGAGTGAATCTCCCTCCACACCGTCCCATCACACACTCCCGGGGTCAGACACAGAGTGATTATTCCTCTACACAGTCCCATCAAACACTCCCGGGGGTCAGACACAGATTGAATCTCACTCCACACCGCCCATTACACTCTCCCGGGGTCAGACACTGTGTGAATCTCCCTCCATACCGTCCCATCACACTCTCCCGGGGTCAGACACAGAGTGATTATTCCTCTACACGAAACCATCACACTCTCCCGGGGTCAGACACAGAGTGATTATTCCTCTACACGAACCCATCAAACACTCCCGGGGTCAGACACAGAGTGATTATTCCTCTACACGGTCCCATCGTACACTCCCGGGGTCAGACACAGAGTGATTATTCCTCTACACGGTCCCATCAAACACTCCCGGGGGTCAGACACAGAGTGATTATTCCTCTACACTGTCCCATCAAACACTCCCGGGGATCAGACACAGATTGAATCTCACTCCACACCGCCCATTACACTCTCCCGGGGTCAGACACTGTGTGAATCTCCCTCCACACCGTCCCATCACACTCTCCCGGGGTCAGACACAGAGTGATTATTCCTCTACACGAAACCATCACACTCTCCCGGGGTCAGACACAGAGTGATTATTCCTCTACACGAACCCATCACACAATCCCGGGGTCAGACACAGAGTGAATCTCCCTCCTACCCGTCCCATCACACTCTCCCGATTTCAGACACAGACTGAATCTCCCTCCACACCGTCCCATCACACACTCCCGGGGTCAGACACAGAGTGATTATTCCTCCACACGGTCCATTCAAACACTCCCGGGGGTCAGACACAGAGTGATTATTCCTCTACACGAACCCATCACACAATCCCGGGATCAGACACAGAGTGAATCTCCCTCCACACCGTCACATCACACACATCCGGTGTCAGACACAGAGTGAATCTCCCTCATACCCGTCCCATTAAACTCTCCCGATTTAAGACACAGACTGAATCTCCCTCCACACCGTCCCATCACACACTCCCGGGGTCAGACATAGAGTGAATCTGCCTCCACACCGTCGCATCACATACTCCCGGGGTCAGACACAGAGTGATTATTCCTCTACACGGTCCCATTAAACACACCCGGGGTCAGACACATTGTGATTATTCCTCTACACGGTCCCATCAAAAACTCCCTGGGTCAGACACAGAGTGATTATTACTCTACACGGTCCAATCAAACACTCCCGTGGTCAGATACTGAGTGATTATTCCTCTACACGGTCCCATCAAACACTCCCGTGGTCAGATACTGAGTGATTATTCCTCTACACGGTCCCATCAAACACTCCCGGGGTCAGACACAGACTGATTATTCCTCTACTCGGACCCATCACACACTCCCGGGGTCAGAAATAGAGTGAATCTCCCTCCACACCGTCCCATCACACACTCCCGGGGTCAGACTCAGAGTGATTATGCCTCTACACGGTCCCATCAAACACTCCCGGGGTCAGACACAGAGTGATTATTCCTCTACACGGTCCCATCGTACACTCCCGGGGTCAGACACAGAGTGATTATTCCTCTACACGGTCCCATCAAACACTCCCGGGGGTCAGGCACAGAGTGATTATTCTTCTACACTGTCCCATCAAACACTCCCGGGGGTCAGACACAGATTGAATCTCACTCCACACCGCCCATTACACTCTCCCGGGGTCAGACACTGTGTGAATCTCCCTCCACACCGTCCCATCACACTCTCCCGGGGTAAGACACAGAGTGATTATTCCTCTACACGAACCCATCACACTCTCCCGGGGTCAGACACAGAGTGATTATTCCTCTACACGAACCCATCACACAATCCCGGGGTCAGACACAGAGTGAATCTCCCTCCTACCCGTCCCATCACACTCTCCCGATTTCAGACACAGACTGAATCTCCCTCCACACCGTCCCATCACACACTCCCGGGGTCAGACATAGAGTGATTATTCCTCTACACGGTCCATTCAAACACTCCCGGGGGTCAGACACAGAGTGATTATTCCTCCACACGATCCCATCAAACACACCCGGGGTCAGACACATTGTGATTATTCCTCTGCACGGTCCAAATCAAACACTCCCGGGGTCAGACACAGAGTGATTATTACTCTAAACGGTCCCATCAAACACTCCCGGGGTCAGATACTGAGTGATTATTCCTCTACACGGTCCCATCAAACACTCCCGGGGTCAGACACAGACTGATTATTCCTCTACTCGGACCCATCACACACTCCTGAGGTCAGAAAATGAGTGAATCACTCTGCACACCGTCTCATCACACTCTCACGGGGTCAGGGACAGAGTGATTATTCCTCTACACGGTCCCATCAAACACTCCCGTGGTCAGAAAAAGAGTGAATCTCCCTCCACACAGTCCCATCACACACTCCCGGGGTCAGAAACAGAGTGATTATTCATCTACACGGTCCCATCAAAGACTCCCGGGGTCAGGCACAGAGTGAATCTCCCTCCAGACCGTCCAATCACACAGTCCCGTGGTCAGACACAGAGTGATTATTCCTCTGTACGGTCCCATCAAACACTCCCGGGGGTCAGACACAGAGTGATTATGCCTCTAAACGGTCCCATCAAACACTCCCGGGTTCAGATACTGAGTGATTATTCCTCTACACGGTCCCATCAATCACTCCCGGGGTCAGACACAGACTGATTATTCCTCTACTCGGACCCATCACACACTCCTGAGGTCAGAAAATGAGTGAATCACTCTCCACACCGTCTCATCACACTCTCACGGGGTCAGGGACAGAGTGATTATTCCTCTACACGGTCCCATCAAACACTCCCGGGATCAGACACAGAGTGACTCTCCCTCCACATCGTCCCATCACACACTCCCGGCGTCAGACACAAAGTGAATCTCCCTCCACACCGTCCCATCACACACTACTAGGGTCAGACACAGAGTGAATCTCCCTCCAGACCGTCCCATCACATACTCCCGGGGTCACACACAGAGTGATTATTCCTCTACACGGTCCCATCATACACTCCCGGGGGTCAGACACGGAGTGATTATTCCTCTACACAGTCCCATCAAACACCCCCGGGTTCAAACACAGAGTGAATCTCCCTCCACACAGTCCCATCACACACTCCCGGGGTCAGAAACAGAGTGATTATTCATCTACACGGTCCCATCAAAGACTCCCGGGGTCAGGCACAGAGTGAATCTCCCTCCAGACCGTCCAATCACACAGTCCCGTGGTCAGACACAGAGTGATTATTCTTCTAGACGGTCCAATCAAAAACTCCCGGGGTCAGACACAGAGTGATTATGCCTCTAAACGGTCCCATCAAACACTCCCTGGTTCAGATACTGAGTGATTATTCCTCTACACGGTCCCATCAAACTCTCCCGGGGTCAGACACAGACTGATTATTCCTCTACTCGGACCCATCACACACTCCTGAGGTCAGAAAATGAGTGAATCACTCTCCACACCGTCTCATCACACTCTCACGGGGTCAGGGACAGAGTGATTATTCCTCTACACGGTCCCATTAAACACACCCGGGGTCAGACACATTGTGATTATTCCTCTACACGGTCCCATCAAAAACTCCCTGGGTCTGACACAGAGTGATTATTACTCTACACGGTCCAAACCAACACTCCCGGGGTCAGACACAGTGATTATGCCTCTACACGGTCCCATCAAACACTCCCGGGGTCAGATACTGAGTGATTATTCCTCTGCACGCTCCCATCAAACACTCCCGGGGTCAGACACAGACTGATTATTCCTCTACTCGGACCCATCACACACTCCCGGGGTCAGAAAAAGAGTGAATCTCCCTCCACACCATTCTATCACACACTCCCGGGGTCAGACTCAGAGTGATTATGCCTCTACACGGTCCCATCAAACACTCCCGGGGTCAGACACAGAGTGAATGTCCCTCCACACCGTCCCATCACACACTACTAGGGTCAGACACAGAGTGAATCTCCCTCCAGACCGTCCCATCACATACTCCCGGGGTCAGACACAGAGTGAATCTCCCTCCACATCGTCCCATCAAACACTCCCGTGGGTCAGACACAGAGTGATTATTCCTCCACACGGTCCCATCACACACTCCCGTGGTCAGACAGAGAGTGATTATTCCTCTACACGGTCCCATCACACACTCCCGTGGTCAGACACAGAGTGATTATTCCTCTACACGGTCGCATCACACTCTCCCGAGGTCAGACAAACAGTGAATCTCCCTCCACACCGTCTCATCACTCGCTCACGGGGTCAGACACAGAGTGATTATTCCTCTACACGGTACCATCAAACAATCCCTGGGTCAGACAAAAAGTGAATCTCCATCCACACCGTCCCATCAAACACTCCCGGGGTCAGACACAGAGTGATTATTCCTCTACACCTTCCCATCAAACACTCCCTGTGTCAGACACAGAGTGATTATTCCTCTACACGGTCCCATCAAACACTCCCGGGGTCAGACTCAGAGTGTATCTCCCTCCACACCGTCCCATCACACGCTCCCGTGGTCAGACACAGAGAGATTATTCCTCTACACGGTCCCATCAAACACTCCCGGGGTCAGACACAGAGTGAATCTCCATCCGCACCGTCCCATCACACACTCCCGGGGACAGACACAGAGTGATTATTCCTAAACACGGTACCATCAAACACTCCAGGGATCAGACACAGAGTGAATCTCCCTCCAAACCGTCCCATCACTCACTCCCGGGGTCAGACACAGAGTGAATCTCCCTCCACATCGTCCCATCACACACTCCCGGCGTCAGACACAAAGTGAATCTCCTTCCACACCGTCCCATCACACACTACTGGGGTCAGACACAGAGATAATCTCCCTCCAGACCGTCCCATCATATACTCCCGGGGTCAGACACAGAGTGAATCTCCTTCCACACCGTACCATCACACACTACTAGGGTCAGACACAGAGATAATCTCCCTCCACATCGTCCCATCAAACACACCCGGTGTTCAGACACAGAGTGATTATTCCTCTACAAGGTCCCATCAACACTCACGGGGTCAGACACAGAGTGAAACTCCCTCCACACCGTCCCATCACACACTACTAGGGTCAGACACAGAGTGAATCTCCCTCCAGACCGTCCCATCACATACTCCCGGGGTCGGACACAGAGTGAAACACCCTCCACATCGTCCCATCAAACACTCCCGGCGGACAGACACAGAGTGATTATTCCTCTACACGGTCCCATCAAACACTCCCGGGGTCAGACGCGTAGCGATTATTCCTCTACACGGTCCCAACAAAGACTCCCTGGGTCAGACACAGAGTGATTATTACTCTGCACGGTCCCATCAAACACTCCCGGGGTCAGACACAGAGTGATTATGCCTGTACACGGTCCCATCAAACACTCCCGGGGTCAGACACAGAGTGATTATTCCTCTACACGGTACCATCAAACACCCCCGTGGTCAGACACAGAGTGATTATTCCTCTGCACCGTCCAATCAAACACTCTCGGTTTCAGACACAGTGTGAATCTCCGTCCACACCGTCCCATCACACAGTCCCGTGGTCAGACACAGAGTGATTATTCAACTACACGGTCGCATCACACACTCCCGAGGTCAGACAAAGAGTGAATCTCC
Source organism: Hypanus sabinus (assembly GCF_030144855.1). Lineage (NCBI taxonomy): Eukaryota > Metazoa > Chordata > Chondrichthyes > Myliobatiformes > Dasyatidae > Hypanus > Hypanus sabinus. Next base: position 111,291 of record NW_026781399.1, read on the forward strand.
CTCCACACCGTGTCATCAGACGCTCACGGGGTCAGACGCAGAGTGATTATTCCTCTACACGGTCCCATCAAACAATCCCTGGGTCAGACACAGAGTGAATCTCCCTCCACACCGTCCCATCACACACTCCCGTGGTCTGACACAGAGAGATTATTCCTCTACACGGTCCCATCAAACACTCCCGGGGTCAGACACAGAGTGAATCTCCATCCGCACCGTCCCATCACACACTCCCGGGGTCAGACACAGAGTGATTATTCCTCAACACGGTCCCATCAAACACTCCCGGGATCAGACACAGAGTGAATCTCCCTCCACACCGTCCCATCACTCACTCCCGGGGTCAGGCACAGAGTGAATCTCCCTCCAGACCGTCCAATCACACAGTCCCGTGGTCAGACACAGAGTGATTATTCCTCTGTACGGTCCCATCAAACACTCCCGGGGGTCAGACACAGAGTGATTATGCCTCTAAACGGTCCCATCAAACACTCCCGGGTTCAGATACTGAGTGATTATTCCTCTACACGGTCCCATCAATCACTCCCGGGGTCAGACACAGACTGATTATTCCTCTACTCGGACCCATCACACACTCCTGAGGTCAGAAAATGAGTGAATCACTCTCCACACCGTCTCATCACACTCTCACGGGGTCAGGGACAGAGTGATTATTCCTCTACACGGTCCCATCAAACACTCCCGGGATCAGACACAGAGTGACTCTCCCTCCACATCGTCCCATCACACACTCCCGGCGTCAGACACAAAGTGAATCTCCCTCCACACCGTCCCATCACACACTACTAGGGTCAGACACAGAGTGAATCTCCCTCCAGACCGTCCCATCACATACTCCCGGGGTCACACACAGAGTGATTATTCCTCTACACGGTCCCATCATACACTCCCGGGGGTCAGACACGGAGTGATTATTCCTCTACACAGTCCCATCAAACACCCCCGGGTTCAAACACAGAGTGAATCTCCCTCCACACAGTCCCATCACACACTCCCGGGGTCAGAAACAGAGTGATTATTCATCTACACGGTCCCATCAAAGACTCCCGGGGTCAGGCACAGAGTGAATCTCCCTCCAGACCGTCCAATCACACAGTCCCGTGGTCAGACACAGAGTGATTATTCTTCTAGACGGTCCAATCAAAAACTCCCGGGGTCAGACACAGAGTGATTATGCCTCTAAACGGTCCCATCAAACACTCCCTGGTTCAGATACTGAGTGATTATTCCTCTACACGGTCCCATCAAACTCTCCCGGGGTCAGACACAGACTGATTATTCCTCTACTCGGACCCATCACACACTCCTGAGGTCAGAAAATGAGTGAATCACTCTCCACACCGTCTCATCACACTCTCACGGGGTCAGGGACAGAGTGATTATTCCTCTACACGGTCCCATTAAACACACCCGGGGTCAGACACATTGTGATTATTCCTCTACACGGTCCCATCAAAAACTCCCTGGGTCTGACACAGAGTGATTATTACTCTACACGGTCCAAACCAACACTCCCGGGGTCAGACACAGTGATTATGCCTCTACACGGTCCCATCAAACACTCCCGGGGTCAGATACTGAGTGATTATTCCTCTGCACGCTCCCATCAAACACTCCCGGGGTCAGACACAGACTGATTATTCCTCTACTCGGACCCATCACACACTCCCGGGGTCAGAAAAAGAGTGAATCTCCCTCCACACCATTCTATCACACACTCCCGGGGTCAGACTCAGAGTGATTATGCCTCTACACGGTCCCATCAAACACTCCCGGGGTCAGACACAGAGTGAATGTCCCTCCACACCGTCCCATCACACACTACTAGGGTCAGACACAGAGTGAATCTCCCTCCAGACCGTCCCATCACATACTCCCGGGGTCAGACACAGAGTGAATCTCCCTCCACATCGTCCCATCAAACACTCCCGTGGGTCAGACACAGAGTGATTATTCCTCCACACGGTCCCATCACACACTCCCGTGGTCAGACAGAGAGTGATTATTCCTCTACACGGTCCCATCACACACTCCCGTGGTCAGACACAGAGTGATTATTCCTCTACACGGTCGCATCACACTCTCCCGAGGTCAGACAAACAGTGAATCTCCCTCCACACCGTCTCATCACTCGCTCACGGGGTCAGACACAGAGTGATTATTCCTCTACACGGTACCATCAAACAATCCCTGGGTCAGACAAAAAGTGAATCTCCATCCACACCGTCCCATCAAACACTCCCGGGGTCAGACACAGAGTGATTATTCCTCTACACCTTCCCATCAAACACTCCCTGTGTCAGACACAGAGTGATTATTCCTCTACACGGTCCCATCAAACACTCCCGGGGTCAGACTCAGAGTGTATCTCCCTCCACACCGTCCCATCACACGCTCCCGTGGTCAGACACAGAGAGATTATTCCTCTACACGGTCCCATCAAACACTCCCGGGGTCAGACACAGAGTGAATCTCCATCCGCACCGTCCCATCACACACTCCCGGGGACAGACACAGAGTGATTATTCCTAAACACGGTACCATCAAACACTCCAGGGATCAGACACAGAGTGAATCTCCCTCCAAACCGTCCCATCACTCACTCCCGGGGTCAGACACAGAGTGAATCTCCCTCCACATCGTCCCATCACACACTCCCGGCGTCAGACACAAAGTGAATCTCCTTCCACACCGTCCCATCACACACTACTGGGGTCAGACACAGAGATAATCTCCCTCCAGACCGTCCCATCATATACTCCCGGGGTCAGACACAGAGTGAATCTCCTTCCACACCGTACCATCACACACTACTAGGGTCAGACACAGAGATAATCTCCCTCCACATCGTCCCATCAAACACACCCGGTGTTCAGACACAGAGTGATTATTCCTCTACAAGGTCCCATCAACACTCACGGGGTCAGACACAGAGTGAAACTCCCTCCACACCGTCCCATCACACACTACTAGGGTCAGACACAGAGTGAATCTCCCTCCAGACCGTCCCATCACATACTCCCGGGGTCGGACACAGAGTGAAACACCCTCCACATCGTCCCATCAAACACTCCCGGCGGACAGACACAGAGTGATTATTCCTCTACACGGTCCCATCAAACACTCCCGGGGTCAGACGCGTAGCGATTATTCCTCTACACGGTCCCAACAAAGACTCCCTGGGTCAGACACAGAGTGATTATTACTCTGCACGGTCCCATCAAACACTCCCGGGGTCAGACACAGAGTGATTATGCCTGTACACGGTCCCATCAAACACTCCCGGGGTCAGACACAGAGTGATTATTCCTCTACACGGTACCATCAAACACCCCCGTGGTCAGACACAGAGTGATTATTCCTCTGCACCGTCCAATCAAACACTCTCGGTTTCAGACACAGTGTGAATCTCCGTCCACACCGTCCCATCACACAGTCCCGTGGTCAGACACAGAGTGATTATTCAACTACACGGTCGCATCACACACTCCCGAGGTCAGACAAAGAGTGAATCTCCCTCCACACCGTGTCATCAGACGCTCACGGGGTCAGACGCAGAGTGATTATTCCTCTACACGGTCCCATCAAACAATCCCTGGGTCAGACACAGAGTGAATCTCCCTCCACACCGTCCCATCACACACTCCCGTGGTCAGACACAGAGAGATTATTCCTCTACACGGTCCCATCAAACACTCCCGGGGTCAGACACAGAGTGAATCTCCATCCGCACCGTCCCATCACACACTCCCGGGGTCAGACACAGAGTGATTATTCCTCAACACGGTCCCATCAAACACTCCCGGGATCAGACACAGAGTGAATCTCCCTCCACACCGTCCCATCACTCACTCCCGGGGTCAGACACAGAGTGAATCTCCCTCTACATCGTCCCATCACGCACTCCCGGCAACAGACACAAAGTGAATCTCCCTCCACACCGTCCCATCACACACTACTAGGGTCAGACACAGAGTGAATCTCCCTCCAGACCGTCCCATCATATACTCCCGGGGTCAGACACAGAGTGAATCTCCTTCCACACCGTACCATCACACACTACTAGGGTCAGACACAGAGATAATCTCCCTCCACATCGTCCCATCAAACACACCCGGTGTTCAGACACAGAGTGATTATTCCTCTACAAGGTCCCATCAACACTCACGGGGTCAGACACAGAGTGAAACTCCCTCCACACCGTCCCATCACACACTACTAGGGTCAGACACAGAGTGAATCTCCCTCCAGACCGTCCCATCACATACTCCCGGGGTCGGACACAGAGTGAAACACCCTCCACATCGTCCCATCAAACACTCCCGGCGGACAGACACAGAGTGATTATTCCTCTACACGGTCCCATCAAACACTCCCGGGGTCAGACGCGTAGCGATTATTCCTCTACACGGTCCCAACAAAGACTCCCTGGGTCAGACACAGAGTGATTATTACTCTGCACGGTCCCATCAAACACTCCCGGGGTCAGACACAGAGTGATTATGCCTGTACACGGTCCCATCAAACACTCCCGGGGTCAGACACAGAGTGATTATTCCTCTACACCGTCCCATCACTCACTCCCGGGGTCAGACACAGAGTGAATCTCCCTCTACATCGTCCCATCACGCACTCCCGGCGTCAGACACAAAGTGAATCTCCCTCCACACCGTCCCATCACACACTACTAGGGTCAGACACAGAGTGAATCTCCCTCCAGACCGTCCCATCATATACTCCCGGGGTCAGACACAGAGTGAGTCTCCTTCCACACCGTACCATCACACACTACTAGGGTCAGACACAGAGATAATCTCCCTCCACATCGTCCCATCAAACACACCCGGTGTTCAGACACAGAGTGATTATTCCTCTACAAGGTCCCATCAACACTCACGGGGTCAGACACAGAGGGAAACTCCCTCCACACCGTCCCATCACACACTACTAGGGTCAGACACAGAGTGAATCTCCCTCCAGACCGTCCCATCACATACTCCCGGGGTCGGACACAGAGTGAAACACCCTCCACATCATCCCATCAAACACTCCCGGGGGTCAGACACAGAGTGATTATTCCTCTGCACGGTCCCATCAAACACTCCCGGGGGTCAGACACAGAGTGAATATTCCTCTACACGGTCCCATCAACACTCCCGGGGGTCAGACACAGAGTGATTATTTCTCTACACGGTCCCATCAAACACTCCCGGGGGTCAGACACAGAGTGAATCTCACTCCAGACCGTCCCATCACATACTCCCGGGGTCAGACACAGAGTGAATCTCCCTCCACAAGGTCCCATCAAACACTCCCGGGGGTCAGACACAGAGTGATTATTCCTCTACACGGTCCCATCATACACTCCCGTGGGTCAGACACAGAGTGATTATTCCTCTACACAGTCCCATCTACACTCCCGGGGTCAGACACGGAGTGATTATTCCTCTACACAGTCCCATCAAACACCCCCGGGGTCAAACACAGAGTGAATCTCCCTCCACACCGTCCCATCGTACACCCAGGGGGTCAGACATAGAGTGAATCTCCCTCCACATCGTCCGATCACACACTCCCGGCGTCAGACACAGAGTGAATCTCCTTCCTCACCGTCCCATCACACACTACTAGGGTCAGACACAGAGTGAATCTCGCTCAGACCGTCCCATCACATACTCCCGGGGTCAGACACAGAGTGAATCTCCCTCTACATCGTCCCAATCAAACACTCCCGGGGGTCAGACACAGAGTGATTATTCCTCTGCACGGTCCCATCAAACACTCCCGGGTTCAGACACAGAGTGAATATTCCTCTACACGGTCCCATCAACACGCCCGGGGGTCAGACACAGAGTGATTATTTCTCTACACGGTCCCATCAAACACTCCCTGGGGTCAGACACAGAGTGAATCTCCCTCCACACCGTCCCATCACACTCTCCCGGGGTCAGACACAGAGTGAATCTCACTCTACACCGCCCATTACACACTCCCGGGGTCAAACACAGAGTGAATCTCCCTCCACACCGTCACATCACACACATCCGGTGTCAGACACAGAGTGAATCTCACTCTACACCGCCCATTACACACTCCCGGGGTCAGACACAGAGTGAATCTCCCTCTACATCGTCACATCAAACACTCCCGGGGGTCAGACACAGAGTGATTATTCCTCTGCACGGTCCCATCAAACACTCCCGGGTTCAGACACAGAGTGAATATTCCTCTACACGGTCCCATCAACACTCCCGGGGGTCAGACACAGAGTGATTATTTCTCTACACGGTCCCATCAAACACTCCCTGGGGTCAGACACAGAGTGAATCTCCCTCCACACCGTCCCATCACACTCTCCCGGGGTCAGACACAGAGTGAATCTCACTCTACACCGCCCATTACACACTCCCGGGGTCAAACACAGAGTGAATCTCCCTCCACACCGTCACATCACACACATCCGGTGTCAGACATAGAGTGAATCTCCCTCCTACCCGTCCCATCACACTCTCCCGATTTCAGACACAGACTGAATCTCACTCCACACCGTCCCATCACACACTCCCGGGGGTCAGACACAGAGTGAATCCCCCTCCACACCGTCCTATCACACTCTCCCGGGGTCAGACACAGAGTGAATCTCACTCTACACCGCCCATTACACACTCCCGGGGTCAGACACAGAGTGAATCTCCCTCTACATCGTCACATCAAACACTCCCGGGGGTCAGACACAGAGTGATTATTCCTCTGCACGGTCCCATCAAACACTCCCGGGTTCAGACACAGAGTGAATATTCCTCTACACGGTCCCATCAACACTCCCGGGGGTCAGACACAGAGTGATTATTTCTCTACACGGTCCCATCAAACACTCCCTGGGGTCAGACACAGAGTGAATCTCCCTCCACACCGTCCCATCACACTCTCCCGGGGTCAGACACAGAGTGAATCTCACTCTACACCGCCCATTACACACTCCCGGGGTCAAACACAGAGTGAATCTCCCTCCACACCGTCACATCACACACATCCGGTGTCAGACACAGAGTGAATCTCCCTCCTACCCGTCCCATCACACTCTCCCGATTTCAGACACAGACTGAATCTCACTCCACACCGTCCCATCACACACTCCCGGGGGTCAGACACAGAGTGAATCTCCCTCCACACCGTCCTATCACACTCTCCCGGGGTCAGACACAGAGTGAATCTCACTCTACACCGCCCATTACACACTCCCGGGGTCAGACACAGAGTGAATCTCCCTCCAGACCGTCCCGTCACACACTCCCGTGGTCAGACACAGAGTGATTATTCCTCTACACTGTCCCATCAACATTCCCGGGGGTGAGACACAGAGTGATTATTCCTCTACACGGCCCCATCAAACAATCCCGGGGGTCAGACACAGAGTGTATCTCCCTCCACACCGTCCCATCACACTGTCCCGGGGTCAGACACAGAGTGAATCTCACTCTACACCGCCCATTACACACTCCCGGGGTCAGACACAGAGTGAATCTCCCTCCACACCGCCCCATCACACTCTCCCGGTGTCACATACAGAGTGATTATTCCTCTACACGAACCCATCAGACAATCCTGGGGTCAGACACAGAGTGAATCTCCCTCCACACCTTCCCATCACACACATCCTGTGGCAGACGCAGAGTGAATCTGCCTCCTACCCGTCCCATCACACACCCCGAGTTCAGACACAGACTGAATTTCCCTCCACACCGTCCCATCACACACTCCCGGGATCAGACACAGAGCGATTATTCCTCTACACGGTCCCATCAAACACTCCCGGGGGTCAGACACAGAGTGATTATTCCTCTACACGGTCCCATCACACACTCCCGTGGTCAGAAACAGTGATTATTCCTCTACACGGTCCCATCACACACTCCCGTGGTCAGACACAGAGTGATTATTCCTCTACACGGTCGCATCACACTCTGCCGAGGTCAGACAAACACTGAATCTCCCTCCACACCGTCTCATCACATGCTCACGGGGTCAGACACAGAGTGATTATTCCTCTACCCGGTACCATCAAACAATCCCTGGGTCATACAAAAAGTGAATCTCCCTCCACACCGTCCCATCAAAAACTCCCGGGGTCAGACACAGAGTGATTATTCCTCTACACCGTCCCATCAAACAGTCCCGGTGTCAGACACAGAGTGATTATTCCTCTACACGGTCCCATCAAACACTCCCGGGGTCAGACGCAGAGTGTATCTCCCTCCACACCGTCCCATCACACACTCCCGTGGTCAGACACAGAGAGATTATTCCTCTACACGGTCGCATCACAGACTCCCGAGGTCGACAAAGAGTGAATCTCCCTCCACACCGTGTCATCAGACGCTCACGGGGTCAGACGCAGAGTGATTATTCCTCTACACGGTCCCATCAAACAATCCCTGGGTCAGACACAGAGTGAATCTCCCTCCACACCGTCCCATCACACGCTCCCGTGGTTAGACACAGAGAGATTATTCCTCTACACGGTCCCATCAAACACTCCCGGGGTCAGACACAGAGTGAATCTCCATCCGCACCGTCCCATCACACACTCCCGGGGTCAGACACAGAGTGATTATTCCTAAACACGGTCCCATCAAACACTCCAGGGATCAGACACAGAGTGAATCTCCCTCCAAACCGTCCCATCACTCACTCCCGGGGTCAGACACAGAGTGAATCTCCCTCCACATCGTCCCATCACACACTCCCGGCGTCAGACACAAAGTGAATCTCCTTCCACACCGTCCCATCACACACTACTAGGGTCAGACACAGAGATAATCTCCCTCCAGACCGTCCCATCACATACTCCCGGGGTCAGACACAGAGTGCATCTCCTTCCACACCGTACCATCACACACTACTAGGGTCAGACACAGAGATAATCTCCCTCCACATCGTCCCATCAAACACACCCGGTGTTCAGACACAGAGTGATTATTCCTCTACAAGGTCCCATCAACACTCCCGGGGTCAGACACGGAGTGATTGTTCCTCTACACAGCCCCATCAAACACCCCCGGGGTCAGACACAGAGTGAATCTCCCTCCACACCGTCCCATCGTACACTCACGGGGTCAGACACAGAGTGAATCTCCCTCCACACCGTCCTATCACACTCTCCCGGGGTCAGACACAGAGTGAATCTCACTCTACACCGCCCATTACACACTCCCGGGGTCAGACACAGAGTGAATCTCCCTCCAGACCGTCCCGTCACACACTCCCGTGGTCAGACACAGAGTGATTATTCCTCTACACTGTCCCATCAACATTCCCGGGGGTGAGACACAGAGTGATTATTCCTCTACACGGCCCCATCAAACAATCCCGGGGGTCAGACACAGAGTGTATCTCCCTCCACACCGTCCCATCACACTGTCCCGGGGTCAGACACAGAGTGAATCTCACTCTACACCGCCCATTACACACTCCCGGGGTCAGACACAGAGTGAATCTCCCTCCACACCGCCCCATCACACTCTCCCGGTGTCACATACAGAGTGATTATTCCTCTACACGAACCCATCAGACAATCCTGGGGTCAGACACAGAGTGAATCTCCCTCCACACCGTCCCATCACACACATCCTGTGGCAGACGCAGAGTGAATCTGCCTCCTACCCGTCCCATCACACACCCCGAGTTCAGACACAGACTGAATCTCCCTCCACACCGTCCCATCACACACTCCCGGGGTCAGACACAGAGCGATTATTCCTCTACACGGTCCCATCAAACACTCCCGGGGGTCAGACACAGAGTGATTATTCCTCTACACGGTCCCATCACACACTCCCGTGGTCAGAAACAGTGATTATTCCTCTACACGGTCCCATCACACACTCCCGTGGTCAGACACAGAGTGATTATTCCTCTACACGGTCGCATCACACTCTGCCGAGGTCAGACAAACACTGAATCTCCCTCCACACCGTCTCATCACATGCTCACGGGGTCAGACACAGAGTGATTATTCCTCTACCCGGTACCATCAAACAATCCCTGGGTCATACAAAAAGTGAATCTCCCTCCACACCGTCCCATCAAAAACTCCCGGGGTCAGACACAGAGTGATTATTCCTCTACACCGTCCCATCAAACAGTCCCGGTGTCAGACACAGAGTGATTATTCCTCTACACGGTCCCATCAAAGACTCCCGGGGTCAGACGCAGAGTGTATCTCCCTCCACACCGTCCCATCACACACTCCCGTGGTCAGACACAGAGAGATTATTCCTCTACACGGTCGCATCACAGACTCCCGAGGTCGACAAAGAGTGAATCTCCCTCCACACCGTGTCATCAGACGCTCACGGGGTCAGACGCAGAGTGATTATTCCTCTACACGGTCCCATCAAACAATCCCTGGGTCAGACACAGAGTGAATCTCCCTCCACACCGTCCCATCACACGCTCCCGTGGTTAGACACAGAGAGATTATTCCTCTACACGGTCCCATCAAACACTCCCGGGGTCAGACACAGAGTGAATCTCCATCCGCACCGTCCCATCACACACTCCCGGGGTCAGACACAGAGTGATTATTCCTAAACACGGTCCCATCAAACACTCCAGGGATCAGACACAGAGTGAATCTCCCTCCAAACCGTCCCATCACTCACTCCCGGGGTCAGACACAGAGTGAATCTCCCTCCACATCGTCCCATCACACACTCCCGGCGTCAGACACAAATTGAATCTCCTTCCACACCGTCCCATCACACACTACTAGGGTCAGACACAGAGATAATCTCCCTCCAGACCGTCCCATCACATACTCCCGGGGTCAGACACAGAGTGCATCTCCTTCCACACCGTACCATCACACACTACTAGGGTCAGACACAGAGATAATCTCCCTCCACATCGTCCCATCAAACACACCCGGTGTTCAGACACAGAGTGATTATTCCTCTACAAGGTCCCATCAACACTCCCGGGGTCAGACACGGAGTGATTGTTCCTCTACACAGCCCCATCAAACACCCCCGGGGTCAGACACAGAGTGAATCTCCCTCCACACCGTCCCATCGTACACTCACGGGGTCAGACACAGAGTGAAACTCCCTCCACACCGTCCCATCACACACTACTAGGGTCAGACACAGAGTGAATCTCGCTCAGACCGTCCCATCACATACTCCCGGGGTCAGACACAGAGTGAATCTCCCTCTACATCGTCCCATCAAACACTCCCGGGGGTCAGACACAGAGTGATTATTCCTCTGCACGGTCCCATCAAACACTCCCGGGGGTCAGACACAGAGTGAATATTCCTCTACACGGTCCCATCAACACTCCCGGGGGTCAGACACAGAGTGATTATTTCTCTACACGGTCCCATCAAACACTCCCTGGGGTCAGACACAGAGTGAATCTCCCTCCACACCGTCCCATCACACTCTCCCGGGGTCAGACACAGAGTGAATCTCACTCTACACCGCCCATTACACACTCCCGGGGTCAAACACAGAGTGAATCTCCCTCCACACCGTCACATCACACACATCCCGTGTCAGACACAGAGTGAATCTCCCTCCCACCCGTCCCATCACACTCTCCCGATTTCAGACACAGACTGAATCTCACTCCACACCGTCCCATCACACACTCCCGGGGGTCAGACACAGAGTGAATCTCCCTCCACACCGTCCTATCACACTCTCCCGGGGTCAGACACAGAGTGAATCTCACTCTACACCGCCCATTACACACTCCCGGGGTCAGACACAGAGTGAATCTCCCTCCAGACCGTCCCGTCACACACTCCCGTGGTCAGACACAGAGTGATTATTCCTCTACACTGTCCCATCAACATTCCCGGGGGTGAGACACAGAGTGATTATTCCTCTACACGGCCCCATCAAACAATCCCGGGGGTCAGACACAGAGTGTATCTCCCTCCACACCGTCCCATCACACTGTCCCGGGGTCAGACACAGAGTGAATCTCACTCTACACCGCCCATTACACACTCCCGGGGTCAGACACAGAGTGAATCTCCCTCCACACCGCCCCATCACACTCTCCCGGTGTCACATACAGAGTGATTATTCCTCTACACGAACCCATCAGACAATCCTGGGGTCAGACACAGAGTGAATGTCCCTCCACACCGTCCCATCACACACATCCTGTGGCAGACGCAGAGTGAATCTCCCTCCTACCCGTCCCATCACACACCCCGAGTTCAGACACAGACTGAATCTCCCTCCACACCGTCACATCACACACTCCCGGGGTCAGACACAGAGCGATTATTCCTCTACACGGTCCCATCAAACACTCCCGGGGGTCAGACACAGAGTGATTATTCCTCTACACGGTCCCATCACACACTCCCGTGGTCAGAAACAGTGATTATTCCTCTACACGGTCGCATCACACTCTCCCGAGGTCAGACAAACAGTGAATCTCCCTCCACACCGTCTCATCACATGCTCACGGGGTCAGACACAGAGTGATTATTCCTCTACCCGGTACCATCAAACAATCCCTGGGTCATACAAAAAGTGAATCTCCCTCCACACCGTCCCATCAAAAACTCCCGGGGTCAGACACAGAGTGATTATTCCTCTACACCGTCCCATCAAACAGTCCCGGTGTCAGACACAGAGTGATTATTCCTCTACACGGTCCCATCAAACACTCCCGGGGTCAGACGCAGAGTGTATCTCCCTCCACACCGTCCCATCACACACTCCCGTGGTCAGACACAGTGAGATTATTCCTCTACACGGTCGCATCACAGACTCCCGAGGTCAGACAAAGAGTGAATCTCCCTCCACACCGTGTCATCAGACGCTCACGGGGTCAGACGCAGAGTGATTATTCCTCTACACGGTCCCATCAAACAATCCCTGGGTCAGACACAGAGTGAATCTCCCTGCACACCGTCCCATCACACGCTCCCGTTGTTAGACACAGAGAGATTATTCCTCTACACGGTCCCATCAAACACTCCCGGGGTCAGACACAGAGTGAATCTCCATCCGCACCGTCCCATCACACACTCCCGGGGTCAGACACAGAGTGATTATTCCTAAACACGGTCCCATCAAACACTCCCGGGGTCAGACACAGAGTGAATCTCCCTCCACATCGTCCCATCACACACTCCCGGCGTCAGACACAAAGTGAATCTCCTTCCACACCGTCCCATCACACACTACTAGGGTCAGACACAGAGATAATCTCCCTCCAGACCGTCCCATCACATACTCCCAGGGTCAGACACAGAGTGCATCTCCTTCCACACCGTACCATCACACACTACTAGGGTCAGACACAGAGATAATCTCCCTCCACATCGTCCCATCAAACACACCCGGTGTTCAGACACAGAGTGATTATTCCTCTACAAGGTCCCATCAACACTCCCGGGGTCAGACACGGAGTGATTGTTCCTCTACACAGCCCCATCAAACACCCCCGGGGTCAGACACAGAGTGCATCTCCTTCCACACCGTACCATCACACACTACTAGGGTCAGACACAGAGATAATCTCCCTCCACACCGTCCCATCACACACTACTAGGGTCAGACACTGAGTGAATCTCCCTCCAGACCGTCCCATCACATACTCCCGGGGTCAGACACAGAGTGAAACACCCTCCACATCGTCCCATCAAACACTCCCGGCGGACAGACACAGAGTGATTATTCCTCTACACGGTCCCATCAAACACTCCCGGGGTGAGACGCGTAGCGATTATTCCTCTACACGGTCCGAACAAAGACTCCCTTCGTCAGACACAGTGATTATTACTCTGCACGGTCCCATCAAACACTCCCGGGGTCAGACACAGAGTGATTATGCCTGTACAGGGTCCCATCAAACACTCCCGGGGTCAGACACAGAGTGATTATTCCTCTACACGGTACCATCAAACACCCCCGTGGTCAGACACAGAGTGATTATTCCTCTACACTGTCCAATCAAACACTCTCGGTTTCAGACACAGTGTGAATCTCCGTCCACACCGTCCCATCACACAGTCCCGTGGTCAGACACAGAGTGATTATTCATCTACACGGTCGCATCACACACTCCCGAGGTCAGACAAAGAGTGAATCTCCCTCCACACCGTGTCATCAGACGCTCACGGGGTCAGACGCAGAGTGATTATTCCTCTACACGGTCCCATCAAACAATCCCTGGGTCAGACACAGAGTGAATCTCCCTCCACACCGTCCCAACACACACTCCCGTGGTCAGACACAGAGAGATTATTCCTCTACACGGTCCCATCAAACACTCCCGGGGTCAGACACAGAGTGAATCTCCATCCGCACCGTCCCATCACACACTTCCGGGGTTCAGACACAGAGTGAATATTCCTCTACACGGTCCCATCAACACGCCCGGGGGTCAGACACAGAGTGATTATTTCTCTACACGGTCCCATCAAACACTCCCTGGGGTCAGACACAGAGTGAATCTCCCTCCACACCGTCCCATCACACTCTCCCGGGGTCAGACACAGAGTGAATCTCACTCTACACCGCCCATTACACACTCCCGGGGTCAAACACAGAGTGAATCTCCCTCCACACCGTCACATCACACACATCCGGTGTCAGACACAGAGTGAATCTCACTCTACACCGCCCATTACACACTCCCGGGGTCAGACACAGAGTGAATCTCCCTCTACATCGTCACATCAAACACTCCCGGGGGTCAGACACAGAGTGATTATTCCTCTGCACGGTCCCATCAAACACTCCCGGGTTCAGACACAGAGTGAATATTCCTCTACACGGTCCCATCAACACTCCCGGGGGTCAGACACAGAGTGATTATTTCTCTACACGGTCCCATCAAACACTCCCTGGGGTCAGACACAGAGTGAATCTCCCTCCACACCGTCCCATCACACTCTCCCGGGGTCAGACACAGAGTGAATCTCACTCTACACCGCCCATTACACACTCCCGGGGTCAAACACAGAGTGAATCTCCCTCCACACCGTCACATCACACACATCCGGTGTCAGACATAGAGTGAATCTCCCTCCTACCCGTCCCATCACACTCTCCCGATTTCAGACACAGACTGAATCTCACTCCACACCGTCCCATCACACACTCCCGGGGGTCAGACACAGAGTGAATCCCCCTCCACACCGTCCTATCACACTCTCCCGGGGTCAGACACAGAGTGAATCTCACTCTACACCGCCCATTACACACTCCCGGGGTCAGACACAGAGTGAATCTCCCTCTACATCGTCACATCAAACACTCCCGGGGGTCAGACACAGAGTGATTATTCCTCTGCACGGTCCCATCAAACACTCCCGGGTTCAGACACAGAGTGAATATTCCTCTACACGGTCCCATCAACACTCCCGGGGGTCAGACACAGAGTGATTATTTCTCTACACGGTCCCATCAAACACTCCCTGGGGTCAGACACAGAGTGAATCTCCCTCCACACCGTCCCATCACACTCTCCCGGGGTCAGACACAGAGTGAATCTCACTCTACACCGCCCATTACACACTCCCGGGGTCAAACACAGAGTGAATCTCCCTCCACACCGTCACATCACACACATCCGGTGTCAGACACAGAGTGAATCTCCCTCCTACCCGTCCCATCACACTCTCCCGATTTCAGACACAGACTGAATCTCACTCCACACCGTCCCATCACACACTCCCGGGGGTCAGACACAGAGTGAATCTCCCTCCACACCGTCCTATCACACTCTCCCGGGGTCAGACACAGAGTGAATCTCACTCTACACCGCCCATTACACACTCCCGGGGTCAGACACAGAGTGAATCTCCCTCCAGACCGTCCCGTCACACACTCCCGTGGTCAGACACAGAGTGATTATTCCTCTACACTGTCCCATCAACATTCCCGGGGGTGAGACACAGAGTGATTATTCCTCTACACGGCCCCATCAAACAATCCCGGGGGTCAGACACAGAGTGTATCTCCCTCCACACCGTCCCATCACACTGTCCCGGGGTCAGACACAGAGTGAATCTCACTCTACACCGCCCATTACACACTCCCGGGGTCAGACACAGAGTGAATCTCCCTCCACACCGCCCCATCACACTCTCCCGGTGTCACATACAGAGTGATTATTCCTCTACACGAACCCATCAGACAATCCTGGGGTCAGACACAGAGTGAATCTCCCTCCACACCTTCCCATCACACACATCCTGTGGCAGACGCAGAGTGAATCTGCCTCCTACCCGTCCCATCACACACCCCGAGTTCAGACACAGACTGAATTTCCCTCCACACCGTCCCATCACACACTCCCGGGATCAGACACAGAGCGATTATTCCTCTACACGGTCCCATCAAACACTCCCGGGGGTCAGACACAGAGTGATTATTCCTCTACACGGTCCCATCACACACTCCCGTGGTCAGAAACAGTGATTATTCCTCTACACGGTCCCATCACACACTCCCGTGGTCAGACACAGAGTGATTATTCCTCTACACGGTCGCATCACACTCTGCCGAGGTCAGACAAACACTGAATCTCCCTCCACACCGTCTCATCACATGCTCACGGGGTCAGACACAGAGTGATTATTCCTCTACCCGGTACCATCAAACAATCCCTGGGTCATACAAAAAGTGAATCTCCCTCCACACCGTCCCATCAAAAACTCCCGGGGTCAGACACAGAGTGATTATTCCTCTACACCGTCCCATCAAACAGTCCCGGTGTCAGACACAGAGTGATTATTCCTCTACACGGTCCCATCAAACACTCCCGGGGTCAGACGCAGAGTGTATCTCCCTCCACACCGTCCCATCACACACTCCCGTGGTCAGACACAGAGAGATTATTCCTCTACACGGTCGCATCACAGACTCCCGAGGTCGACAAAGAGTGAATCTCCCTCCACACCGTGTCATCAGACGCTCACGGGGTCAGACGCAGAGTGATTATTCCTCTACACGGTCCCATCAAACAATCCCTGGGTCAGACACAGAGTGAATCTCCCTCCACACCGTCCCATCACACGCTCCCGTGGTTAGACACAGAGAGATTATTCCTCTACACGGTCCCATCAAACACTCCCGGGGTCAGACACAGAGTGAATCTCCATCCGCACCGTCCCATCACACACTCCCGGGGTCAGACACAGAGTGATTATTCCTAAACACGGTCCCATCAAACACTCCAGGGATCAGACACAGAGTGAATCTCCCTCCAAACCGTCCCATCACTCACTCCCGGGGTCAGACACAGAGTGAATCTCCCTCCACATCGTCCCATCACACACTCCCGGCGTCAGACACAAAGTGAATCTCCTTCCACACCGTCCCATCACACACTACTAGGGTCAGACACAGAGATAATCTCCCTCCAGACCGTCCCATCACATACTCCCGGGGTCAGACACAGAGTGCATCTCCTTCCACACCGTACCATCACACACTACTAGGGTCAGACACAGAGATAATCTCCCTCCACATCGTCCCATCAAACACACCCGGTGTTCAGACACAGAGTGATTATTCCTCTACAAGGTCCCATCAACACTCCCGGGGTCAGACACGGAGTGATTGTTCCTCTACACAGCCCCATCAAACACCCCCGGGGTCAGACACAGAGTGAATCTCCCTCCACACCGTCCCATCGTACACTCACGGGGTCAGACACAGAGTGAATCTCCCTCCACACCGTCCTATCACACTCTCCCGGGGTCAGACACAGAGTGAATCTCACTCTACACCGCCCATTACACACTCCCGGGGTCAGACACAGAGTGAATCTCCCTCCAGACCGTCCCGTCACACACTCCCGTGGTCAGACACAGAGTGATTATTCCTCTACACTGTCCCATCAACATTCCCGGGGGTGAGACACAGAGTGATTATTCCTCTACACGGCCCCATCAAACAATCCCGGGGGTCAGACACAGAGTGTATCTCCCTCCACACCGTCCCATCACACTGTCCCGGGGTCAGACACAGAGTGAATCTCACTCTACACCGCCCATTACACACTCCCGGGGTCAGACACAGAGTGAATCTCCCTCCACACCGCCCCATCACACTCTCCCGGTGTCACATACAGAGTGATTATTCCTCTACACGAACCCATCAGACAATCCTGGGGTCAGACACAGAGTGAATCTCCCTCCACACCGTCCCATCACACACATCCTGTGGCAGACGCAGAGTGAATCTGCCTCCTACCCGTCCCATCACACACCCCGAGTTCAGACACAGACTGAATCTCCCTCCACACCGTCCCATCACACACTCCCGGGGTCAGACACAGAGCGATTATTCCTCTACACGGTCCCATCAAACACTCCCGGGGGTCAGACACAGAGTGATTATTCCTCTACACGGTCCCATCACACACTCCCGTGGTCAGAAACAGTGATTATTCCTCTACACGGTCCCATCACACACTCCCGTGGTCAGACACAGAGTGATTATTCCTCTACACGGTCGCATCACACTCTGCCGAGGTCAGACAAACACTGAATCTCCCTCCACACCGTCTCATCACATGCTCACGGGGTCAGACACAGAGTGATTATTCCTCTACCCGGTACCATCAAACAATCCCTGGGTCATACAAAAAGTGAATCTCCCTCCACACCGTCCCATCAAAAACTCCCGGGGTCAGACACAGAGTGATTATTCCTCTACACCGTCCCATCAAACAGTCCCGGTGTCAGACACAGAGTGATTATTCCTCTACACGGTCCCATCAAAGACTCCCGGGGTCAGACGCAGAGTGTATCTCCCTCCACACCGTCCCATCACACACTCCCGTGGTCAGACACAGAGAGATTATTCCTCTACACGGTCGCATCACAGACTCCCGAGGTCGACAAAGAGTGAATCTCCCTCCACACCGTGTCATCAGACGCTCACGGGGTCAGACGCAGAGTGATTATTCCTCTACACGGTCCCATCAAACAATCCCTGGGTCAGACACAGAGTGAATCTCCCTCCACACCGTCCCATCACACGCTCCCGTGGTTAGACACAGAGAGATTATTCCTCTACACGGTCCCATCAAACACTCCCGGGGTCAGACACAGAGTGAATCTCCATCCGCACCGTCCCATCACACACTCCCGGGGTCAGACACAGAGTGATTATTCCTAAACACGGTCCCATCAAACACTCCAGGGATCAGACACAGAGTGAATCTCCCTCCAAACCGTCCCATCACTCACTCCCGGGGTCAGACACAGAGTGAATCTCCCTCCACATCGTCCCATCACACACTCCCGGCGTCAGACACAAAGTGAATCTCCTTCCACACCGTCCCATCACACACTACTAGGGTCAGACACAGAGATAATCTCCCTCCAGACCGTCCCATCACATACTCCCGGGGTCAGACACAGAGTGCATCTCCTTCCACACCGTACCATCACACACTACTAGGGTCAGACACAGAGATAATCTCCCTCCACATCGTCCCATCAAACACACCCGGTGTTCAGACACAGAGTGATTATTCCTCTACAAGGTCCCATCAACACTCCCGGGGTCAGACACGGAGTGATTGTTCCTCTACACAGCCCCATCAAACACCCCCGGGGTCAGACACAGAGTGAATCTCCCTCCACACCGTCCCATCGTACACTCACGGGGTCAGACACAGAGTGAATCTCCCTCCACACCGTCCTATCACACTCTCCCGGGGTCAGACACAGAGTGAATCTCACTCTACACCGCCCATTACACACTCCCGGGGTCAGACACAGAGTGAATCTCCCTCCAGACCGTCCCGTCACACACTCCCGTGGTCAGACACAGAGTGATTATTCCTCTACACTGTCCCATCAACATTCCCGGGGGTGAGACACAGAGTGATTATTCCTCTACACGGCCCCATCAAACAATCCCGGGGGTCAGACACAGAGTGTATCTCCCTCCACACCGTCCCATCACACTGTCCCGGGGTCAGACACAGAGTGAATCTCACTCTACACCGCCCATTACACACTCCCGGGGTCAGACACAGAGTGAATCTCCCTCCACACCGCCCCATCACACTCTCCCGGTGTCACATACAGAGTGATTATTCCTCTACACGAACCCATCAGACAATCCTGGGGTCAGACACAGAGTGAATCTCCCTCCACACCGTCCCATCACACACATCCTGTGGCAGACGCAGAGTGAATCTGCCTCCTACCCGTCCCATCACACACCCCGAGTTCAGACACAGACTGAATCTCCCTCCACACCGTCCCATCACACACTCCCGGGGTCAGACACAGAGCGATTATTCCTCTACACGGTCCCATCAAACACTCCCGGGGGTCAGACACAGAGTGATTATTCCTCTACACGGTCCCATCACACACTCCCGTGGTCAGAAACAGTGATTATTCCTCTACACGGTCCCATCACACACTCCCGTGGTCAGACACAGAGTGATTATTCCTCTACACGGTCGCATCACACTCTGCCGAGGTCAGACAAACACTGAATCTCCCTCCACACCGTCTCATCACATGCTCACGGGGTCAGACACAGAGTGATTATTCCTCTACCCGGTACCATCAAACAATCCCTGGGTCATACAAAAAGTGAATCTCCCTCCACACCGTCCCATCAAAAACTCCCGGGGTCAGACACAGAGTGATTATTCCTCTACACCGTCCCATCAAACAGTCCCGGTGTCAGACACAGAGTGATTATTCCTCTACACGGTCCCATCAAAGACTCCCGGGGTCAGACGCAGAGTGTATCTCCCTCCACACCGTCCCATCACACACTCCCGTGGTCAGACACAGAGAGATTATTCCTCTACACGGTCGCATCACAGACTCCCGAGGTCGACAAAGAGTGAATCTCCCTCCACACCGTGTCATCAGACGCTCACGGGGTCAGACGCAGAGTGATTATTCCTCTACACGGTCCCATCAAACAATCCCTGGGTCAGACACAGAGTGAATCTCCCTCCACACCGTCCCATCACACGCTCCCGTGGTTAGACACAGAGAGATTATTCCTCTACACGGTCCCATCAAACACTCCCGGGGTCAGACACAGAGTGAATCTCCATCCGCACCGTCCCATCACACACTCCCGGGGTCAGACACAGAGTGATTATTCCTAAACACGGTCCCATCAAACACTCCAGGGATCAGACACAGAGTGAATCTCCCTCCAAACCGTCCCATCACTCACTCCCGGGGTCAGACACAGAGTGAATCTCCCTCCACATCGTCCCATCACACACTCCCGGCGTCAGACACAAATTGAATCTCCTTCCACACCGTCCCATCACACACTACTAGGGTCAGACACAGAGATAATCTCCCTCCAGACCGTCCCATCACATACTCCCGGGGTCAGACACAGAGTGCATCTCCTTCCACACCGTACCATCACACACTACTAGGGTCAGACACAGAGATAATCTCCCTCCACATCGTCCCATCAAACACACCCGGTGTTCAGACACAGAGTGATTATTCCTCTACAAGGTCCCATCAACACTCCCGGGGTCAGACACGGAGTGATTGTTCCTCTACACAGCCCCATCAAACACCCCCGGGGTCAGACACAGAGTGAATCTCCCTCCACACCGTCCCATCGTACACTCACGGGGTCAGACACAGAGTGAAACTCCCTCCACACCGTCCCATCACACACTACTAGGGTCAGACACAGAGTGAATCTCGCTCAGACCGTCCCATCACATACTCCCGGGGTCAGACACAGAGTGAATCTCCCTCTACATCGTCCCATCAAACACTCCCGGGGGTCAGACACAGAGTGATTATTCCTCTGCACGGTCCCATCAAACACTCCCGGGGGTCAGACACAGAGTGAATATTCCTCTACACGGTCCCATCAACACTCCCGGGGGTCAGACACAGAGTGATTATTTCTCTACACGGTCCCATCAAACACTCCCTGGGGTCAGACACAGAGTGAATCTCCCTCCACACCGTCCCATCACACTCTCCCGGGGTCAGACACAGAGTGAATCTCACTCTACACCGCCCATTACACACTCCCGGGGTCAAACACAGAGTGAATCTCCCTCCACACCGTCACATCACACACATCCGGTGTCAGACACAGAGTGAATCTCCCTCCTACCCGTCCCATCACACTCTCCCGATTTCAGACACAGACTGAATCTCACTCCACACCGTCCCATCACACACTCCCGGGGGTCAGACACAGAGTGAATCTCCCTCCACACCGTCCTATCACACTCTCCCGGGGTCAGACACAGAGTGAATCTCACTCTACACCGCCCATTACACACTCCCGGGGTCAGACACAGAGTGAATCTCCCTCCAGACCGTCCCGTCACACACTCCCGTGGTCAGACACAGAGTGATTATTCCTCTACACTGTCCCATCAACATTCCCGGGGGTGAGACACAGAGTGATTATTCCTCTACACGGCCCCATCAAACAATCCCGGGGGTCAGACACAGAGTGTATCTCCCTCCACACCGTCCCATCACACTGTCCCGGGGTCAGACACAGAGTGAATCTCACTCTACACCGCCCATTACACACTCCCGGGGTCAGACACAGAGTGAATCTCCCTCCACACCGCCCCATCACACTCTCCCGGTGTCACATACAGAGTGATTATTCCTCTACACGAACCCATCAGACAATCCTGGGGTCAGACACAGAGTGAATGTCCCTCCACACCGTCCCATCACACACATCCTGTGGCAGACGCAGAGTGAATCTCCCTCCTACCCGTCCCATCACACACCCCGAGTTCAGACACAGACTGAATCTCCCTCCACACCGTCACATCACACACTCCCGGGGTCAGACACAGAGCGATTATTCCTCTACACGGTCCCATCAAACACTCCCGGGGGTCAGACACAGAGTGATTATTCCTCTACACGGTCCCATCACACACTCCCGTGGTCAGAAACAGTGATTATTCCTCTACACGGTCGCATCACACTCTCCCGAGGTCAGACAAACAGTGAATCTCCCTCCACACCGTCTCATCACATGCTCACGGGGTCAGACACAGAGTGATTATTCCTCTACCCGGTACCATCAAACAATCCCTGGGTCATACAAAAAGTGAATCTCCCTCCACACCGTCCCATCAAAAACTCCCGGGGTCAGACACAGAGTGATTATTCCTCTACACCGTCCCATCAAACAGTCCCGGTGTCAGACACAGAGTGATTATTCCTCTACACGGTCCCATCAAACACTCCCGGGGTCAGACGCAGAGTGTATCTCCCTCCACACCGTCCCATCACACACTCCCGTGGTCAGACACAGTGAGATTATTCCTCTACACGGTCGCATCACAGACTCCCGAGGTCAGACAAAGAGTGAATCTCCCTCCACACCGTGTCATCAGACGCTCACGGGGTCAGACGCAGAGTGATTATTCCTCTACACGGTCCCATCAAACAATCCCTGGGTCAGACACAGAGTGAATCTCCCTGCACACCGTCCCATCACACGCTCCCGTTGTTAGACACAGAGAGATTATTCCTCTACACGGTCCCATCAAACACTCCCGGGGTCAGACACAGAGTGAATCTCCATCCGCACCGTCCCATCACACACTCCCGGGGTCAGACACAGAGTGATTATTCCTAAACACGGTCCCATCAAACACTCCCGGGGTCAGACACAGAGTGAATCTCCCTCCACATCGTCCCATCACACACTCCCGGCGTCAGACACAAAGTGAATCTCCTTCCACACCGTCCCATCACACACTACTAGGGTCAGACACAGAGATAATCTCCCTCCAGACCGTCCCATCACATACTCCCAGGGTCAGACACAGAGTGCATCTCCTTCCACACCGTACCATCACACACTACTAGGGTCAGACACAGAGATAATCTCCCTCCACATCGTCCCATCAAACACACCCGGTGTTCAGACACAGAGTGATTATTCCTCTACAAGGTCCCATCAACACTCCCGGGGTCAGACACGGAGTGATTGTTCCTCTACACAGCCCCATCAAACACCCCCGGGGTCAGACACAGAGTGCATCTCCTTCCACACCGTACCATCACACACTACTAGGGTCAGACACAGAGATAATCTCCCTCCACACCGTCCCATCACACACTACTAGGGTCAGACACTGAGTGAATCTCCCTCCAGACCGTCCCATCACATACTCCCGGGGTCAGACACAGAGTGAAACACCCTCCACATCGTCCCATCAAACACTCCCGGCGGACAGACACAGAGTGATTATTCCTCTACACGGTCCCATCAAACACTCCCGGGGTGAGACGCGTAGCGATTATTCCTCTACACGGTCCGAACAAAGACTCCCTTCGTCAGACACAGTGATTATTACTCTGCACGGTCCCATCAAACACTCCCGGGGTCAGACACAGAGTGATTATGCCTGTACAGGGTCCCATCAAACACTCCCGGGGTCAGACACAGAGTGATTATTCCTCTACACGGTACCATCAAACACCCCCGTGGTCAGACACAGAGTGATTATTCCTCTACACTGTCCAATCAAACACTCTCGGTTTCAGACACAGTGTGAATCTCCGTCCACACCGTCCCATCACACAGTCCCGTGGTCAGACACAGAGTGATTATTCATCTACACGGTCGCATCACACACTCCCGAGGTCAGACAAAGAGTGAATCTCCCTCCACACCGTGTCATCAGACGCTCACGGGGTCAGACGCAGAGTGATTATTCCTCTACACGGTCCCATCAAACAATCCCTGGGTCAGACACAGAGTGAATCTCCCTCCACACCGTCCCAACACACACTCCCGTGGTCAGACACAGAGAGATTATTCCTCTACACGGTCCCATCAAACACTCCCGGGGTCAGACACAGAGTGAATCTCCATCCGCACCGTCCCATCACACACTCCCGGGGTCAGACACAGAGTGATTATTCCTCAACACGGTCCCATCAAACACTCCCGGGATCAGACACAGAGTGAATCTCCCTCCACACCGTCCCATCACTCACTCCCGGGGTCAGACACAGAGTGAATCTCCCTCTACATCGTCCCATCACGCACTCCCGGCGTCAGACACAAAGTGAATCTCCCTCCACACCGTCCCATCACACAGTACTAGGGTCAGACACAGAGTGAATCTCCCACCAGACCGTCCCATCAAACACTCCCGGGGGTCAGACTCTGAGTGAATCTCCCTCCACATCGTCCCATCAAACACTCCCGGGGGTCAGACACAGAGTGATTATTCCTCTACACGGTCCCATCATACACTCCCGGGGTTCAGACACAGAGTGATTATTCCTCTACTCGGTCCCATCAACACTCCCGGGGTCAGACACGGAGAGATTATTCCTCTACACAGTCCCATCAAACACCCCCGGGGTCAAACACAGAGTGAATCTCCCTCCACACCGTCCCATCGTACACTCACGGGGTCAGATATAGAGTGAATCTCCCTCCACATCGTCCCATCACACACTCCCGGCGTCAGACACAGAGTGAATCTCCTTCCACACCGTCCCATCACACACTACTAGGGTCAGACACAGAGTGAATCTCCCTCCACATCGTCCCATCAAACACTCCCGGGGGTCAGACACAGAGTGATTATTCCTCTACACGGTCCCATCAAACACTCCCGGGAGTCAGACACAGAGTGATTATTCCTCTAAACGGTCCCATCAACACTCCCGGGGGTCAGACACAGAGTGATTATTTCTCTACACGGTCCCATCAAACACTCCCGGGGGTCAGACACAGAGTGAATCTCACTCCAGACCGTCCCATCACATACTCCCGGGGTCAGACACAGAGTGAATCTCCCTCCACAAGGTCCCATCAAACACTCCCGGGGGTCAGACACAGAGTGATTATTCCTCTACACGGTCCCATCATACACTCCCGTGGGTCAGACACAGAGTGATTATTCCTCTACACAGTCCCATCTACACTCCCGGGGTCAGACACGGAGTGATTATTCCTCTACACAGTCCCATCAAACACCCCCGGGGTCAAACACAGAGTGAATCTCCCTCCACACCGTCCCATCGTACACCCACGGGGTCAGACATAGAGTGAATCTCCCTCCACATCGTCCCATCACACACTCCCGGCGTCAGACACAGAGTGAATCTCCTTCCTCACCGTCCCATCACACACTACTAGGGTCAGACACAGAGTGAATCTCGCTCAGACCGTCCCATCACATACTCCCGGGGTCAGACACAGAGTGATTATTCCTCTGCACGGTCCCATCAAACACTCCCGGGGGTCAGACACAGAGTGAATATTCCTCTACACGGTCCCATCAACACTCCCGGGGGTCAGACACAGAGTGATTATTTCTCTACACGGTCCCATCAAACACTCCCTGGGGTCAGACACAGAGTGAATCTCCCTCCACATCGTCCCATCAAACACTCCCGGGGGTCAGACACAGAGTGATTATTCCTCTACACGGTCCCATCAAACACTCCTGGGGGTCAGACACAGAGTGATTATTCCTCTAAACGGTCCCATCAACACTCCCTGGGGTCAGACACAGAGTGATTATTTCTCCACACGGTCCCAACAAACACTCCCGGGGGTCAGACACAGAGTGAATCTCACTCTACACCGCCCATTACACACTCCCGGTGTGAGAAACAGAGTGAATCTCCCTCCAGACCGTCCCATCGTACACTCACGGGGTCAGATATAGAGTGAATCTCCCTCCACATCGTCCCATCACACACTCCCGGCGTCAGACACAGAGTGAATCTCCTTCCACACCGTCCCATCACACACTACTAGGTTCAGACACAGAGTGAATCTCCCTCCACATCGTCCCATCAAACACTCCCGGGGGTCAGACACAGAGTGATTATTCCTCTACACGGTCCCATCAAACACTCCCGGGGATCAGACACAGAGTGATTATTCCTCTAAACGGTCCCATCAACACTCCCGGGTGTCAGACACAGAGTGATTATTTCTCCACACGGTCCCATCAAACACTCCCGGGGGTCAGCCACAGAGTGAATCTCCCTCCACACCGTCCTATGACACTCTCCCGGGGTCAGACACAGAGTGAATCTCACTCTACCCCGCCCATTACACACTCCCGGGGTGAGACAGAGTGAATCTCCCTCCAGACCGTCCCATCACACACTCCCGTGGTCAGACACAGAGTGATTATTCCTCTACACTGTCCCATCAACATACCCGGGGGTGAGACACAGAGTGATTATTCCTCTACACGGTCCCATCAAACACTCCCGGGGGTCAGACACAGAGTGTATCTCCCTCCACACCGTCCCATCACACTCTCCCGGGGTCAGACACAGAGTGAATCTCACTCTACACCGCCCATTACACACTCCCGGGGTCAGACACAGAGTGAATCTCCCTCCACACCGTCCCATCACACACTCGCGGTGTCACACACAGAGTGATTATTCCTCTACACGAACCCATCACTCAATCCCGGGGTCAGACACAGAGTGAACCTCCCTCCACACCGTCCCATCACACACATCCGGTGGCAGACGCAGAGTGAATCTCCTTCCTACCCGTCCCATCACACTCCCCCGAGTTCAGACACAGACTGAATCTCCCTCCACACCGTCCCATCACACACTCCCGGGGTCAGACACAGAGTGATTATTCCTCTACACGGTCCCATCAAACACTCCCGGGGTCAGACAAAGAGTGATTATGCCTCTACACGGTCCCATCAAGCACTCCCGGGGTCAGACACAGAGTGATTATTCCTCTACACGGTCCCATCAAACACTCCCGGGGTCAGACAAAGAGTGATTATGCCTCTACACGGTCCCATCAAACACTCCCGGGAGTCAGACACAGAGTGATTATTCCTCTAAACGGTCCCATCAACACTCCCGGGGGTCAGACACAGAGTGATTATTTCTCTACACGGTCCCATCAAACACTCCCGGGGGTCAGACACAGAGTGAATCTCACTCCAGACCGTCCCATCACATACTCCCGGGGTCAGACACAGAGTGAATCTCCCTCCACAAGGTCCCATCAAACACTCCCGGGGGTCAGACACAGAGTGATTATTCCTCTACACGGTCCCATCATACACTCCCGTGGGTCAGACACAGAGTGATTATTCCTCTACACAGTCCCATCTACACTCCCGGGGTCAGACACGGAGTGATTATTCCTCTACACAGTCCCATCAAACACCCCCGGGGTCAAACACAGAGTGAATCTCCCTCCACACCGTCCCATCGTACACCCACGGGGTCAGACATAGAGTGATTATTCCTCTACACGGTCCCATCAAACACTCCCGCGGTCAGACAGAGAGTGAATCTCCATCCACACCGTCCCATCACACACTCCCGGGATCAGGCACAGAGTGATTACTCCTCTACACGGTCCCATCAAAGACTCCCGGGGTCAGACACAGAGTGAATCTCCCTCCAGACCGTCCCATCACACTCTCCCGTGGTCAGACACAGAGTGATTATTCCTCTGCACGGTCCCATCAAACACTCCCGGGGGTCAGACACTGAGTGATTATTCCTCTACACGGTCCCATCAACACTCCCGGGGGTCAGACACAGAGTGATTATTCCTCTACACGGTCCAATCAAACACTCCCGGGGGTCAGACACAGAGTGACTTTCCCTCCACAACGTCCCATCCTACTCTCCCGGGGTCAGACACAGAGTGAATCTCCCTCCACACCGTGTCATCAGACGCTCACGGGGTCAGACCCAGAGTGATTATTCCTCTACACGGTCCCATCAACACTCCCGGGGGTCAGACACAGAGTGATTATTTCTCTACACGGTCCCATCAAACACTCCCTGGGGTCAGACACAGAGTGAATCTCCCTCCACACCGTCCCATCACACTCTCCCGGGGTCAGACACAGAGTGAATCTCCCTCCACATCGTCCCATCAAACACATCCGGGGGGTAGACACAGATTGATTATTCCTCTACAAGGACCCATCAACACTCCCGGGGTCAGACACGGAGTGATTGTTCCTCTACACAGCCCCATCAAACACCCCCGGGGTCAGACACAGAGTGAATCTCCCTCCACACCGTCCCATCGTACACTCACGGGGTCAGACACAGAGTGAAACTCCCTCCACACCGTCCCATCACACACTACTAGGGTCAGACACAGAGTGAATCTCCCTCCAGACCGTCCCATCACATACTCCCGGGGTCAGACACAGAGTGAAACACCCTCCACATCAACCACTCCCGGGGGATAGACACAGTGTGATTATTCCTCTACACGGTCCAATCAAACACTCCCGGGGTCAAACGCGGAGCGATTATTCCTCTACACGGTCCCAACAAAGACTCCCTGGGTCAGACACAGAGTGATTATTACTCTGCACGGTCCCATCAAACACTCCCGGGGTCAGACACAGAGTGATTACGCCTGTACACGGTCCCATCAAACACTCCCGGGGTCAGAGACAGAGTGATTATTCCTCTACACGGTACCATCAAACACCCCCGTGGTCAGACACAGAGTGATTATTCCTCTACACCGTCCAATCAAACACTCTCGGTTTCAGACACAGTGTGAATCTCCGTCCACACCGTCCCATCACACAGTCCCGTGGTCAGACACAGAGTGATTATTCATCTACACGGTCGCATCACACACTCCCGAGGTCAGACAAAGAGTGAATCTCCCTCCACACCGTGTCATCAGACGCTCACGGGGTCAGACCCAGAGTGATTATTCCTCTACACGGTCCCATCAAACAATCCCTGGGTCAGACAAAAAGTGAATCTCCCCCCACACCGTCCCATCACACACTCCCGGGGTCAGACACAGAGTGATTATTCCTCTACACGGTCCCATCAAACACTCCCGGGGTCAGACACAGAGTGAATCTCCCTCCACACCGTCCCATCACACACTCCCGTGGTCAGACACAGAGAGATTATTCCTCTACAATGACCCATCAACACTCCCGGGGTCAGACACGGAGTGATTGTTCCTCTACACAGCCCCATCAAACACCCCCGGGGTCAGACACAGAGTGAATCTCCCTCCACACCGTCCCATCGTACACTCACGGGGTCAGACACAGAGTGAAACTCCCTCCACACCGTCCCATCACACACTACTAGGGTCAGACACAGAGTGAATCTCCCTCCAGACCGTCCCATCACATACTCCCGGGGTCAGACACAGAGTGAAACACCCTCCACATCGTCCCATCAACCACTCCCGGGGGATAGACACAGAGTGATTATTCCTCTACACGGTCCCATCAAACACTCCCGGGGTCAAACGCGGAGCGATTATTCCTCTACACGGTCCCAACAAAGACTCCCTGGGTCAGACACAGAGTGATTATTACTCTGCACGGTCCCATCAAACACTCCCTGGTTCAGACACAGAGTGATTATGCCTGTACACGGTCCCATCAAACACTCCCGGGGTCAGAGACAGAGTGATTATTCCTCTACACGGTACCATCAAACACCCCCGTGGTCAGACACAGAGTGATTATTCCTCTACACCGTCCAATCAAACACTCTCGGTTTCAGACACAGTGTGAATCTCCGTCCACACCGTCCCATCACACAGTCCCGTGGTCAGACACAGAGTGATTATTCATCTACACGGTCGCATCACACACTCCCGAGGTCAGACAAAGAGTGAATCTCCCTCCACACCGTGTCATCAGACGCTCACGGGGTCAGACCCAGAGTGATTATTCCTCTAAACGGTCCCATCAAACAATCCCTGGGTCAGACAAAAAGTGAATCTCCCCCCACACCGTCCCATCACACACTCCCGGGGTCAGACACAGAGTGATTATTCCTCTACACGGTCCGATCAAACACTCCCGGGGTCAGACACAGAGTGAATCTCCCTCCACACCGTCCCATCACACACTCCCGTGGTCAGACACAGAGAGATTATTCCTCTACACGGTCCCATCAAACACTCCCGGGGTCAGACACAGAGTGAATCTCCATCCGCACCGTCCCATCACACACTCCCGGGGTCAGACACAGAGTGATTATTCCTCTACACGGTCCCATCACTCACTCCCGGGGTCAGACACAGAGTGATTCTCCCTCCACAGCGTCCCATCACTCACTCCCGGGGTCAGACACAGAGTGATTCTCCCTCTACATCGTCCCATCACACACTCCCGGCGTCAGACACAAAGTGAATCTCCCTCCACACCGTCCCATCACACACTACTAGGGTCAGACACAGAGTGAATCTCCCTCCAGACAGTCCCATCAAACACTCCCGGGGGTCAGACACAGAGTGATTATTCCTCTACACGGTCCCATCAAACACTCCCGGGGGTCGGACACAGAGTGACTTTCCCTCCACAACGTCCCATCATACTCTCCCGGGATCAGACACAGAGAGTATCTCCCTCGACACCGTCCCATCACACTCTCCCCGTGTCACAGACAGAGTGATTATTCCTCTACAAGAACCCATCACACAATCCCGGGGTCAGACGCAGAGTGAATCTCCCTCCACACCGTCCCATCACACACTCCCGGGGTCAGACACAGAGTGAATCTCCCTCCACAGCGTCCCATCACTCACTCCCGGGGTCAGACACAGAGTGATTCTCCCTCTACATCGTCCCATCACACACTCCCGGCGTCAGACACGAAGTGAATCTCCCTCCACACCGTCCCATCACACACTACTAGGGTCAGACACAGAGTGAATCTCCCTCCAGACAGTCCCATCAAACACTCCCGGGGGTCAGACACAGAGTGATTATTCCTCTACACCGTCCCATCACATACTCCAGGGGTCAGGCTCTGAGTGAATCTCCCTCCACATCGTCCCATCAAACCTCCCGGGGGTCAGACACAGAGTGATTATTCCTCTACACGGTCCCATCAAACACTCCCGGGGGTCAGACACAGAGTGACTTTCCCTCCACAACGTCCCATCATACTCTCCCGGGATCAGACACAGAGAGTATCTCCCTCGACACCGTCCCATCACACTCTCCCGGTGTCACAGACAGAGTGATTATTCCTCTACACGAACCCATCACACAATCCCGGGGTCAGACGCAGAGTGAATCTCCCTCCACACCGTCCCATCACACACATCCGGTGGCAGACGCAGAGTGAATCTCCCTCCTACCCGTCCCATCACACTCCCACGAGTTCAGACACAGACTGAATCTCCCTCCACACCGTCCCATCACACACTCCCGGGGTCAGACACAGAGTGATTATTCCTGTATACGGTCCCGTCATACACTCCCGGGGATCAGACACAGAGTGATTATTCCTCTACACGGTCCCATCAAACACTCCCGGGGTCAAACGCGGAGCGATTATTCCTCTACACGGTCCCAACAAAGACTCCCTGGGTCAGACACAGAGTGATTATTACTCTGCACGGTCCCATCAAACACTCCCGGGTTCAGACACAGAGTGATTATGCCTGTACACGGTCCCATCAAACACTCCCGGGGTCAGAGACAGAGTGATTATTCCTCTACACGGTACCATCAAACACCCCCGTGGTCAGACACAGAGTGATTATTCCTCTACACCGTCCAATCAAACACTCTCGGTTTCAGACACAGTGTGAATCTCCGTCCACACCGTCCCATCACACAGTCCCGTGGTCAGACACAGAGTGATTATTCATCTACACGGTCGCATCACACACTCCCGAGGTCAGACAAAGAGTGAATCTCCCTCCACACCGTGTCATCAGACGCTCACGGGGTCAGACCCAGAGTGATTATTCCTCTAAACGGTCCCATCAAACAATCCCTGGGTCAGACAAAAAGTGAATCTCCCCCCACACCGTCCCATCACACACTCCCGGGGTCAGACACAGAGTGATTATTCCTCTACACGGTCCGATCAAACACTCCCGGGGTCAGACACAGAGTGAATCTCCCTCCACACCGTCCCATCACACACTCCCGTGGTCAGACACAGAGAGATTATTCCTCTACACGGTCCCATCAAACACTCCCGGGGTCAGACACAGAGTGAATCTCCATCCGCACCGTCCCATCACACACTCCCGGGGTCAGACACAGAGTGATTATTCCTCTACACGGTCCCATCACTCACTCCCGGGGTCAGACACAGAGTGATTCTCCCTCCACAGCGTCCCATCACTCACTCCCGGGGTCAGACACAGAGTGATTCTCCCTCTACATCGTCCCATCACACACTCCCGGCGTCAGACACAAAGTGAATCTCCCTCCACACCGTCCCATCACACACTACTAGGGTCAGACACAGAGTGAATCTCCCTCCAGACAGTCCCATCAAACACTCCCGGGGGTCAGACACAGAGTGATTATTCCTCTACACGGTCCCATCAAACACTCCCGGGGGTCGGACACAGAGTGACTTTCCCTCCACAACGTCCCATCATACTCTCCCGGGATCAGACACAGAGAGTATCTCCCTCGACACCGTCCCATCACACTCTCCCGGTGTCACAGACAGAGTGATTATTCCTCTACAAGAACCCATCACACAATCCCGGGGTCAGACGCAGAGTGAATCTCCCTCCACACCGTCCCATCACACACTCCCGGGGTCAGACACAGAGTGAATCTCCCTCCACAGCGTCCCATCACTCACTCCCGGGGTCAGACACAGAGTGAT
Source organism: Hypanus sabinus (assembly GCF_030144855.1). Lineage (NCBI taxonomy): Eukaryota > Metazoa > Chordata > Chondrichthyes > Myliobatiformes > Dasyatidae > Hypanus > Hypanus sabinus. Next base: position 144,934 of record NW_026781399.1, read on the forward strand.
TCTCCCTCTACATCGTCCCATCACACACTCCCGGCGTCAGACACGAAGTGAATCTCCCTCCACACCGTCCCATCACACACTACTAGGGTCAGACACAGAGTGAATCTCCCTCCAGACAGTCCCATCAAACACTCCCGGGGGTCAGACACAGAGTGATTATTCCTCTACACCGTCCCATCACATACTCCAGGGGTCAGGCTCTGAGTGAATCTCCCTCCACATCGTCCCATCAAACCTCCCGGGGGTCAGACACAGAGTGATTATTCCTCTACACGGTCCCATCAAACACTCCCGGGGGTCAGACACAGAGTGACTTTCCCTCCACAACGTCCCATCATACTCTCCCGGGATCAGACACAGAGAGTATCTCCCTCGACACCGTCCCATCACACTCTCCCGGTGTCACAGACAGAGTGATTATTCCTCTACACGAACCCATCACACAATCCCGGGGTCAGACGCAGAGTGAATCTCCCTCCACACCGTCCCATCACACACATCCGGTGGCAGACGCAGAGTGAATCTCCCTCCTACCCGTCCCATCACACTCCCCCGAGTTCAGACACAGACTGAATCTCCCTCCACACCGTCCCATCACACACTCCCGGGGTCAGACACAGAGTGATTATTCCTGTATACGGTCCCGTCATACACTCCCGGGGATCAGACACAGAGTGATTATTCCTCTACACGGTCCCATCAACACTCCCGGGGTCAGACACGGAGTGATTATTCCTCTACACAGTCCCATCAAACACCCCCGGGGTCAAACACAGAGTGAATCCCACTCCCCACCGTCAAATCGTACACTCACTGGGTCAGATATAGAGTGAATCTCCCTCCACATCGTCCCATCACACACTCCCGGCGTCAGACACAGAGTGAATCTCCTTCCACACCGTCCCATCACACACTACTAGGGTCAGACACAGAGTGAATCTCCCTCCACATCGTCCCATCAAACACTCCCGTGGGTCAGACACAGAGTGATTATTCCTCTAAACGGTCCCATCAAACCTCCCTGGGGTCAGACACAGAGTGATTATTTCTCCACACGGTCCCAACAAACACTCCCGGGGGTCAGACACAGAGTGAATCTCACTGTACACCGCCCATTACACACTCCCGGTGTGAGACACAGAGTGAATCTCCCTCCAGACCGTCCCATCACACACTCCCGTGGTCAGGCACAGAGAGATTATTCCTCTACACGGTCCCATCAAACACTCCCGGGGTCAGACACAGAGTGAATCTCCATCCGCACCGTCCAATCACACACTCCCGGGGTAAGACACAGAGTGATTATTCCTACACACGGTCCCATCAAACACTCCCGGGATCAGACACAGAGTGAATCTCCCTCTACATCGTCCCATCACACACTCCCGGCGTCAGACACAAAGTGAATCTCCCTCCACACCGTCCCATCACACACTACTACGGTCAGACACAGAGTGAATCTCCCTCCAGACAGTCCCATCAAACACTCCCGGGGGTCAAACACAGAGTGATTATTCCTCTACACCGTCCCATCACATACTCCCGGGGTCAGACTCTGAGTGAATCTACCTCCACATCGTCCCATCAAACACTCCCGGGGGTCAGACACAGAGTGATTATCCTCTACACAGTCCCATCATACTCTCCCGGGGGTCAGACACAGAGTGATTATTTCTCCACACGGTCCCAACAAACACTCCCGGGGGTCAGACACAGAGTGAATCTCACTGTACACCGCCCATTACACACTCCCGGTGTGAGACACAGAGTGAATCTCCCTCCAGACCGTCCCATCACACACTCCCGTGGTCAGGCACAGAGAGATTATTCCTCTACACGGTCCCATCAAACACTCCCGGGGTCAGACACAGAGTGAATCTCCATCCGCACCGTCCAATCACACACTCCCGGGGTAAGACACAGAGTGATTATTCCTACACACGGTCCCATCAAACACTCCCGGGATCAGACACAGAGTGAATCTCCCTCTACATCGTCCCATCACACACTCCCGGCGTCAGACACAAAGTGAATCTCCCTCCACACCGTCCCATCACACACTACTACGGTCAGACACAGAGTGAATCTCCCTCCAGACAGTCCCATCAAACACTCCCGGGGGTCAAACACAGAGTGATTATTCCTCTACACCGTCCCATCACATACTCCCGGGGTCAGACTCTGAGTGAATCTACCTCCACATCGTCCCATCAAACACTCCCGGGGGTCAGACACAGAGTGATTATCCTCTACACGGTCCCATCATACTCTCCCGGGGGTCAGACACAGAGTGATTATTCCTCTACACGGTCCCATCAACACTCCCGGGGTCAGACTCGGAGTGATTATTCCTCTACACAGTCCCATCAAACACCCCCGGGGTCAAACACAGAGTGAATCTCCCTCATCACCGTACCATCGTACACTCACGGGGTCAGATATAGAGTGAATCTCCCTCCACATCGTTCCATCACACACTCCCGGCGTCAGACACAGAGTGAATCTCCTTCCACACCGTCCCATCACACACTACTAGGGTCAGACACAGAGTGAATCTGTCTCCACATCGTCCCATCAATCACTCCCGTGGGTCAGACACAGAGTGATTATTCCTCTACACGGTCCCATCAAACACTCCCGGGGGACAGACACAGAGTGATTATTCCTCTAAACGGTCCCATCAACACTCCCGGGGGTCAGACACAGAGTGATTATTTCTCTACACGGTCCCATCAAACACTCCCGGGGTCAGACACAGAGTGAATCTCACTCTACGCCGCCCATTACACACTCCCGGGGTCAGACACAGAGTGAATCTCCCTCCAGACCGTCCCATCACACACTCCCGTGGTCAGACACAGAGTGATTATTCCTCTACACTGTCCCATCAACATTCCCGTGGGTGAGACACAGAGTGATTATTCCTCTACACGGTCCCATCAAACACTCCCGGGTGTCAGACACAGAGTGACTTTCCCTCCACAACGTCCCATCATACTCTCCCGGGATCAGACACAGAGTGTATCTCCCTCCACACCGTCCCATCACACTCTCCCGGTGTCACACACAGAGTGATTATTCCTCTACACGAACCCATCACACAATCACGGGGTCAGACACGGAGTGATTATTCCTCTACACGGTCCCATCAACACTCCCGGGGTCAGACACGGAGTGATTATTCCTCTACACAGTCCCATCAAACACCCCCGGGGTCAGACACAGAGTGAATCTCCCTCCACACCGTCCCATCGTACACTCACGGGGTCAGATATAGAGTGAATCTCCCTCCACATCGTCCCATCACACACTCCCGGCGTCAGACACAGAGTGAATCTCCTTCCACAACGTCCCATCACACACTACTAGGTTCAGACACAGAGTGAATCTCCCTCCACATCGTCCCATCAAACACTCCCGGGGGTCAGACACAGAGTGATTATTCCTCTACACGGTCCCATCAAACACTCCCGGGGGTCAGACACAGAGTGATTATTCCTCTAAACGGTCCCATCAACACTCCCGGGTGTCAGACACAGAGAGATTATTTCTCCACACGGTCCCATCAAACACTCCCGGGGGTCAGCCACAGAGTGAATCTCCCTCCACACCGTCCTATGACACTCTCCCGGTGTCAGACACAGAGTGAATCTCACTCTACACCGCCCATTACACACTCCCGGGGTGAGACAGAGTGAATCTCCCTCCAGACCGTCCCATCACACACTCCCGTGGTCAGACACAGAGTGATTATTCCTCTACACTGTCCCATCAACATACCCGGGGGTGAGACACAGAGTGATTATTCCTCTACACGGTCCCATCAAACACTCCCGGGGGTCAGACACAAAGTGTATCTCCCTCCACACCGTCCCATCACACTCTCCCGGGGACAGACTCAGAGTGAATCTCACTCTACACCGCCCATTACACACTCCCGGGGGTCAGACACAGAGTGACTTTCCCTCCACAACGTCCCATCATACTCTCCCGGGGTCAGACACAGAGTGAATCTCCCTCCACACCGTCCCATCACACACATCCGGTGTCAGTCACAGAGTGAATCTCCCTCGTACCCGTCCCATCACACTCTCCCGATTTCAGACACAGACCGAATCTCCCTCCACACCGTCCCATCACACATTCCCGGGGTCAGACATAGAGTGATTATTCCTCTACACGGTCCCATCAAAAACTCCCTGGGTCAGACACAGAGTGAATCTCCCTCTACACCGCCCATCACACACTCCCGAGGTCAGAAAATGAGTGAATCTCCCTCCACACCGTCCCATCGTACACTCCCGGGGTCAGACACAGAGTGATTGTTCCTCTACACGGTCCCATCAAGCACTCCTGGGGTCAGACACAGAGTGAATCTCCCTCCACACCGCCCCATCACACACTCCCTTGGTCAGACACAGAGTGATTATTCCTCTACACGGTCCCATCAAACACTCCCGCGGTCAGACAGAGAGTGAATCTCCATCCACACCGTCCCATCACACACTCCCGGGATCAGACACAGAGTGATTAATCCTCTACACGGTCCCATCAAAGACTCCCGGGGTCAGACACAGAGTGAATCTCCCTCCAGACCGTCCCATCACACTCTCCCGTGGTCAGACACAGAGTGATTATTCCTCTGCACGGTCCCATCAAACACTCCCGGGGGTCAGACACTGAGTGATTATTCCTCTACACGGTCCCATCAACACTCCCGGGGGTCAGACACAGAGTGATTATTCCTCTACACGGTCCCATCATACACTCCCGGGGGTCAGACACAGAGTGACTTTCCCTCCACAACGTCCCATCATACTCTCCCGGGGTCAGACACAGAGTGAATCTCCCTCCACACCGTGTCATCAGACGCTCACGGGGTCTGACCCAGAGTGATTATTCCTCTACACGGTCCCATCAAACAATCCCTGGGTCAGACAAAAAGTGAATCTCCCCCCACACCGTCCCATCACACACTCCCGGGGTCAGACACTGAGTGCATCTCCCTCCACAACGTCCCATCAACACTCCCGGGGGTCAGACACAGAGTGATTATTCCTCTATACGGTCCCATCAAACACTCCCGGGGGTCAGACACAGAGTGACTTTCCCTCCACAACGTCCCATCATACTCTCCCGGGGTCAGACACAGAGTGAATCTCCCTCCACACCGTCCCATCACACTCTCCCGATTTCAGACACAGACCGAATCTCCCTCCACACCGTCCCATCACACATTCCCGGGGTCAGACATAGAGTGATTATTCCTCTACACGGTCCCATCAAAAACTCCCTGGGTCAGACACAGAGTGATTATGCCTCTACACGGTCCCATCAAACACTCCCGAGGTCAGATACAGAGTGATTATTTCTCTACACGGTCCCATCAAACACTCCGGGGGTCAGACACAGACTGATTATTCCTCTACACGGACCCATCACACACTCCCGAGGTCAGGCAATGAGTGAATCACTCTCCACACCGTCTCATCACACTCTCACGGCGTCAGGCACAGAGTGATTATTCCTCTACACGGTCCCATCAAACACTCCCGGGGTCAGACAAAGAGTGAATCTCCCTCCACACCGTCCCATCACACACTCCCGTGGTCAGACACAGAGTGATTATTCCTCAACACGGTCCCATCAAACACTCCCGGGGTCAGACGCGGAGCGATTATTCCTCTACACGGTCCCAACAAAGACTCCCGGGGTCAGACACAGAGTGATTATTCCTCTACACGGTCCCATCAAACACTCCCGTGGTCAGACACAGAGTGATTATTCCTCTACACCGTCCCATCAAACACTCTCGGTTTCAGACACAATGTGAATCTCCGTCCACACCGTCCCATCACACAGTCCCGTGGTCAGACACAGAGTGATTATTCATCTACACGGTCGCATCACACACTCCCGAGGTCAGAAAAAGAGTGAATCTCCCTCCACACCGTGTCATCACACGCTCACGGGGTCAGACACAGAGTGAATCTCCCTCCACATCGTCCCATCACACACTCCCGGCGTCAGACACAAACTGAATCTCCTTCCACACCGTCCCATCACACACTACTAGGGTCAGACACAGTGATAATCTCCCTCCAGACCGTCCCATCACATACTCCCGGGGTCAGACACCGAGTGAATCTCCCTCCACATCGTCCCATCAGACACACCCGGGGGTCAGACACAGAGTGATTATTCCTCTACAAGGACCCATCAACACTCCCGGGGTCAGACACGGAGTGATTGTTCCTCTACACAGCCCCATCAAACACCCCCGGGGTCAGACACAGAGTGAATCACCCTCCACACCGTCCCATCGTACACTCACGGGGTCAGACACAGAGTGAAACTCCCTCCACACCGTCCCATCACACACTACTAGGGTCAGACACAGAGTGAATCTCCCTCCAGACCGTCCCATCACATACTCCCGGGGTCAGACACAGAGTGAAACACCCTCCACATCGTCCCATCAACCACTCCGGGGGGATAGACACAGAGTGATTATTCCTCTACACGGTCCCATCAAACACTCCCGGGTTCAGACACAGAGTGATTATGCCTGTACACGGTCCCATCAAACACTCCCGGGGTCAGAGACAGAGTGATTATTACTCTACACGGTACCATCAAACATCCCCGTGGTCAGACCCAGAGTGATTATTCCTCTACACCGTCCAATCAAACACTCTCGGTTTCAGACACAGTGTGAATCTCCGTCCACACCGTCCCATCACACAGTCCCGTGGTCAGACACAGAGTGATTATTCATCTACACGGTCGCATCACGCACTCCCGAGGTCAGACAAAGAGTGAATCTCCCTCCACACCGTGTCACAGACGCTCACGGGGTCAGACCCAGAGTGATTATTCCTCTACACGGTCCCATCAAACACTCCCGGGGGTCAGACACAGAGTGACTTTCCCTCCACAACATCCCATCATACTCTCCCGGGGTCAGACACAGAGTGAATCTCCCTCCACACCGTCCCATCACACACATCCGGTGTCAGTCACAGAGTGAATCTCCCTCGTACCCGTCCCATCACACTCTCCCGATTTCAGACACAGACCGAATCTCCCTCCACACCGTCCCATCACACATTCCCGGGGTCAGACATAGAGTGATTATTCCTCTACACGGTCCCATCAAAAACTCCCTGGGTTAGACACAGTGTGATTATTACTCTACACGGTCCAATCAAACACTCCCAGGGTCAGACACAGAGTGATTATGCCTCTACACGGTCCCATCAAATACTCCCGAGGTCAGATACAGAGTGATTATTTCTCTACACGGACCCATCACACACTACCGAGGTCAGGCAATGAGTGAATCACTCTCCACACCGTCTCATCACACTCTCACGGGGTCAGGCACAGAGTGATTATTCCTCTACACGGTCCCATCAAACACTCCCGGGGTCAGACAAAGAGTGAATCTCCCTCCACACCGTCCCATCACACACTCCCGTGGTCAGACACAGAGTGATTATTCCTCTACACGGTCCCATCAAACACTCCCGGGGTCAGACGCGGAGCGATTATTCCTCTACACGGTCCCAACAAAGACTCCCTGGGTCAGACACAGAGTGATTATTACTCTGCACGGTCCCATCAATCACTCCCGGGGTCAGACACAGAGTGATTATGCCTGTACACGGTCCCATCAAACACTCCCGGGGTCAGACACAGAGTGATTATTCCTCTACACCGTCCCAACAGACACTCTCGGTTTCAGACACAATGTGAATCTCCGTCCTCACCGTCCCATCACACAGTCCCGTGGTCAGACACAGAGTGATTATTCATCTACACGGTCGCATCACACACTCCCGAGGTCAGACAAAGAATGAATCTCCCTCCACACCGTGTCATCACACGCTCACCGGGTCAGACACAGAGTGAATCTCCCTCCACATCGTCCCATCACACACTCCCGGCGTCAGACACAAAGTGAATCTCCCTCCACACCGTCCCATCACACACTACTAGGGTCAGACACAGTGATAATCTCCCTCCAGACCGTCCCATCACATACTCCCGGGGTCAGACACAGAGTGAATCTCCCTCCACATCGTCCCATCAAACACACCCGGGGGTCAGACACAGAGTGATTATTCCTCTACAAGGACCCATCAACACTCCCGGGGTCAGACACGGAGTGATTGTTCCTCTACACAGCCCCATCAAACACCCCCGGGGTCAGACACAGAGTGAATCTCCCTCCACACCGTCCCATCGTACACTCACGGGGTCAGACACAGAGTGAAACTCCATCCACACCGTCCCATCACACACTACTAGGGTCAGACACAGAGTGAATCTCCCTCCAGACCGTCCCATCACATACTCCCGGGGTCAGACACAGAGTGAAACACCCTCCACATCGTCCCATCAACCACTCCCGGGGGATAGACACAGAGTGATTATTCCTCTACACGGTCCCATCAAACACTCCCGGGGTCAGACACAGTGTGAATCACCCTCCACACCGTCCCATCACACACTCCCGTGGTCAGACACAGAGAGATTATTCCTCTACACGGTCCCATCAAACACTCCCGGGGTCAGACACAGAGTGAATCTCCATCCGCACCGTCCCATCACACACTCCCGGGGTCAGACACAGAGTGATTATTCCTCTACACGGTCCCATCAAACACTCCCGGGATCAGACACAGAGTGAATCTCCCTCCACACCGTCACATCACTCACTCCCGGGGTCAGACACAGAGTGAATCTCCCTCTACATCGTCCCATCACACACTCCCGGCGTCAGACACAAAGTGAATCTCCCTCCACACCGTCCCATCACACACTCCCGGGGGTCAGACACAGAGTGATTATTCCTCTACACGGACCCATCATACACTCCCGGGGGTCAGACACAGAGTGATTATTCCTCTACACGGTCCCATCGTACACTCCCGGGGCAGACACAGAGTGATTATTCCTCTACACGGTCGCATCACACACTCCCGAGGTCAGACAATGAGTGAATCTCCCTCCACAACGTCCCATCGTACACTCCTGGGTTCAGACACAGAGTGATTGTTCCTCTACACGGTCCCATCAAGCACTCCTGGGGTCAGACACAGAGTGAATCTCCCTCCACACCGCCCCATCACACACTCCCTTGGTCAGACACAGAGTGATTATTCCTCTATACGGTCCCATCAAACACTCCCGCGGTCAGACACAGAGTGAATCTCCATCCACACCGTCCCATCACACACTCCCGGGATCAGACACAGAGTGATTACTCCTCTACACGGTCCCATCAAAGACTCCCGGGGTCAGACACAGAGTGAATCTCCCTCCAGTCCGTCCCATCACACTCTCCCGTGGTCAGACACAGAGTGATTATTCCTCTGCACGGTCCCATCAAACACTCCCGGGGGTCAGACACTGAGTGATTATTCCTCTACACGGTCCCATCAACACTCCCGGGGGTCAGACACAGAGTTATTATTCCTCTACACGGTCCCATCAAACACTCCCGGGGGTCAGACACAGAGTGACCTTCCGTCCACAACGTCCCATCATACTCTCCCGGGGTCAGACACAGAGTGAATCTCCCTCCACACCGTCCCATCACACTCTCCCGGGGTCAGACACAGAGTGATTATTCCTCTACACGATCCCATCACACAATCCCGGGGTCAGACACAGAGTGAATCTCCCTCCACACCGTCCCATCACACACATCCGGTGTCAGTCACAGAGTGAATCACCCTCGTACCCGTCCCATCACACTCTCCCGATTTCAGACACAGACCGAATCTCCCTCCACACCGCCCCATCACACTTTCCCGGGGTCAGACATAGAGTGATTATTCCTCTACACGGTCCCATCAAAAACTCCCTGGGTCAGACACAGAGTGATTATTACTCTACACGGTCCAATCAAACACTCCCGGGGTCAGACACATAGTGATTATGCCTCTACACGGTCCCATCAAACACTCCCGAGGTCAGATACAGAGTGATTATTTCTCTACACGGTCCCATCAAACACTCCGGGGGTCAGACACAGACTGATTATTCCTCTACACGGACCCATCACACACTCCCGAGGTCAGGCAATGAGTGAATCACTCTCCACACCGTCTCATCACACTCTCACGGGGTCAGGCACAGAGTGATTATTCCTCTACACGGTCCCATCAAACACTCCCGGGGTCAGACAAAGAGTGAATCTCCCTCCACACCGTCCCATCACACACTCCCGTGGTCAGACACTGAGTGATTATTCCTCTACACGGTCCCATCAAACACTCCCGGGGTCAGACGCGGAGCGATTATTCCTCTACACGGTCCCAACAAAGACTCCCTGGGTCAGACACAGAGTGATTATTACTCTGCACGGTCCCATCAAACACTCCCGGGGTCAGACACAGAGTGATTATGCCTGTACACGGTCCCATCAAACACTCCCGGGGTCAGACACAGAGTGATTATTCCTCTACACGGTACCATCAAACACCCTCGTGGTCAGACACAGAGTGATTATTCCTCTACACCGTCCCATCAAACACTCTCGGTTTCAGACACAATGTGAATCTCCGTCCACACCGTCCCATCACACAGTCCCGTGGTCAGACACAGAGTGATTATTCATCTACACGGTAGCATCACACACTCCCGAGGTCAGACAAAGAGTGAATTTCCCTCCACACCGTGTCATCACACGCTCACGGGGTCAGACACAGAGTGAATCTCCCTCCACATCGTCCCATCACACACTCCCGGCGTCAGACACAAAGTGAATCTCCTTCCACACCGTCCCATCACACACTACTAGGGTCAGACACAGTGATAATCTCCCTCCAGACCGTCCCATCACATACTCCCGGGGTCAGACACAGAGTGAATCTCCCTCCACATCGTCCCATCAAACACACCCGGGGGTCAGACACAGAGTGATTATTCCTCTACAAGGACCCATCAACACTCCCGGGGTCAGACACGGAGTGATTGTTCCTCTACACAGCCCCATCAAACACCCCCGGGGTCAGACACAGAGTGAATCTCCCTCCACACCGTCCCATCGTACACTCACGGGGTCAGACACAGAGTGAAACTCCATCCACACCGTCCCATCACACACTACTAGGGTCAGACACAGAGTGAATCTCCCTCCAGACCGTCCCATCACATACTCCCGGGGTCAGACACAGAGTGAAACACCCTCCACATCGTCCCATCAACCACTCCCGGGGGATAGACACAGAGTGATTATTCCTCTACACGGTCCCATCAAACACTCCCGGGGTCAGACACAGTGTGAATCTCCCTCCACACCGTCCCATCACACACTCCCGTGGTCAGACACAGAGAGATTATTCCTCTACACGGTCCCATCAAACACTCCCTGGGTCAGACACAGAGTGAATCTCCATCCGCACCGTCCCATCACACACTCCCGGGGTCAGACACAGAGTGATTATTCCTCTACACGGTCCCATCAAACACTCCCGGGATCAGACACAGAGTGAATCTCCCTCCACACCGTCACATCACTCACTCCCGGGGTCAGACACAGAGTGAATCTCCCTCTACATCGTCCCATCACACACTCCCGGCGTCAGACACAAAGTGAAACTCCCTCCACACCGTCCCATCACACACTCCCGGGGGTCAGACACAGAGTGATTATTCCTCTACACGGACCCATCATACACTCCCGGGGGTCAGACACAGAGTGATTATTCCTCTACACGGTCCCATCGTACACTCCCGGGGCAGACACAGAGTGATTATTCCTCTACACGGTCGCATCACACACTCCCGAGGTCAGACAATGAGTGAATCTCCCTCCACACCGTCCCATCGTACACTCCCGGGTTCAGACACAGAGTGATTGTTCCTCTACACGGTCCCATCAAGCACTCCTGGGGTCAGACACAGAGTGAATCTCCCTCCACACCGCCCCATCACACACTCCCTTGGTCAGACACAGAGTGATTATTCCTCTATACGGTCCCATCAAACACTCCCGCGGTCAGACACAGAGTGAATCTCCATCCACACCGTCCCATCACACACTCCCGGGATCAGACACAGAGTGATTACTCCTCTACACGGTCCCATCAAAGACTCCCGGGGTCAGACACAGAGTGAATCTCCCTCCAGTCCGTCCCATCACACTCTCCCGTGGTCAGACACAGAGTGATTATTCCTCTGCACGGTCCCATCAAACACTCCCGGGGGTCAGACACTGAGTGATTATTCCTCTACACGGTCCCATCAACACTCCCGGGGGTCAGACACAGAGTTATTATTCCTCTACACGGTCCCATCAAACACTCCCGGGGGTCAGACACAGAGTGACCTTCCGTCCACAACGTCCCATCATACTCTCCCGGGGTCAGACACAGAGTGAATCTCCCTCCACACCGTCCCATCACACTCTCCCGGGGACAGACACAGAGTGATTATTCCTCTACACGATCCCATCACACAATCCCGGGGTCAGACACAGAGTGAATCTCCCTCCACACCGTCCCATCACACACATCCGGTGTCAGTCACAGAGTGAATCACCCTCGTATCCGTCCCATCACACTCTCCCGATTTCAGACACAGACCGAATCTCCCTCCACACCGTCCCATCACACTTTCCCGGGGTCAGACATAGAGTGATTATTCCTCTACACGGTCCCATCAAAAACTCCCTGGGTCAGACACAGAGTGATTATTACTCTACACGGTCCAATCAAACACTCCCGGGGTCAGACACATAGTGATTATGCCTCTACACGGTCCCATCAAACACTCCCGAGGTCAGATACAGAGTGATTATTTCTCTACACGGTCCCATCAAACACTCCGGGGGTCAGACACAGACTGATTATTCCTCTACACGGACCCATCACACACTCCCGAGGTCAGGCAATGAGTGAATCACTCTCCACACCGTCTCATCACACTCTCACGGGGTCAGGCACAGAGTGATTATTCCTCTACACGGTCCCATCAAACACTCCCGGGGTCAGACAAAGAGTGAATCTCCCTCCACACCGTCCCATCACACACTCCCGTGGTCAGACACAGAGTGATTATTCCTCTACACGGTCCCATCAAACACTCCCGGGGTCAGACGCGGAGCGATTATTCCTCTACACGGTCCCAACAAAGACTCCCTGGGTCAGACACAGAGTGATTATTACTCTGCACGGTCCCATCAAACACTCCCGGGGTCAGACACAGAGTGATTATGCCTGTACACGGTCCCATCAAACACTCCCGGGGTCAGACACAGAGTGATTATTCCTCTACACGGTACCATCAAACACCCTCGTGGTCAGAAACAGAGTGATTATTCCTCTACACCGTCCCATCAAACACTCTCGGTTTCAGACACAATGTGAATCTCCGTCCACACCGTCCCATCACACAGTCCCGTGGTCAGACACAGAGTGATTATTCATCTACACGGTAGCATCACACACTCCCGAGGTCAGACAAAGAGTGAATTTCCCTCCACACCGTGTCATCACACGCTCACGGGGTTAGACACAGAGTGATTATTCCTCTACACGGTCCCATCAAACACTCCCGGGGTCAGACACATAGTGATTATGCCTCTACACGGTCCCATCAAACACTCCCGAGGTCAGATACAGAGTGATTATTTCTCTACACGGTCCCATCAAACACTCCGGGGGTCAGACACAGACTGATTATTCCTCTACACGGACCCATCACACACTCCCGAGGTCAGGCAATGAGTGAATCACTCTCCACACCGTCTCATCACACTCTCACGGGGTCAGGCACAGAGTGATTCTCCCTCCACACCGTCCCATCACACACATCCGGTGTCAGTCACAGAGTGAATCACCCTCGTATCCGTCCCATCACACTCTCCCGATTTCAGACACAGACCGAATCTCCCTCCACACCGTCCCATCACACTTTCCCGGGGTCAGACATAGAGTGATTATTCCTCTACACGGTCCCATCAAAAACTCCCTGGGTAAGACACAGAGTGATTATTACTCTACACGGTCCAATCAAACACTCCCGGGGTCAGACACATAGTGATTATGCCTCTACACGGTCCCATCAAACACTCCCGAGGTCAGATACAGAGTGATTATTTCTCTACACGGTCCCATCAAACACTCCGGGGGTCAGACACAGACTGATTATTCCTCTACACGGACCAATCACACACTCCCGAGGTCAGGCAATGAGTGAATCACTCTCCACACCGTCTCATCACACTCTCACGGGGTCAGGCACAGAGTGATTATTCCTCTACACGGTCCCATCAAACACTCCCGGGGTCAGACAAAGAGTGAATCTCCCTCCACACCGTCCCATCACACACTCCCGTGGTCAGACACAGAGTGATTATTCCTCTACACGGTCCCATCAAACACTCCCGGGGTCAGACGCGGAGCGATTATTCCTCTACACGGTCCCAACAAAGACTCCCTGGGTCAGACACAGAGTGATTATTACTCTGCACGGTCCCATCAAACACTCCCGGGGTCAGACACAGAGTGATTATGCCTGTACACGGTCCCATCAAACACTCCCGGGGTCAGACACAGAGTGATTATTCCTCTACACGGTACCATCAAACACCCTCGTGGTCAGAAACAGAGTGATTATTCCTCTACACCGTCCCATCAAACACTCTCGGTTTCAGACACAATGTGAATCTCCGTCCACACCGTCCCATCACACAGTCCCGTGGTCAGACACAGAGTGATTATTCATCTACACGGTAGCATCACACACTCCCGAGGTCAGACAAAGAGTGAATTTCCCTCCACACCGTGTCATCACACGCTCACGGGGTTAGACACAGAGTGATTATTCCTCTACACGGTCCCATCAAACACTCCCGGGGTCAGACACATAGTGATTATGCCTCTACACGGTCCCATCAAACACTCCCGAGGTCAGATACAGAGTGATTATTTCTCTACACGGTCCCATCAAACACTCCGGGGGTCAGACACAGACTGATTATTCCTCTACACGGACCCATCACACACTCCCGAGGTCAGGCAATGAGTGAATCACTCTCCACACCGTCTCATCACACTCTCACGGGGTCAGGCACAGAGTGATTATTCCTCTACACGGTCCCATCAAACACTCCCGGGGTCAGACAAAGAGTGAATCTCCCTCCACACCGTCCCATCACACACTCCCGTGGTCAGACACAGAGTGATTATTCCTCTACACGGTCCCATCAAACACTCCCGGGGTCAGACGCGGAGCGATTATTCCTCTACACGGTCCCAACAAAGACTCCCTGGGTCAGACACAGAGTGATTATTACTCTGCACGGTCCCATCAAACACACCCGGGGTCAGACACAGAGTGATTATGCCTGTACACGGTCCCATCAAACACTCCCGGGGTCAGACACAGAGTGATTATTCCTCTACACGGTACCATCAAACACCCTCGTGGTCAGAAACAGAGTGATTATTCCTCTACACCGTCCCATCAAACACTCTCGGTTTCAGACACAATGTGAATCTCCGTCCACACCGTCCCATCACACAGTCCCGTGGTCAGACACAGAGTGATTATTCATCTACACGGTAGCATCACACACTCCCGAGGTCAGACAAAGAGTGAATTTCCCTCCACACCGTGTCATCACACGCTCACGGGGTTAGACACAGAGTGATTATTCCTCTACACGGTCCCATCAAACACTCCCGGGGTCAGACACAGAGTGAATCTCCCTCCACACCGTCCCATCACACACTCCCGTGGTCAGACACAGAGTGATTATTCCTCTACACGGTCCCATCAAACACTCCCGGGGTCAGACGAGGAGCGATTATTCCTCTACACGGTCCCAACAAAGACTCCCTGGGTCAGACACAGAGTGATTATTACTCTGCACGGTCCCATCAAACACTCCCGGGGTCAGACACAGAGTGATTATTCCTCTACACGGTACCATCAAACACCCCCGTGGTCAGACACAGAGTGATTATTCCTCTACACCGTCCCATCAAACACTCTGGGTTTCAGACACAATGTGAATCTCTGTCCACACCGTCCCATCACACAGTCCCGTGGTCAGACACAGAGTGATTATTCATCTACACGGTCGCATCACACACTCCCGAGGTCAGACAAAGAGTGAATCTCCCTCCACACCGTCCCATCGTACACTCCCGGGGTCAGACACAGAGTGATTGTTCCTCTACACGGTCCCATCAAGCACTCCTGGGGTCAGACACAGAGTGAATCTCCCTCCACACCGCCCCATCACACACTCCCTTGGTCAGACACAGAGTGATTATTCCTCTATACGGTCCCATCAAACACTCCCGCGGTCAGACACAGAGTGAATCTCCATCCACACCGTCCCATCACACACTCCCGGGATCAGACACAGAGTGATTACTCCTCTACACGGTCCCATCAAAGACTCCCGGGGTCAGACACAGAGTGAATCTCCCTCCAGTCCGTCCCATCACACTCTCCCGTGGTCAGACACAGAGTGATTATTCCTCTGCACGGTCCCATCAAACACTCCCGGGGGTCAGACACTGAGTGATTATTCCTCTACACGGTCCCATCAACACTCCCGGGGGTCAGACACAGAGTTATTATTCCTCTACACGGTCCCATCAAACACTCCCGGGGGTCAGACACAGAGTGACCTTCCGTCCACAACGTCCCATCATACTCTCCCGGGGTCAGACACAGAGTGAATCTCCCTCCACACCGTCCCATCACACTCTCCCGGGGTCAGACACAGAGTGATTATTCCTCTACACGATCCCATCACACAATCCCGGGGTCAGACACAGAGTGAATCTCCCTCCACACCGTCCCATCACACACATCCGGTGTCAGTCACAGAGTGAATCACCCTCGTACCCGTCCCATCACACTCTCCCGATTTCAGACACAGACCGAATCTCCCTCCACACCGTCCCATCACACTTTCCCGGGGTCAGACATAGAGTGATTATTCCTCTACACGGTCCCATCAAAAACTCCCTGGGTCAGACACAGAGTGATTATTACTCTACACGGTCCAATCAAACACTCCCGGGGTCAGACACATAGTGATTATGCCTCTACACGGTCCCATCAAACACTCCCGAGGTCAGATACAGAGTGATTATTTCTCTACACGGTCGCATCACACACTCCCGGGGGTCAGACACAGACTGATTATTCCTCTACACGGACCCATCACACACTCCCGAGGTCAGGCAATGAGTGAATCACTCTCCACACCGTCTCATCACACTCTCACGGGGTCAGGCACAGAGTGATTATTCCTCTACACGGTCCCATCAAACACTCCCGGGGTCAGACAAAGAGTGAATCTCCCTCCACACCGTCCCATAACACACTCCCGGTTTCAGACTCAGAGTGATTATGCCTCCACACGGTCCCATCAAACACTCCCGGGGTCAGACACAGAGTGAATCTCCCTCCACACCGTCCCATCACACACTCCCGTGGTCAGACACAGAGTGATTATTCCTCTACACGGTCCCATCAAACACTCCCGGGGTCAGACGCGGAGCGATTATTCCTCTACACGGTCCCAACAAAGACTCCCTGGGTCATACACAGAGTGATTATTACTCTGCACGGTCCCATCAAACACTCCCGGGGTCAGACACAGAGTGATTATGCCTGTACACGGTCCCATCAAACACTCCCGGGGTCAGACACAGAGTGATTATTCCTCTACACGGTACCATCAAACACCCTCGTGGTCAGACACAGAGTGATTATTCCTCTACACCGTCCCATCAAACACTCTCGGTTTCAGACACAATGTGAATCTCCGTCCACACCGTCCCATCACACAGTCCCGTGGTCAGACACAGAGTGATTATTCATCTACACGGTCGCATCACACACTCCCGAGGTCAGACAAAGAGTGAATTTCCCTCCACACCGTGTCATCACACGCTCACGGGGTTAGACACAGAGTGATTATTCCTCTACACGGTCCCATCAAACACTCCCGGGGTCAGACACAGAGTGAATCTCCCTCCACACCGTCCCATCACACACTCCCGTGGTCAGACACAGAGTGATTATTCCACTACACGGTCCCATCAAACACTCCCGGGGTCAGACGCGGAACGATTATTCCTCTACACGGTCCCAACAAAGACTCCCTGGGTCAGACACAGAGTGATTATTACTCTGCACGGTCCCATCAAACACTCCCGGGGTCAGACACAGAGTGATTATGCCTGTACACGGTCCCATCAAACACTCCCGGGGTCAGACACAGAGTGATTATTCCTCTACACGGTACCATCAAACACCCCCGTGGTCAGACACAAAGTGATTATTCCTCTACACCGTCCCATCAAACACTCTGGGTTTCAGACACAATGTGAATCTCCGTCCACACCGTCCCATCACACAGTCCCGTGGTCAGACACAGAGTGATTATTCATCTACACGGTCGCATCACACACTCCCGAGGTCAGACAAAGAGTTTATCTCCCTCCACACCGTGTCATCACACGCTCACGGGGTCAGACACAGAGTGATTATTCCTCTACACGGTCCCATCAAACAATCCCTGGGTCAGACAAAAAGTGAATCTCCCCCCACACCGTCCCATCAAACACTCCCGGGGTCAGACACAGAGTGAATCTCCCTCCACACCGTCCCATCACACACTCCCGTGGTCAGACACAGAGAGATTATTCCTCTACACGGTCCCAGCAAACACTCCCGGGGTCAGACACAGTGAATCTCCATCCGCACCGTCCCATCACACACTCCCGGGGTCAGACACAGAGTGATTATTCCTCTACACGGTCCCATCAAACACTCCCGGGATCAGACACAGAGTGAATCTCCCTCCACACCGTCCCATCACTCACTCCCGGGGTCAGACACAGAGTGAATCTCCCTCCACATCGTCCCATCACACACTCCCGGCGTCAGACTCAAAGTGAATCTCCCTCCACACCGTCCCATCACACACTACTAGGGTCAGACACAGAGTGAATCTCCCTCCAGACCGTCCAATCAAACACTCCCGGGGGTCAGACACAGACTGATTATTCCTCTACACGGTCCCATCACATACTCCCGGGGTCAGACTCTGAGTGAATCTCCCTCCACATCGTCCCGTCAAACACTCCCGGGGGTCAGACACAGAGTGATTATTCCTCTACACGGTCCCATCATACACTCCCGGGGTCAGACACAGAGTGATTATTCCTCTACACGGTACCATCAAACACCCCCGTGGTCAGACACAGAGTGATTATTCCTCTACACCGTCCCATCAAACACTCTCGGTTTCAGACACAATGTGAATCTCCGTCCACACCGTCCCATCACACTGTCCCGTGGTCAGACACAGAGTGATTATTCATCTTCACGGTCGCATCACACACTCCCGAGGTCAGACAAAGAGTGAATCTCCCTCCACACCGTGTCATCACACGCTCACGGGGTGAGACACAGAGTGATTATTCCTCTACACGGTCCCATCAAACACTCCCGGGGTCAGACACAGAGTGAATCTCCCTCCACACCGTCCCATCACACACTCCCGTGGTCAGACACAGAGTGATTATTCCTCTACACGGTCCCATCAAACACTCCCGGGGTCAGACGCGGAGCGATTATTCCTCTACACTGTCCCAATAAAGACTCCCTGGGTCAGACACAGAGTGATTATTACTCTGCACGGTCCCATCAAACACTCCCGGGGTCAGACACAGAGTGATTATGCCTGTACACGGTCCCATCAAACACTCCCGGGGTCAGACACAGAGAGATTATTCCTCTACACGGTCCCAGCAAACACTCCCGGGGTCAGACACAGTGAATCTCCATCCGCACCGTCCCATCACACACTCCCGGGGTCAGACACAGAGTGATTATTCCTCTACACGGTCCCATCAAACACTCCCGGGATCAGACACAGAGTGAATCTCCCTCCACACCGTCCCGTCGCTCACTCCCGGGGTCAGACACAGAGTGAATCTCCCTCCACATCGTCCCATCAAACACTCCCGGGGGTCAGACACAGAGTGATTATTCCTCTACACGGTCCCATCATACACTCCCGGGGTCAGACACAGAGTGATTATTCCTCTGCAACGTCCCATCAAACACTCTCGGTTTCAGACACAATGTGAATCTCCGTCCACACCGTCCCATCAAACACTCCCGGGGTCAGACACAGAGTGATTATGCCTGTACACGGTCCCATCAAACACTCCCGGGGTCAGACACAGAGTGATTATTCCTCTATACGGTCGCATCACACACTCCCGAGGTCAGACAAAGAGTGAATCTCCGTCCACACCGTGTCATCACACGCTCACGGGGTTAGACACAGAGTGATTATTCCTCTACACGGTCCCATCAAAAACTCCCGTGGTCAGACACAGAGTGATTATTCCTCTACACGGTCCCATCAAACACTCCCGGGGTCAGACGCGGAGCGATTATTCCTCTACACGGTCCCAACAAAGACTCCCTGGGTCAGACACAGAGTGATTATTACTCTGCACGGTCCCATCAAACACTCCCGGGGTCAGACACAGAGTGATTATGCCTGTACACGGTCCCATCAAACACTCCCGGGGTCAGACACAGAGTGATTATTCCTCTATACGGTACCATCAAACACCCCCGTGGTCAGACACAGAGTGATTATTCCTCTACACCGTCCCATCAAACACTCTCGGTTTCAGACACAATGTGATTCTCCGTCCACACCGTCCCATCACACAGTCCCGTGGTAAGACACAGAGTGATTATTCATCTACACGGTCGCATCACACACTCCCGAGGTCAGAAAAGAGTGAATCTCCCTCCACACCGTGTCTTCACACGCTCACGGGGTCAGACACAGAGTGATTATTCCTCTACACGGTCCCATCAAACAATCCCTGGGTCAGACAAAAAGTGAATCTCCCCCCACACCGTCCCATCACACACTCCCGGGGTCAGACACAGAGTGATTATTCCTCTACACGGTCCCATCAAACACTCCCGGGGTCAGACACAGAGTGAATCTCCCTCCACACCGTCCCATCACACACTCCCGTGGTCAGACACAATGAGATTATTCCTCTACACAGTCCCAGCAAACACTCCCGGGGTCAGACACAGAGTGAATCTCCCTCCACACCGTCCCATCACTCACTCCCGGGGTCAGACACAGAGTGAATCTCGCTCCACATCGTCCCATCACACACTCCCGGCGTCAGACACAAAGTGAATCTCCCTCCACACCGTCCCATCACACACTACTAGGGTCAGACACAGAGTGAATCTCCCTCCAGACCGTCCCATCAAACACTCCCGGGGGTCAGACACAGACTGATTATTCCTCTACACCGTCCCATCACATATTCCCGGGGTCAGTCACAGAGTGAATCTCCCTCCACATCGTCCCATCACACACTCCCGGCGTCAGACACAGAGTGAATCTCCTTCCACACCGTCCCATCACACACTACTAGGATCAGACACAGAGTGAATCTCCCTCCAGATCGTCCCATCACACTCTCCCGGGGTCAGACACAGAGTGAATCTCACTCTACACCGCCCATTACACACTCCCGGGGTCAGACACAGAGTGAATCTCCCTCCAGACCGTCCCATCACACACCCGTGGTCAGACACAGAGCGATTATTCCTCTATACGGTCCCATCAACATTCCCGGGGGTCAGACACAGAGTGATTATTCCTCTACACGGTCCCATCAAACACTCCCGGGGGTCAGACACAGACTGAATCTCCCTCCACACCGTCCCATCACACACTCCCGGGGTCAGACACAGAGTGATTATGCCTCTACACGGTCCCATCAAACACTCCCGGGGGTCAGACACAGAGAGATTATTCCTCTACACGGTCCCATCTACATTCCCGGGGGTCAGACACAGAGTGATTATTCCTCTACACGGTCCCATCAAACACTCCCGGGGGTCAGACACAGAGTGTATCTCCCTCCACACCGTCCCATCACACACTACTGGGGTCAGACACAGAGTGAATCTCCCTCCAGACCGTCCCATCAAACACTCCCGGGGGTCAGACACAGACTGATTATTCCTCTACACCGTCCCATCACATACTCCCGGGGGTCAGACACAGACTGATTATTCCTCTACACCGTCCCATCACATACTCCCGGGGGTCAGACACGGAGTGTATCTCCCTCCAAACCGTCCCATCACACTCTCCCGGGCTCAGACACAGAGTGAATCTCACTCTACACCGCCCATTACACACTCCCGGGGTCAGACACAGAGTGAATCTCCCTCCACACCGTCCCAGCACACTCTCCCGGGGTCACACACAGAGTGATTATTCCTCTACACGAACCCATCACACAATCCCGGGGTCAGACACAGAGTGAATCTCCCTCCACACCGTCCCATCACACACATCCGGTGGCAGACGCAGAGTGAATCTCCCTCCTACCCGGCCCATCACACTCCCCCGAGTTCAGACACAGACTGAATCTCCCTCCACACCGTCCCATCATACACTCCCGGGTGTCAGACACAGAGTGATTATTCCTCTACACGGTCCCATCAACACTCCCGGGGTCAGCCACGGAGTGATTAATCCTCTACACAGTCCCATCAAACACCCCCGGGGTCAAACACAGAGTGAATCTCCCTCCACACCGTCCCATCGTACACTCACGGGGTCATACATAGAGTGAATCTCCCTCCACATCGTCCCATCACACACTCCCGGCGTCAGACACAGAGTGAATCTCCTTCCACACCGTCCCATCACACACTACTAGGGTCAGACACAGAGTGAATCTCCCTCCAGACCGTCCCATCACACTCTCCCGGGGACATACACAGAGTGAATCTCACTCTACACCGCCCATTACACACTCCCGGGTTCAGACACAGAGTGAATCTCCCTCCATACCGTCCCATCACAAACTCGTGGTCAGACACAGAGTGATTATTCCTCTACACGGTCCCATCAACATTCCCGGGGGTCAGAGGCAGAGTGATTATTCCTCTACACGGTCCCATCAAACACTCCCGGGGGTCAGACACGGAGTGTATCTCCCTCCACACCGTCCCATCACACTCTCCCGGGCTCAGACACAGAGTGAATCTCACTCTACACCGCCCATTACACACTCCCGGGGTCAGACACAGAGTGAATCTCCCTCCACACCGTCCCATCACACTCTCCCGGGGTCACACACAGAGTGATTATTCCTCTACACGAACCCATCACACAATCCCGGGGTCAGACACAGAGTGAATCTCCCTCCACACCGTCCCATCACACACTCCCGGGGTCAGACACAGAGTGAATCTCCTTCCACACCGTCCCATCACACACTACTAGGGTCAGACACAGAGTGAATCTCCCTCCAGACCGTCCCATCACACTCTCCCGGGGTCAGACACAGAGTGAATCTCACTCTACACCGCCCATTACACACTCCCGGGGTCAGACACAGAGTGAATCTCCCTCCACACCGTCCCATCACACTCTCCCGAGGTCATACATAGAGTGAATCTCCCTCCACATCGTCCCATCACACACTCCCGGCGTCAGACACAGAGTGAATCTCCTTCCACACCGTCCCATCACACACTACTAGGGTCAGACACAGAGTGAATCTCCCTCCAGACCGTCCCATTACACACTACTAGGGTCAGACACAGAGTGAATCTCCCTCCAGACCGTCCCATCACACACCCGTGGTCAGACACAGAGCGATTATTCCTCTACACGGTCCCATCAACATTCCCGGGTGTCAGACACAGAGTGATTATTCCTCTACACGGTACCATCAAACACTCCCGGGGGTCAGACACAGACTGAATCTCCCTCCACACCGTCCCATCACACACTCCCGGGGTCAGACACAGAGTGATTATGCCTCTACACGGTCCCATCAAACACTCCCGGGGGTCAGACACAGAGAGATTATTCCTCTACACGGTCCCATCAACATTCCCGGGGGTCAGACACAGAGTGATTATTCCTCTACACGGTCCCATCAAACACTCCCGGGGGTCAGACACAGAGTGTATCTCCCTCCACACCGTCCCATCACACACTACTAGGGTCAGACACAGAGTGAATCTCCCTCCAGACCGTCCCATCAAACACTCCCGGGGTTCTGACACAGACTGATTGTTCCTCTATACCGTCCCATCACAGATTCCGGGGTCAGACACAGAGTGAATTTCCCTCCACATCGTCCCATCAAACACTCCCGGGGGTCAGACACAGAGTGATTTTTCCTCTACACGGTCCCATCATACACTACCGGGTGTCAGACACAGAGTGATTATTCCTCTACACGGTCCCATCAACACTCCCGGGGTCAGACACGGAGTGATTATTCCTCTACACAGTCCCATCAAACACCCCCGGGGTCAAACACAGAGTGAATCTCCCTCCACACCGTCCCATCGTACACTCACGGGGTCATACATAGAGTGAATCTCCCTCCACATCGTCCCATCACACACTCCCGGCGTCAGACACAGAGTGAATCTCCTTCCACACCGTCCCATCACACACTACTAGGGTCAGACACAGAGTGAATCTCCCTCCAGACCGTCCCATCACACTCTCCCGGGGACAGACACAGAGTGAATCTCACTCTACACCGCCCATTACACACTCCCGGGTTCAGACACAGAGTGAATCTCCCTCCAGACCGTCCCATCACAAACTCGTGGTCAGACACAGAGTGATTATTCCTCTACACGGTCCCATCAACTTTCCCGGGGGTCAGACACAGAGTGATTATTCCTCTACACGGTCCCATCAAACACTCCCGGGGGTCAGACCCGGAGTGTATCTCCCTCCACACCGTCCCATCACACACATCCGATGGCAGACGCAGAGTGAATCTCCCTCCTACCCGGCCCATCACACTCCCCCGAGTTCAGACACAGACTGAATCTCCCTCCACACCGTCCCATCATACACTCCCGGGTGTCAGACACAGAGTGATTATTCCTCTACACGGTCCCATCAACACTCCCGGGGTCAGACACGGAGTGATTATTCCTCTACACAGTCCCATCAAACCCCCCCGGGGTCAAACACAGAGTGAATCTCCCTCCACACCGTCCCATCGTACACTCACGGGGTCATACATAGAGTGAATCTCCCTCCACATCGTCCCATCACACACTCCCGGCGTCAGACACAGAGTGGATCTCCTTCCACACCGTCCCATCACACACTACTAGGATCAGACACAGAGTGACTCTCCCACCAGACCGTCCCATCACAAACTCGTGGTCAGACACAGAGTGATTATTCCTCTACACGGTCCCATCAACATTCCCGGGGGTCAGACACAGAGTGATTATTCCTCTACACGGTCCCATCAAACACTCCCGGGGGTCAGACACGGAGTGTATCTGCCTCCACACCGTCCCATCACACTCTCCCGGGCTCAGACACAGAGTGAATCTCACTCTACACCGCCCATTACACACTCCCGGGGTCAGACACAGAGTGAATCTCCCTCCACACCGTCCCATCACACTCTCCCGGGGTCACACACAGAGTGATTATTCCTCTACACGAACCCATCACACAATTCCGGGGTCAGACACAGAGTGAATCTCCCTCCACACCGTCCCATCACACACATCCGGTGGCAGACGCAGAGTGAATCTCCCCTACCCGGCCCATCACACTCCCCCGAGTTCAGACACAGACCGAATCTCCCTCCACACCGTCCCATCACTCACTCCCGGGGTCAGACACAGAGTGATTATGCCTCTACACGGTCCCATCAAACACTCCCGGGGGTCAGACACAGAGAGATTATTCCTCTACACGGTCCCATCAACATTCCCGGGGGTCAGACACAGAGTGATCATTCCTCTACACGGTCCCATCAAACACTCCCGGGGGTCAGACACAGAGTGTATCTCCCTCCACACCGTCCCATCACACTCTCCCTGGCTCAGACATAGAGTGAATCTCACTCTACACCGCCCATAACACACTCCCGGGGTCAGTCACAGAGTGAATCTCCCTCCACACCGTCCCATCACACTCTCCGGGGGTCACACACAGAGTGATTATTCCTCTACACGAACCCATCACACAATCCCGGGGTCAGACACAGAGTGAATCTCCCTCCACACCGTCCCATCACACACTCCCGGGGTCAGATCCAGAGTGATTATGCCTCTACACGGTCCCATCAAACACTCCCGGGGGTCAGACACAGAGTGTTTATTCCTCTACACGGTCCCATCAAACTATCCCGGGGTCAGACAAAGAGTGATTATGCCTCTACTCGTTCCCATCAAGCCCTCCCGGGGCCAGATACAGAGAGACTATTCCTCTACACGGTCCCATCCAGCACTCCCGGGGTCAGACACAGAGTGATTATTCCTCTGCACGGTCCCATCAAACACCCCCGAGGTCAGACAGATATTGTATCTAACGCCACACCGTCCCATCGTACACTCCCGGGGTCAGACACAGAGTAATTGTTCCTCTACACGGTCCCATCAAGCACTCCTGGGTTCAGACACAGAGTGAATCTCCCTCCAGACCGTCCCATCACACACTCCCGTGGTCAGACACAGAGTGATTATTCCTCAGCACGGTCCCATCAAACACTCCCGGGGGTCACACACAGAGTGATTATTCCTCTACACGAACCCATCACACAATCCCGGGGTCAGACACAGAGTGAATCTCCCTCCACAACGTCCCATCACACACATCCGGTGGCAGACGCAGAGTGAATCTCCCTCCTACCCGGCCCATCACACTCCCCCGAGTTCAGACACAGACTGAATCTTCCTCCAGACCGTCCCATCACAAACTCCCGTCGTCAGACACAGAGTGATTATTCCTCTGCACGGTCCCATCAAACACTCCCGGGGGTCAGACACTGAGTGATTATTCCTCTACACGGTCCCATCAAACACTCCCGGGGTTCAGACACAGAGTGACTTTCCCTCCACACCGTCCCATCATACTCTCCCGGGGTCAGACACAGAGTGATTATTCCTCTACACGATCCCATCACACAATCCCGGGGTCAGACACAGAGTGAATCTCCCTCCACACAGTCCCATCACACACATCCGGTGTCAGACAATGAGTGAATCTCCCTCCTACCCGTCCCATCACACTCTCCCGATTTCAGACACAGACTGAATCTCCCTCCACACCGTCCCATCACACACTCCCGGGGTCAGTCATAGAGTGATTATTCCTCTACACGGTCCATTCAAACACTCCCGGGGGTCAGACACAGAGTGATTATTCCTCTGCACTGTCCCATCAAACACACCCGGGGTCAGACACATTGTGATTATTCCTCGACACGGTCCAATCAAAAACTCCCTGGGACAGACACAGAGTGATTATTACTCTACACGGTTGAATCAAACACTCCCGGGGTCAGACACAGAGTGATTATGCCTCTACACGGTCCCATCATACTCTCCCGGGGTCAGACACAGAGTGATTATTCCTCTACACGATCCCATCACACAATCCCGGGGTCAGACACAGAGTGAATCTCCCTCCAGACCGTCCCATCTCACACATCCGGTGTCAGACAATGAGTGAATCTCCCTCCTACCCGTCCCATCACACCCTCCCGATTTCAGACACAGACTGAATCTCCCTCCACACCGTCCCATCACACACTCCCGGGGTCAGACATAGAGTGATTATTCCTCTACACGGTCCATTCAAACACTCCCGGGGGTCAGACACAGAGTGATTATTCCTCTACACGGTCCCATCAAACACACCCGGGGTCAGACACATTGTGATTATTCCTCGACACGGTCCCATCAAAAACTCCCAGGGTCAGACACAGAGTGATTATTACTCTACACGGTCGAATCAAACACTCCCGGGGTCAGACACAGAGTGATTATGCCTCTACACGGTCCCATCAAACACTCCCGGGGTCAGATACAGAGTGATTATTCATCTACACGGTCCCATCAAACACTCCCGGGGTCAGACACAGACTGAATATTCCTCTACACGGACCCATCACACACTCCCGAGGTCAGACAATGAGTGAATCACTCTCCACACCGTCTCATCACACTCTCACGGGGTCAGGCACAGAGTGATTATTCCTCTACACTGTCCCATCAAACACTCCCGGGGTCAGACACAGAGTGAATCTCCCTCCACACGGTCCCATCAGACACTCCCGGGGTCAGACACAGAGTGAACTTCCATCCCCACTGTCCCATCACACACTACTAGGGTCAGACACAGAGTGAATCTCCCTCCAGACCGTCCCATCACATACGCCCGGGGTCAGACACAGAGTGAATCTCCCTCCACATCGTCCCATCAAACACTTCCGGGGGGCAGACACAGAGTGATTATTCCTCCACACGGTCCCATCACACACTCCCGTGGTCAGAAACAGTGTGATTATTCCTCTACACGGTCGCATCACCTTCTCCCGAGGTCAGACAAAGAGTGAATCTCCCTCCACACCGTCTCATCACACGCTCACGGGGACAGACACAGAGTGATTATTCCTCTACACGGTCCGATCAACACTCCCGGGGGTCAGACACAGAGTGATCATTTCTCTACACGGTCCCATCAAACACTCCCGGGGGTCAGACACAGAGTGAATCTCCCTCCACACCGTCACATCACACTCTCCCGGGGTCAGACACAGAGTGAATCTCACTCTACACCGCCCATTACACACTCCCGGGGTCAGACACAGAGTGAATCTCCCTCCACACCGTCCCATCACACTCTCCCGGGGTCACACACAGAGTGATTATTCCTCTACACGAACCCATCACACAATCCCGGGGTCAGACACAGACTGAATCTCCCTCCACACCGTCCCATCACACACTCCCGGGGTCAGACACAGAGTGATTATGCCTTTACACGGTCCCATCGAACACTCCCGGGGGTCAGACACAGAGAGATTATTCCTCTACACGGTCCCATCAACATTCCCGGGGGTCAGACACAGAGTGATTATTCCTCTACACGATCCCATCAAACACTCCCGTGGGTCAGACACAGAGTGTATCTCCCTCCACACCGTCCCATCACACTCTCCCGGGCTCAGACATAGAGTGAATCTCACTCTACACCGCCCATTACACACTCCCGGGGTCAGACACAGAGTGAATCTCCCTCCACACCGTCCCATCACACTCTCCGGGGGTCACACACAGAGTGATTATTCCTCTACACGAACCCATCACACAATCCCGGGGTCAGACACAGAGTGAATCTCCCTCCACACCGTCCCATCACACACATCCGGTGGCAGACGCAGAGTGAATCTCCCTCCTACCCGTCCCATCACACTCCCCCGAGTTCAGACACAGACTGAATCTCCCTCCACACCGTCCCATCACACACTCGCGGGGTCAGACCCAGAGTGATTATTCCTCTGCACGGTCCCATCAAACACTCCCGTCGGTCAGACACTGAGTGATTATTCCTCTACACGGTCCCATCAACACTCCCGGGGGTCAGACACAGAGTGATTATTCCTCTACACGGTCCCATCAAACACTCCCGGGGGTCAGACACAGAGTGACTTTCCCTCCACAACGTCCCATCATACTCTCCCGGGGTCAGACACAGAGTGAATCTCCCTCCACACCGTCCCATCACACTCTCCCGGGGTCAGACACAGAGTGATTATTCCTCTACACGATCCCATCACACAATCCCGGGGTCAGACACAGAGTGAATCTCCCTCCACACAGTCCCATCACACACATCCGGTGTCAGTCACAGAGTGAATCACCCTCGTACCCGTCCCATCACACTCTCCCGATTTCAGACACAGACCGAATCTCCCTCCACACCGTCCCATCACACTTTCCCGGGGTCAGACATAGAGTGATTATTCCTCTACACGGTCCCATCAAAAACTCCCTGGGTCAGACACAGAGTGATTATTACTCTACACGGTCCAATCAAACACTCCCGGGGTCAGACACAGATTGATTATGCCTCTACACGGTCCCATCAAACACTCCCGAGGTCAGATACAGAGTGATTATTTCTCTACACGGTCCCATCAAACACTCCGGGGGTCAGACACAGACTGATTATTCCTCTACACGGACCCATCACACACTCCCGAGGTCAGGCAATGAGTGAATCACTCTCCACACCGTCTCATCACACTCTCACGGGGTCAGGCACAGAGTGATTATTCCTCTACACGGTCCCATCAAACACTCCCGGGGTCAGACAAAGAGTGAATCTCCCTCCACACCGTCCCATCACACACTTCCGGTTTCAGACTCAGAGTGATTATGCCTCCACACGGTCCCATCAAACACTCCCGGGGTCAGACACAGAGTGAATCTCCCTCCACACCGTCCCATCACACACTCCCGTGGTCAGACACAGAGTGATTATTCCTCTACACGGTCCCATCAAACACTCCCGGGATCAGACGCGGAGCGATTATTCCTCTACACGGTCCCAACAAAGACTCCCTGGGTCAGACACAGAGTGATTATTACTCTGCACGGTCCCATCAAACACTCCCGGGGTCAGACACAGAGTGATTATGCCTGTACACGGTCCCATCAAACACTCCCGGGGTCAGACACAGAGTGATTATTCCTCTACACGGTACCATCAAACACCCTCGTGGTCAGACACAGAGTGATTATTCCTCTACACCGTCCCATCAAACACTCTCGGTTTCAGACACAATGTGAATCTCCGTCCACACCGTCCCATCACACAGTCCCGTGGTCAGACACAGAGTGATTATTCATCTACACGGTCGCATCACACACTCCCGAGGTCAGACAAAGAGTGAATTTCCCTCCACACCGTGTCATCACACGCTCACGGGGTTAGACACAGAGTGATTATTCCTCTACACGGTCCCATCAAACACTCCCGGGGTCAGACACAGAGTGAATCTCCCTCCACACCGTCCCATCACACACTCCCGTGGTCAGACACAGAGTGATTATTCCTCTACACGGTCCCATCAAACACTCCCGGGGTCAGACGCGGAGCGATTATTCCTCTACACGGTCCCAACAAAGACTCCCTGGGTCAGACACAGAGTGATTATTACTCTGCACGGTCCCAACAAACACTCCCGGGGTCAGACACAGAGTGATTATGCCTGTACACGGTCCCATCAAACACTCCCGGGGTCAGACACAGAGTGATTATTCCTCTACACGGTACCATCAAACACCCCCGTGGTCAGACACAGAGTGATTATTCCTCTACACCGTCCCATCAAACACTCTGGGTTTCAGACACAATGTGAATCTCCGTCCACACCGTCCCATCACACAGTCCCGTGTCAGACACAGAATGATTATTCATCTACACGGTCGCATCACACACTCCCGAGGTCAGACAAAGAGTGAATCTCCCTCCACACCGTGTCATCACACGCTCACGGGGTCAGACACAGAGTGATTATTCCTCTACATGGTCCCATCAAACAATCCCTGGGTCAGACAAAAAGTGAATCTCCCCCCACACCGTCCCATCACACACTCCCGGGGTCAGACACAGAGTGATTATTCCTCTACACGGTCCCATCAAACACTCCCGGGGTCAGACACAGAGTGAATCTCCCTCCACACCGTCCCATAACACACTCCCGTGGTCAGACACAGAGAGATTATTCCTCTACACGGTCCCAGCAAACACTCCCGGGGTCAGACACAGTGAATCTCCATCCGCACCGTCCCATCACACACTGCCGGGGTCAGACACAGAGTGATTATTCCTCTACACGGTCCCATCAAACACTCCCGGGATCAGACACAGAGTGAATCTCCCTCCACACCGTCCCATCACTCACTCCCGGGGTCAGACACAGAGTGAATCTCCCTCCACATCGTCCCATCACACACTCCCGGCGTCAGACTCAAAGTGAATCTCCCTCCACACCGTCCCATCACACACTACTAGGGTCAGACACAGAGTGAATCTCCCTCCAGACCGCCCCATCAAACACTCCCGGGGGTCAGACACAGACTGATTATTCCTCTACACCGTCCCATCACATACTCCCGGGGTCAGACTCTGAGTGAATCTCCTTCCACATCGTCCCATCAAACACTCCCGGGGGTCAGACACAGAGTGATTATTCCTCTACACCGTCCCATCAAACACTCTCGGTTTCAGACACAATGTGAATCTCCGTCCACACCGTCCCATCACACAGTCCCGTGGTCAGACACAGAGTGATTATTCCTCTACACGGTCCCATCAAACACTCCCGGGGTCAGACACAGAGTGAATCTCCCTCCACACCGTGTCATCACACGCTCACGGGGTGAGACACAGAGTGATTATTCCTCTACACGGTCCCATCAAACACTCCCGGGGTCAGACACAGAGTGAATCTCCCTCCACACCGTCCCATCACACACTCCCGTGGTCAGACACAGAGTGATTATTCCTCTACACGGTCCCATCAAACACTCCCGGGGTCAGACGCGGAGCGATTATTCCTCTACACTGTCCCAACAAAGACTCCCTGGGTCAGACACAGAGTGATTATTACTCTGCACGGTCCCATCAAACACTCCCGGGGTCAGACACAGAGTGATTATGCCTGTACACGGTCCCATCAAACACTCCCGGGGTCAGACACAGAGAGATTATTCCTCTACACGGTCCCAGCAAACACTCCCGGGGTCAGACACAGTGAATCTCCATCCGCACCGTCCCATCACACACTCCCGGGGTCAGACACAGAGTGATTATTCCTCTACACGGTCCCATCAAACACTCCCGGGATCAGACACAGAGTGAATCTCCCTCCACACCGTCCCATCACTCACTCCCGGGGTCAGACACAGAGTGAATCTCCCTACACATCGTCCCATCAAACACTCCCGGGGGTCAGACACAGAGTGATTATTCCTCTACACGGTCCCATCATACACTCCCGGGGTCAGACACAGAGTGATTATTCCTCTACACGGTACCATCAAACACCCCCGTGGTCAGACACAGAGTGATTATTCCTCTACACCGTCCCATCAAACACTCTTGGTTTCAGACACAATGTGAATCTCCGTCCACACCGTCCCATCACACAGTCCCGTGGTCAGACACAGAGTGATTATTCATCTTCACGGTCGCATCACACACTCGCGAGGTCAGACAAAGAGTGAATCTCCCTCCACACCGTGTCATCACACGCTCACGGGGTTAGACACAGAGTGATTATTCCTCTACACGGTCCCATCAAACACTCCCGGGGTCAGACACAGAGTGAATCTCCCTCCACACCGTCCCATCACACACTCCCGTGGTCAGACACAGAGTGATTATTCCTCTACACGGTCCCATCAAACACTCCCGGGGTCAGACGCGGAGCGATTATTCCTCTACACGGTCCCAACAAAGACTCCCTGGGTCAGACACAGAGTGATTATTATTCTGCACGGTCCCATCAAACACTCCCGGGGTCAGACACAGAGTGATTATGCCTGTACACGGTCCCATCAAACACTCCCGGGGTCAGGCACAGAGTGATTATTCCTCTACACGGTACCATCAAACAATCCCTGGGTCAGACAAAAAGTGAATCTCCCCCCACACCGTCCCATCACACACTCCCGTGGTCAGACACAGAGTGATTATTCCTCTACACGGTCCCATCAAACACTCCCGGGGTCAGACACAGAGTGAATCTCCCTCCACACCGTCCCATCACACACTCCCGTGGTCAGACACAATGAGATTATTCCTCTACACGGTCCCAGCAAACACTCCCGGGGTCAGACACAGAGTGAATCTCCCTCCACACCGTCCCATCACTCACTCCCGGGGTCAGACACAGAGTGAATCTCCCTCCACATCGTCCCATCACACACTCCCGGCGTCAGACACAAAGTGAATCTCCCTCCACACCGTCCCATCACACACTACTAGGGTCAGACACAGAGTGAATCTCCCTCCAGACCGTCCCATCAAACACTCCCGGGGGTCAGACACAGACTGATTATTCCTCTACACCGTCCCATCACATACTCCCGGGGTCAGACACAGAGTGAATCTCCCTCCACATCGTCCCATCAAACACTCCTGGGGGTCAGACACAGAGTGATTATTCCTCTACACGGTCCCATCATACACTCCCGGGTGTCAGACACAGAGTGATTATTCCTCTACACGGTCCCATCAAAACTCCCGGGGTCAGACACGGAGTGATTATTCCTCTACACAGTCCCATCAAACACCCCCGGGGTCAAACACAGAGTGAATCTCCCTCCACACCGTCCGATCGTTCACTCACGGGGTCATACATAGAGTGAATCTCCCTCCACATCGTCCCATCACACACTCCCGGCGTCAGACACAGAGTGAATCTCCTTCCACACCGTCCCATCACACACTACTAGGGTCAGACACAGAGTGAATCTCCCTCCAGACCGTCCCATCACACTCTCCCGGGGACAGACACAGAGTGAATCTCACTCTACACCGCCCATTACACACTCCCGGGTTCAGACACAGAGTGAATCTCCCTCCAGACCGTCCCATCACAAACTCGTGGTCAGACACAGAGTGATTATTCCTCTACACGGTCCCATCAACATTCCCGGGGGTCAGACACAGAGTGATTATTCCTCTACACGGTCCCATCAAACACTCCCGGGGGTCAGACACGGAGTGTATCTCCCTCCACACCGTCCCATCACACTCTCCCGGGCTCAGACACAGAGTGAATCTCACTCTACACCGCCCATTACACACTCCCGGGGTCAGACACAGAGTGAATCTCCCTCCACACCGTCCCATCACACTCTCCCGGGGTCACACACAGAGTGATTATTCCTCTACACGAACCCATCACACAATCCCGGGGTCAGACACAGAGTGAATCTCCCTCCACACCGTCCCATCACACACTCCCGGGGTCAGACACAGAGTGAATCTCCTTCCACACCGTCCCATCACACACTACTAGGGTCAGACACAGAGTGAATCTCCCTCCACACCGTCCCATCACACTCTCCCGGTGTCAGACACAGAGTGAATCTCACTCTACACCGCCCATTACACACTCCCGGGGTCAGACACAGAGTGAATCTCCCTCCACACCGTCCCATCACACTCTCCCGGGGTCATACATAGAGTGAATCTCCCTCCACATCGTCCCATCACACACTCCCGGCGTCAGACACAGAGTGAATCTCCTTCCACACCGTCCCATCACACACTACTAGGGTCAGACACAGAGTGAATCTCCCTCCAGACCGTCCCATCACACTCTCCCGGGGTCAGACACAGAGTGAATCTCACTCTACACCGCCGATTACACACTCCCGGGGTCAGACACAGAGTGAATCTCCCTCCAGACCGTCCCATCACACACCCGTGGTCAGACACAGAGCGATTATTCCTCTACACGGTCCCATCAACATTCCCGGGGGTCAGACACAGAGTGATTATTCCTCTACACGGTCCCATCAAACACTCCCGGGGGTCAGACACAGACTGAATCTCCCTCCACACAGTCCCATCACACACTCCCGGGGTCAGACACAGAGTGATTATGCCTCTACACGGTCCCATCAAACACTCCCGGGGGTCAGACACAGAGAGATTATTCCTCTACACGGTCCCATCAACATTCCCGGGGGTCAGACACAGAGTGATTATTCCTCTACACGGTCCCATCAAACACTCCCGGGGATCAGACACAGAGTGTATCTCCCTCCACACCGTCCCATCACACACTACTAGGGTCAGACACAGAGTGAATCTCCCTCCAGACCGTCCCATCAAACACTCCCGGGGTCAGACACGGACTGATTATTCCTCTATACCGTCCCATCACATACTCCCGGGGTCAGACACAGAGTGAATCTCCCTCCACATCGTCCCATCAAACACTCCCGGGGGTCAGACACAGAGTGATTATTCCTCTACACGGTCCCATCATACACTCCCGGGTGTCAGACGCAGAGTGATTATTCCTCTACACGGTCCCATCAACACTCCCGGGGTCAGACACGGAGTGATTATTCCTCTACACAGTCCCATCAAACACCCCCGGGGTCAAACACAGAGTGAATCTCCCTCCACACCGTCCCATCGTACACTCACGGGGTCATACATAGAGTGAATCTCCCTCCACATCGTCCCATCACACACTCCCGGCGTCAGACACAGAGTGAATCTCCTTCCACACCGTCCCATCACACACTACTAGGGTCAGACACAGAGTGAATCTCCCTCCAGACCGTCCCATCACACTCTCCCGGGGACAGACACAGACTGAATCTCACTCTACACCGCCCATTACACACTCCCGGGTTCAGACACAGAGTGAATCTCCCTCCAGACCGTCCCATCACAAACTCGTGGTCAGACACAGAGTGATTATTCCTCTACACGGTCCCATCAACATTCCCGGGTGTCAGACACAGAGTGATTATTCCTCTACACGGTCCCATCAAACACTCCCGGGGGTCAGACACGGAGTGTATCTCCCTCCACACCGTCCCATCACACACTCCCGGGCTCAGACACAGAGTGAATCTCACTCTACACCGCCCATTACACACTCCCGGGGTCAGACACAGAGTGAATCTCCCTCCACACCGTCCCATCACACTCTCCCGGGTTCACACACAGAGTGATTATTCCTCTACACGAACCCATCACACAATCCCGGGGTCAGACACAGAGTGAATCTCCCTCCACACCGTCCCATCACACACATCCGGTGGCAGACGCAGAGTGAATCTCCCTCCTACCCGGCCCATCACACTCCCCCGAGTTCAGACACAGACTGAATCTCCCTCCACACCGTCCCATCATACACTCCCGGGTGTCAGACACAGGGTGATTATTCCTCTACACGGTCCCATCAACACTCCCGGGGTCAGACACAGAGTGATTATTCCTCTACACAGTCCCATCAAACACCCCCGGGGTCAAACACAGAGTGAATCTCCCTCCACACCGTCCCATCGTACACTCACGGGGTCATACATAGAGTGAATCTCCCTCCACATCGTCCCATCACACACTCCCGGCGTCAGACACAGAGTGAATCTCCTTCCACACCGTCCCATCACACTCTACTAGGGTCAGACACAGAGTGAATCTCCCTCCAGACCGTCCCATCACACTCTCCCGGGGACAGACACAGAGTGAATCTCACTCTACACCGCCCATTACACACTCCCGGGTTCAGACACAGAGTGAATCTCCCTCCAGACCGTCCCATCACAAACTCGTGGTCAGACACAGAGTGATTATTCCTCTACACGGTCCCATCAACAATCCCGGGGGTCAGACACAGAGTGATTATTCCTCTACACGGACCCATCAAACACTCCCGGGGGTCAGACACGGAGTGTATCTCCCTCCACACCGTCCCATCACACTCTCCCGGGCTCAGACACAGAGTGAATCTCACACTACACCGCCCATTACACACTCCCGGGGTCAGACACAGAGTGAATCTCCCTCCACACCGTCCCATCACACTCTCCCGGGGTCACACACAGAGTGATTATTCCTCTACACGAACCCATCACACAATCCCGGGGTCAGACACAGAGTGAATCTCCCTCCACACCGTCCCATCACTCACATCCGGTGGCAGACGCAGAGTGAATCTCCCTCCTACCCGGCCCATCACACTCCCCCGAGTTCATACACAGACTGAATCTCCCTCCACACCGTCCCATCACACACTCCCGGGGTCAGACCCAGAGTGATTATGCCTCTACACGGTCCCATCAAACACTCCCGGGGGTCAGACACAGAGTGTTTATTCGTCTACACGGTCCCATCAAACTATCCCGGGGTCAGACAAAGAGTGATTATGCCTCTACTCGGTCCCATCAAGCCCTCCCGGGGCCAGATACAGAGAGACTATTCCTCTACACGGTCCCATCAAGCACTCCCGGGGTCAGACACAGAGTGATTATTCCTCTGCACGGTCCCATCAAACACCCCCGGGGTCAGACAGATATTGTATCTAACTCCACACCGTCCCATCGTACACTCCCGGGGTCAGACACAGAGTAATTGTTCCTCTACACGGTCCCATCAAACACTCCCGGGGTCAGACACAGAGTGATTATTCCTCTGCACGGTCCCATCAAACACCCCCGGGGTCAGACAGATATTGTATCTAACTCCACACCGTCCCATCGTACACTCCCGGGGTCAGACACAGAGTAATTGTTCCTCTACACGGTCCCATCAAGCACTCCTGGGGTCAGACACAGAGTGAATCTCCCTCCAGACCGTCCCATCACACTCTCCCGTGGTCAGACACAGAGTGATTATTCCTCAGCACGGTCCCATCAAACACTCCCGGGGGTCACACACAGAGTGATTATTCCTCTACACGAACCCATCACACAATCCCGGGGTCAGACACAGAGTGAATCTCCCTCCACACCGTCCCATCACACATATCCGGTGGCAGACGCAGAGTGAATCTCCCTCCTACCCGGCCCATCACACTCCCCCGAGTTCAGACACAGACTGAATCTCCCTCCACACCGTCCCATCACACACTCCCGGGGTCAGTCATAGAGTGATTATTCCTCTACACTGTCCATTCAAACACTCCCGGGGGTCAGACACAGAGTGATTATTCCTCTACACTGTCCCATCAAACACACCCGGGGTCAGACACATTGTGATTATTCCTCGACACGGTCCCATCAAAAACTCCCTGGGACAGACACAGAGTGATTATTACTCTACACGGTCGAATCAAACACTCCCGGGGTCAGACACAGAGTGATTATGCCTCTACACGGTCCCATCATACTCTCCCGGGGTCAGACACAGAGTGATTATTCCTCTACACGATCCCATCACACAATCCCGGGGTCAGACACAGAGTGAATCTCCCTCCACACCGTCCCATCACACACATCCGGTGTCAGACAATGAGTGAATCTCCCTCCTACCCGTCCCATCACACTCTCCCGATTTCAGACACAGACTGAATCTCCCTCCACACCGTCCCATCACACACTCCCGGGGTCAGACATAGAGTGATTATTCCTCTACACGGTCCATTCAAACACTCCCGGGGGTCAGACACAGAGTGATTATTCCTCTACACGGTCCCATCAAACACACCCGGGGTCAGACACATTGTGATTATTCCTCGACACGGTCCCATCAAACACTCCCAGGGTCAGACACAGAGTGATTATTACTCTACACGGTCGAATCAAACACTCCCGGGGTCAGACACAGAGTGATTATGCCTCTACACGGTCCCATCAAACACTCCCGGGGTCAGACACAGACTGAATATTCCTCTCCACGGACCCATCACACACTCCCGAGGTCAGACATAGAGTGATTATTCCTCTACACGGTCCATTCAAACACTCCCGGGGGTCAGACACAGAGTGATTATTCCTCTACACGGTCCCATCAAACACACCCGGGGTCAGACACAGAGTGAATCTCCCTCCACACCGTCTCATCACACTCTCACGGGGTCAGGCACAGAGTGATTATTCCTCTACACTGTCCCATCAAACACTCCCGTGGTCAGACACAGAGTGAATCTCCCTCCACACGGTCACATCAGACACTCCCGGGGTCAGACAATGAGTGAATCTCCCTCCTACCCGTCCCATCACACTCTCCCGATTTCAGACACAGACTGAATCTCCCTCCACACCGTCCCATCACACACTCCCGGGGTCAGACATAGAGTGATTATTCCTCTACACGGTCCATTCAAACACTCCCGGGGGTCAGACACAGAGTGATTATTCCTCTACACGGTCCCATCAAACACACCCGGGGTCAGACACATTGTGATTATTCCTCGACACGGTCCCATCAAAAACTCCCAGGGTCAGACACAGAGTGATTATTACTCTACACGGTCAAATCAAACACTCCCGGGGTCAGACACAGAGTGATTATGCCTCTACACGGTCCCATCAAGCACTCCCGGGGTCAGACAAAGAGTGATTATGCCTCTACACGGTCCCATCAAGCACTCCCGGGGTCAGACACAGAGTGATTATTACTCTACACGGTCGAATCAAACACTCCCGGGGTCAGACACAGAGTGATTATGCCTCTACACGGTCCCATCAAACACTCCCGGGGTCAGATACAGAGTGATTATTCATCTACACGGTCCCATCAAACACTCCCGGGGTCAGACACAGACTGAATATTCCTCTCCACGGACCCATCACACACTCCCGAGGTCAGACAATGAGTGAATCACTCTCCACACCGTCTCATCACACTCTCACGGGGTCAGGCACAGAGTGATTATTCCTCTACACTGTCCCATCAAACACTCCCGGGGTCAGACACAGAGTGAATCTCCCTCCACACGGTCCCATCAGACACTCCCGGGGTCAGACACAGAGTGAACTTCCATCCCCACCGTCCCATCACACACTACTAGGGTCAGACACAGAGTGAATCTCCCTCCAGACCGTCCCATCACATACGCCCGGGGTCAGACACAGAGTGAATCTCCCTCCACATCGTCCCATCAAACACTCCCGGGGGGCAGACACAGAGTGATTATTCCTCCACACGGTCCCATCACACACTCCCGTGGTCAGACACAGAGTGATTATTCCTCTACACGGTCCCATCACACACTCCCGTGGTCAGACACAGAGTGAATCTCCCTCCACACCGTCACATCACACTCTCCCGGGGTCAGACACAGAGTGAATCTCACTCTACACCGCCCATTACACACTCCCGGGGTCAGACACAGAGTGAATCTCCCTCCACACCGTCCCATCACACTCTCCCGGGGTCACACATAGAGTGATTATTCCTCTACACGAACCCATCACACAAACCCGGGGTCAGACACAGAGTGAATCTCCCTCCACACCGTCCCATCACACACATCCGGTGGCAGACGCAGAGTGAATCTCCCCCCTACCCGGCCCATCACACTCCCCCGAGTTCAGACACAGACTGAATCTCCCTCCACACCGTCCCATCACACACTCCCGGGGTCAGACACAGAGTGATTATGCCTTTACACGGTCCCATCAAACACTCCCGGGGGTCAGACACAGAG
The DNA here is from genome assembly GCF_030144855.1 of Hypanus sabinus. Lineage (NCBI taxonomy): Eukaryota > Metazoa > Chordata > Chondrichthyes > Myliobatiformes > Dasyatidae > Hypanus > Hypanus sabinus. The sequence continues at coordinate 185,982 of NW_026781399.1, forward strand.
AGATTATTCCTCTACACGGTCCCATCAACATTCCCGGGGGTCAGACACAGAGTGATTATTCCTCTACACGGTCCCATCAAACACTCCCGGGGGTCAGACACAGAGTGTTTATTCCTCTACACGGTCCCATTAAACTATCCCGGGGTCAGACAAAGAGTGATTATGCCTCTACTCGGTCCCATCAAGCCCTCACGGGGCCAGATACAGAGAGACTATTCCTCTACACGGTCCCATCAAGCACTCCCGGGGTCAGACACAGAGTGATTATTCCTCTGCACGGTCCCATCACACACCCCCGGGGTCAGACAGATATTGTATCTAACTCCACACCGTCCCATCGTACACTCCCGGGGTCAGACACAGAGTGATTGTTCCTCTACACGGTCCCATCAAGCACTCCTGGGGTCAGACACAGAGTGAATCTCCCTCCAGACCGTCCCATCACACACTCCCGTGGTCAGACACAGAGTGATTATTCCTCTGCACGGTCCCATCAAACACTCCCGGGGGTCAGACACTGAGTGATTATTCCTCTACACGGTCCCATCAAACACTCCCGGGGTTCAGACACAGAGTGACTTTCCCTCCACACCGTCCCATCATACTCTCCCGGGGTCAGACACAGAGTGATTATTCCTCTACACGATCCCATCACACAATCCCGGGGTCAGACACAGAGTGTATCTCCCTCCACACCGTCCCATCACACACATCCGGTGTCAGACAATGAGTGAATCTCCCTCCTACCCGTCCCATCACACTCTCCCGATTTCAGACACAGACTGAATCTCCCTCCACACCGTCCCATCACACACACCCGGGGTCAGACATAGAGTGATTATTCCTCTACACGGTCCATTCAAACACTCCCGGGGGTCAGACACAGAGTGATTATTCCTCTACACGGTCCCATCAAACACACCCGGGGTCAGACACATTGTGATTATTCCTCGACACGGTCCCATCAAAAACTCACTGGGTCAGACACAGAGTGATTATTACTCTACACGGTCGAATCAAACACTCCCGGGGTCAGACACAGAGTGATTATGCCTCTACACGGTCCCATCAAACACTCCCGGGGTCAGATACAGAGTGATTATTCCTCTACACGGACCCATCACACACTCCCGAGGTCAGACAATGAATGAATCACTCTCCACACCGTCTCATCACACTCTCACGGGGTCAGGCACAGAGTGATTATTCCTCTACACTGTCCCATCAAGCACTCCCGGGGTCAGACACAGAGTGAATCTCCCTCCACACGGTCCCATCAGACACTCCCGGGGTCAGACACAGAGTGAACTTCCATCCCCACCGTCCCATCACACACTACTAGGGTCAGACACAGAGTGAATCTCCCTCCAGACCGTCCCATCACATACTCCCGGGGTCAGACACAGAGTGAATCTCCCTCCACAGCGTCCCATCAAACACTCCCGGGGGGCAGACACAGAGTGATTATACCTCCGCACGGTCCCATCACACACTCCCGTGGACAGACACAGAGTGATTATTCCTCTACACGGTCCCATCACACACTCCCGTGGTCAGACACAGAGTGATTATTCCTCTACACGGTCGCATCACCCTCTCCCGAGGTCAGACAAAGAGTGAATCTCCCTCCACACCGTCTCATCACACGCTCACGGGGACAGACACAGAGTGACTATTCCTCTACACGGTCCCATCAACATTCCCGGGGGTCAGACACAGTGATTATTCCTCTACACGGTCACATCAAACAACCCCGGGGGTCAGACACAGAGTGAGTCTCCCTCCACACCGTCCCATCACACTCTCCCGGGTCAGACACAGGGTGAATCTCACTCTACACCGCCCATTACACACTCCCGGGGTCAGACACAGAGTGATTTTGCCTCTACACGGTCCCATCAAGCACTCCCGGGGTCAGATACAGAGAGACTATTCCTCTACACGGTCCCATCAAACACTCCCGGGGTCAGACACAGAGTGATTATTCCTCTGCACGGTCCCATCAAACACCCCGGGGTCAGACACAGTGATTATTCCTCTACCCGGTCCCATCAAACACTCTCGGTTTCAGACACAAGGTGAATCTCCCTCCACACCGTCCCATCACACTCTCCCGGGTCAGACACAGGGTGAATCTCACTCTACACCGCCCATTACACAATCCCGGTGTCAGACACAGAGTGATTTTGCCTCTACACGGTCCCATCAAGCACTCCCGGGGTCAGATACAAGAGACTATTCCTCTACACGGTCCCATCAAACACTCCCGGGGTCAGACACAGAGTGATTATTCCTCTGCACGGTCCCATCAAACACCCCGGGGTCAGACACAGAGTGATTATTCCTCTACACGGTCCCATCAAACACTCCCGGGGTCAGACACAGAGTGATTATTCCTCTACACGGTCACATCACCCTCTCCCGAGGTCAGACAAAGAGTGAATCTCCCTCCACACCGTCTCATCACACGCTCACAGGGACAGACACAGAGTGATTATTCCTCTACACGGTCCGATCAACACTCCCGGGGGTCAGACACAGAGTGATTATTCCTCTACACGGTCCCATCACACACTCCCCTGGTCAGAAACAGAGTGATTATTCCTCTACACGGTCGCATCACCTTCTCCCGAGGTCAGACAAAGAGTGAATCTCCCTCCACACCGTCTCATCACACGCTCACGGGGACAGACACAGAGTGATTATTCCTCTACACGGTCCGATCAACACTCCCGGGGGTCAGACACAGAGTGATTATTTCTCTACACGGTCCCATCAAACACTCCCGGGGGTCAGACACAGAGTGAATCTCCCTCCACACCGTCACATCACACTCTCCCGGGGTCAGACACAGAGTGAATCTCACTCTACACCGCCCATTACACACTCCCGGGGTCAGACACAGAGTGAATCTCCCTCCACACCGTCCCATCACACTCTCCCGGGGTCACACACAGAGTGATTATTCCTCTACACGAACCCATCACACAAACCCGGGGTCAGACACAGAGTGAATCTCCCTCCACACCGTCCCATCACACACATCCGGTGGCAGACGCAGAGTGAATCTCCCCCCTACCCGGCCCATCACACTCCCCCGAGTTCAGACACAGACTGAATCTCCCTCCACACCGTCCCATCACACACTCCCGGGGTCAGACACAGAGTGATTATGCCTTTACAAGGTCCCATCAAACACTCCCGGGGGTCAGACACAGAGAGATTATTCCTCTACACGGTCCCATCAACATTCCCGGGGGTCAGACACAGAGTGATTATTCCTCTACACGGTCCCATCAAACACTCCCGGGGGTCAGACACAGAGTGTTTATTCCTCTACACGGTCCCATTAAACTATCCCGGGGTCAGACAAAGAGTGATTATGCCTCTACTCGGTCCCATCAAGCCCTCACGGGGCCAGATACAGAGAGACTATTCCTCTACACGGTCCCATCAAGCACTCCCTGGGTCAGACACAGAGTGATTATTCCTCTGCACGGTCCCATCACACACCCCCGGGGTCAGACAGATATTGTATCTAACTCCACACCGTCCCATCGTACACTCCCGGGGTCAGACACAGAGTGATTGTTCCTCTACACGGTCCCATCAAGCACTCCTGGGGTCAGACACAGAGTGAATCTCCCTCCAGACCGTCCCATCACACACTCCCGTGGTCAGACACAGAGTGATTATTCCTCTGCACGGTCCCATCAAACAATCCCGGGGGTCAGACACTGAGTGATTATTCCTCTACACGGTCCCATCAAACACTCCCGGGGTTCAGACACAGAGTGACATTCCCTCCACACCGTCCCATCATACTCTCCCGGGGTCAGACACAGAGTGATTATTCCTCTACACGATCCCATCACACAATCCCGGGGTCAGACACAGAGTGAATCTCCCTCCACACCGTCCCATCACACACATCCGGTGTCAGACAATGAGTGAATCTACCTCCTACCCGTCCCATCACACTCTCCCGATTTCAGACACAGACTGAATCTCCCTCCACACCGTCCCATCACACACTCCCGGGGTCAGACATAGAGTGATTATTCCTCTACACGGTCCATTCAAACACTCCCGGGGGTCAGACACAGAGTGATTATTCCTCTACACGGTCCCATCAAACACACCCGGGGTCAGACACATTGTGATTATTCCTCGACACGGTCCCATCAAAAACTCACTGGGTCAGACACAGAGTGATTATTACTCTACACGGTCGAATCAAACACTCCCGGGGTCAGACACAGAGTGATTATGCCTCTACACGGTCCCATCAAACACTCCCGGGGTCAGATACAGAGTGATTATTCCTCTACACGGACCCATCACACACTCCCGAGGTCAGACAATGAATGAATCACTCTCCACACCGTCTCATCACACTCTCACGGGGTCAGGCACAGAGTGATTATTCCTCTACACTGTCCCATCAAACACTCCCGGGGTCAGACACAGAGTGAATCTCCCTCCACACGGTCCCATCAGACACTCCCGGGGTCAGACACAGAGTGAACTTCCATCCCCACCGTCCCATCACACACTACTAGGGTCAGACACAGAGTGAATCTCCCTCCAGACCGTCCCATCACATACTCCCGGGGTCAGACACAGAGTGAATCTCCCTCCACAGCGTCCCATCAAACACTCCCGGGGGGCAGACACAGAGTGATTATACCTCCGCACGGTCCCATCACACACTCTCGTGGACAGACACAGAGTGATTATTCCTCTACACGGTCCCATCACACACTCCCGTGGTCAGACACAGAGTGATTATTCCTCTACACGGTCGCATCACCCTCTCCCGAGGTCAGACAAAGAGTGAATCTCCCTCCACACCGTCTCATCACACGCTCACGGGGACAGACACAGAGTGACTATTCCTCTACACGGTCCCATCAACATTCCCGGGGGTCAGACACAGTGATTATTCCTCTACACGGTCACATCAAACAACCCCGGGGGTCAGACACAGAGTGTGTCTCCCTCCACACCGTCCCATCACACTCTCCCGGGTCAGACACAGGGTGAATCTCACTCTACACCGCCCATTACACACTCCCGGGGTCAGACACAGAGTGATTTTGCCTCTACACGGTCCCATCAAGCAATCCCGGGGTCAGATACAGAGAGACTATTCCTCTACACGGTCCCATCAAACACTCCCGGGGTCAGACACAGAGTGATTATTCCTCTGCACGGTCCCATCAAACACCCCGGGGTCAGACACAGTGATTATTCCACTACCCGGTCCCATCAAACTCTCTCGGTTTCAGACACAAGGTGAATCTCCCTCCACACCGTCCCATCACACTCTCCCGGGTCAGACACAGGGTGAATCTCCGTCCACACCGTCTCATCACACGCTCACGGGGACAGACACAGAGTGATTATTCCTCTACACGGTCCGATCAACACTCCCGGGGGTCAGACACAGAGTGATTATTTCTCTACACGGTCCAATCAAACACTCCCGGGGGTCAGACACAGAGTGAATCTCCCTCCACACCGTCACATCACACTCTCCCGGGGTCAGACACAGAGTGAATCTCACTCTACACCGCCCATTACACACTCCTGGGGTCAGACACAGAGTGAATCTCCCTCCACACCGGCCCATCACACTCTCCCGGGGTCACACACAGAGTGATTATTCCTCTACATGAACCCATCACACAATCCCGGGGTCAGACACGGAGTGAATCTCCCTCCACACCGTCCCATCACACACATCCGGTGGCAGACGCAGAGTGAATCTCCCTCCTACCCGGCCCATCACACTCCCCCGAGTTCAGACACAGACTGAATCTCACTCCACACCGTCCCATCACACACTCCCGTGGTCAGACACATAGTGATTATTCCTCTACACTGTACAATCAAACACTCCCGGGGTCAGACACAGAGTGATTATTCCTCTGCACGGTCCCATCAAACACCCCCGGGGTCAGACAGATATTGTATCTAACTCCACACCGTCCCATCGTACACACCCGGGGTCAGACACAGAGTGATTGTTCCTCTACACGGTCCCATCAAGCACTCCTGGGGTCAGACACAGAGTGAATCTCCCTCCAGACCGTCCCATCACACACTCCCGTGGTCAGACACAGAGTGATTATTCCTCTGCACGGTCCCATCAAACACTCCCGGGGGTCAGACACTGAGTGATTATTCCTCTACACGGTCCCATCAAACACTCCCGGGGTTCAGACACAGAGTGACTTTCCCTCCACACCGTCCCATCATACTCTCCCGGGGTCAGACACAGAGTGATTATTCCTCTACACGATCCCATCACACAATCCCGGGGTCAGACACAGAGTGAATCTCCCTCCACACCGTCCCATCACACACATCCGGTGTCAGACAATGAGTGAATCTCCCTCCTACCCGTCCCATCACACTCTCCCGATTTCAGACACAGACTGAATCTCCCTCCACACCGTCCCATCACACACTCCCGGGGTCAGACATAGAGTGATTATTCCTCTACACGGTCCATTCAAACACTCCCGGGGGTCAGACACAGAGTGATTATTCCTCTACACGGTCCCATCAAACACACCCGGGGTCAGACACATTGTGATTATTCCTCGACACGGTCCCATCAAAAACTCCCAGGGTCAGACACAGAGTGATTATTACTCTACACGGTCGAATCAAACACTCCCGGGGTCAGACACAGAGTGATAATGCCTCTACACGGTCCCATCAAACACTCCCGGGGTCAGATACAGAGTGATTATTCCTCTACACGGTCCCATCAAACACTCCCGGGGTCAGACACAGACTGAATATTCCTCTACACGGACCCATCACACACTCCCGAGGTCAGACAATGAGTGAATCACTCTCCACACCGTCTCATCACACTCTCACGGGGTCAGGCACAGAGTGATTATTCCTCTACACTGTCCCATCAAACACTCCCGGGGTCAGACACAGAGTGAATCTCCCTCCACACGGTCCCATCAGACACTCCCGGGGTCAGACACAGAGTGAACTTCCATCCCCACCGTCCCATCACACACTACTAGGGTCAGACACAGAGTGAATCTCCCTCCAGACCGTCCCATCACATACTCCCGGGGTCAGACACTGAGTGAATCTCCCTACACATCGTCCCATCAAACACTCCCGGGGGGCAGACACAGAGTGATTATTCCTCCACACGGTCCCATCACACACTCCCGTGGTCAGACACAGAGTGATTATTCCTCTACACTGTACAATCAAACACTCCCGGGGTCAGACACAGAGTGATTATTCCTCTGCACGGTCCCATCAAACACCCCCGGGGTCAGACAGATATTGTATCTAACTCCACACCGTCCCATCGTACACACCCGGGGTCAGACACAGAGTGATTGTTCCTCTACACGGTCCCATCAAGCACTCCTGGGGTCAGACACAGAGTGAATCTCCCTCCAGACCGTCCCATCACACACTCCCGTGGTCAGACACAGAGTGATTATTCCTCTGCACGGTCCCATCAAACACTCCCGGGGGTCAGACACTGAGTGATTATTCCTCTACACGGTCCCATCAAACACTCCCGGGGTTCAGACACAGAGTGACTTTCCCTCCACACCGTCCCATCATACTCTCCCGGGGTCAGACACAGAGTGATTATTCCTCTACACGATCCCATCACACAATCCCGGGGTCAGACACAGAGTGAATCTCCCTCCACACCGTCCCATCACACACATCCGGTGTCAGACAATGAGTGAATCTCCCTCCTACCCGTCCCATCACACTCTCCCGATTTCAGACACAGACTGAATCTCCCTCCACACCGTCCCATCACACACTCCCGGGGTCAGACATAGAGTGATTATTCCTCTACACGGTCCATTCAAACACTCCCGGGGGTCAGACACAGAGTGATTATTCCTCTACACGGTCCCATCAAACACACCCGGGGTCAGACACATTGTGATTATTCCTCTACACGGTCCCATCAAACACTCCCGGGGTCAGATACAGAGTGATTATTCCTCTACACGGACCCATCACACACTCCCGAGGTCAGACAATGAATGAATCACTCTCCACACCGTCTCATCACACTCTCACGGGGTCAGGCACAGAGTGATTATTCCTCTACACTGTCCCATCAAACACTCCCGGGGTCAGACACAGAGTGAATCTCCCTCCACACGGTCCCATCAGACACTCCCGGGGTCAGACACAGAGTGAACTTCCATCCCCACCGTCCCATCACACACTACTAGGGTCAGACACAGAGTGAATCTCCCTCCAGACCGTCCCATCACATACTCCCGGGGTCAGACACAGAGTGAATCTCCCTCCACAGCGTCCCATCAAACACTCCCGGGGGGCAGACACAGAGTGATTATACCTCCGCACGGTCCCATCACACACTCTCGTGGACAGACACAGAGTGATTATTCCTCTACACGGTCCCATCACACACTCCCGTGGTCAGACACAGAGTGATTATTCCTCTACACGGTCGCATCACCCTCTCCCGAGGTCAGACAAAGAGTGAATCTCCCTCCACACCGTCTCATCACACGCTCACGGGGACAGACACAGAGTGACTATTCCTCTACACGGTCCCATCAACATTCCCGGGGGTCAGACACAGTGATTATTCCTCTACACGGTCACATCAAACAACCCCGGGGGTCAGACACAGAGTGTGTCTCCCTCCACACCGTCCCATCACACTCTCCCGGGTCAGACACAGGGTGAATCTCACTCTACACCGCCCATTACACACTCCCGGGGTCAGACACAGAGTGATTTTGCCTCTACACGGTCCCATCAAGCACTCCCGGGGTCAGATACAGAGAGACTATTCCTCTACACGGTCCCATCAAACACTCCCGGGGTCAGACACAGAGTGATTATTCCTCTGCACGGTCCCATCAAACACCCCGGGGTCAGACACAGTGATTATTCCACTACCCGGTCCCATCAAACTCTCTCGGTTTCAGACACAAGGTGAATCTCCCTCCACACCGTCCCATCACACTCTCCCGGGTCAGACACAGGGTGAATCTCCCTCCACACCGTCTCATCACACGCTCACGGGGACAGACACAGAGTGATTATTCCTCTACACGGTCCGATCAACACTCCCGGGGGTCAGACACAGAGTGATTATTTCTCTACACGGTCCAATCAAACACTCCCGGGGGTCAGACACAGAGTGAATCTCCCTCCACACCGTCACATCACACTCTCCCGGGGTCAGACACAGAGTGAATCTCACTCTACACCGCCCATTACACACTCCTGGGGTCAGACACAGAGTGAATCTCCCTCCACACCGGCCCATCACACTCTCCCGGGGTCACACACAGAGTGATTATTCCTCTACACGAACCCATCACACAATCCCGGGGTCAGACACGGAGTGAATCTCCCTCCACACCGTCCCATCACACACATCCGGTGGCAGACGCAGAGTGAATCTCCCTCCTACCCGGCCCATCACACTCCCCCGAGTTCAGACACAGACTGAATCTCACTCCACACCGTCCCATCACACACTCCCGTGGTCAGACACATAGTGATTATTCCTCTACACTGTACAATCAAACACTCCCGGGGTCAGACACAGAGTGATTATTCCTCTGCACGGTCCCATCAAACACCCCCGGGGTCAGACAGATATTGTGTCTAACTCCACACCGTCCCATCGTACACACCCGGGGTCAGACACAGAGTGATTGTTCCTCTACACGGTCCCATCAAGCACTCCTGGGGTCAGACACAGAGTGAATCTCCCTCCAGACCGTCCCATCACACACTCCCGTGGTCAGACACAGAGTGATTATTCCTCTGCACGGTCCCATCAAACACTCCCGGGGGTCAGACACTGAGTGATTATTCCTCTACACGGTCCCATCAAACACTCCCGGGGTTCAGACACAGAGTGACTTTCCCTCCACACCGTCCCATCATACTCTCCCGGGGTCAGACACAGAGTGATTATTCCTCTACACGATCCCATCACACAATCCCGGGGTCAGACACAGAGTGAATCTCCCTCCACACCGTCCCATCACACACATCCGGTGTCAGACAATGAGTGAATCTCCCTCCTACCCGTCCCATCACACTCTCCCGATTTCAGACACACACTGAATCTCCCTCCACACCGTCCCATCACACACTCCCGGGGTCAGACATAGAGTGATTATTCCTCTACACGGTCCATTCAAACACTCCCGGGGGTCAGACACAGAGTGATTATTCCTCTACACGGTCCCATCAAACACACCCGGGGTCAGACACATTGTGATTATTCCTCGACACGGTCCCATCAAAAACTCCCAGGGTCAGACACAGAGTGATTATTACTCTACACGGTCGAATCAAACACTCCCGGGGTCAGACACAGAGTGATAATGCCTCTACACGGTCCCATCAAACACTCCCGGGGTCAGATACAGAGTGATTATTCCTCTACACGGTCCCATCAAACACTCCCGGGGTCAGACACAGACTGAATATTCCTCTACACGGACCCATCACACACTCCCGAGGTCAGACAATGAGTGAATCACTCTCCACACCGTCTCATCACACTCTCACGGGGTCAGGCACAGAGTGATTATTCCTCTACACTGTCCCATCAAACACTCCCGGGGTCAGACACAGAGTGAATCTCCCTCCACACGGTCCCATCAGACACTCCCGGGGTCAGACACAGAGTGAACTTCCATCCCCACCGTCCCATCACACACTACTAGGGTCAGACACAGAGTGAATCTCCCTCCAGACCGTCCCATCACATACTCCCGGGTTCAGACACTGAGTGAATCTCCCTACACATCGTCCCATCAAACACTCCCGGGGGGCAGACACAGAGTGATTATTCCTCCACACGGTCCCATCACACACTCCCGTGGTCAGACACAGAGTGATTATTCCTCTACACGGTCCCATCACACACTCCCGTGGTCAGACACAGAGTGATTATTCCTCTACACGGTCGCATCACCCTCTCCCGAGGTCAGACAAAGAGTGAATCTCCCTCCACACCGTCTCATCACACGCTCACGGGGACAGACACAGAGTGATTAAGCCTCTACACGGTCCGATCAACACTCCCGGGGGTCAGACACAGAGTGATTATTTCTCTACACGGTCCCATCAAACACTCCCGGGGGTCAGACACAGAGTGAATCTCCCTCCACACCGTCACATCACACTCTCCCGGGGTCAGGCACAGAGTGGATCTCCCTCCAGACCGTCCCATAACACACTCCCGTGGTCAGACAGAGTGATTATTCCTCTACACGGTCCCATCAACATTCCCGGGGGTCAGACACACAGTGATTATTCCTCTACACGGTCACATCAAACACTCCCAGGGGTCAGACACAGAGTGAGTCTCCCTCCACACCGTCCCATCACACTCTCCCGGGTCAGACACAGGGTGAATCTCACTCTACACCGCCCATTACACACTCCCGGGGTCAGACACAGAGTGAATCTCCCTCCACACCGTCCCATCACACTCTCCCGGGTTCACACACAGAGTGATGATTCTTTCTACACGAACCCATCACACAATCCCGGGGTCAGCCACAGAGTGAATCTCCCTCCACACCGTCCCATCACGCACTTCCGGTGGCAGACGCAGAGTGAATCTCCCTCCTACCCGTCCCATCACACTCCCCCGAGTTCAGACACAGACTGAATCTCCCTCCACACCGTCCCATCACACACTCCCGGGGTCAGACACAGAGTGATTATTCCTTTACACGGTCCCATCAAACACTCCCGGGGGTCAGACACAGAGTGATTATTCCTCTACACGGTCCATTCAAACACTCCCGGGGGTCAGACACAGAGTGATTATTCCTCTACACGGTCCCATCAAAAACTCACTGGGTCAGACACAGAGTGATTATTACTCTACACGGTCGAATCAAACACTCCCGGGGTCAGACACAGAGTGATTATGCCTCTACACGGTCCCATCAAACACTCCCGGGGTCAGATACAGAGTGATTATTCCTCTACACGGACCCATCACACACTCCCGAGGTCAGACAATGAATGAATCACTCTCCACACCGTCTCATCACACTCTCACGGGGTCAGGCACAGAGTGATTATTCCTCTACACTGTCCCATCAAACACTCCCGGGGTCAGACACAGAGTGAATCTCCCTCCACACGGTCCCATCAGACACTCCCGGGGTCAGACACAGAGTGAACTTCCATCCCCACCGTCCCATCACACACTACTAGGGTCAGACACAGAGTGAATCTCCCTCCAGACCGTCCCATCACATACTCCCGGGGTCAGACACAGAGTGAATCTCCCTCCACAGCGTCCCATCAAACACTCCCGGGGGGCAGACACAGAGTGATTATACCTCCGCACGGTCCCATCACACACTCTCGTGGACAGACACAGAGTGATTATTCCTCTACACGGTCCCATCACACACTCCCGTGGTCAGACACAGAGTGATTATTCCTCTACACGGTCGCATCACCCTCTCCCGAGGTCAGACAAAGAGTGAATCTCCCTCCACACCGTCTCATCACACGCTCACGGGGACAGACACAGAGTGACTATTCCTCTACACGGTCCCATCAACATTCCCGGGGGTCAGACACAGTGATTATTCCTCTACACGGTCACATCAAACAACCCCGGGGGTCAGACACAGAGTGTGTCTCCCTCCACACCGTCCCATCACACTCTCCCGGGTCAGACACAGGGTGAATCTCACTCTACACCGCCCATTACACACTCCCGGGGTCAGACACAGAGTGATTTTGCCTCTACACGGTCCCATCAAGCACTCCCGGGGTCAGATACAGAGAGACTATTCCTCTACACGGTCCCATCAAACACTCCCGGGGTCAGACACAGAGTGATTATTCCTCTGCACGGTCCCATCAAACACCCCGGGGTCAGACACAGTGATTATTCCACTACCCGGTCCCATCAAACTCTCTCGGTTTCAGACACAAGGTGAATCTCCCTCCACACCGTCCCATCACACTCTCCCGGGTCAGACACAGGGTGAATCTCCCTCCACACCGTCTCATCACACGCTCACGGGGACAGACACAGAGTGATTATTCCTCTACACGGTCCGATCAACACTCCCGGGGGTCAGACACAGAGTGATTATTTCTCTACACGGTCCAATCAAACACTCCCGGGGGTCAGACACAGAGTGAATCTCCCTCCACACCGTCACATCACACTCTCCCGGGGTCAGACACAGAGTGAATCTCACTCTACACCGCCCATTACACACTCCTGGGGTCAGACACAGAGTGAATCTCCCTCCACACCGGCCCATCACACTCTCCCGGGGTCACACACAGAGTGATTATTTCTCTACACGGTCCAATCAAACACTCCCGGGGGTCAGACACAGAGTGAATCTCCCTCCACACCGTCACATCACACTCTCCCGGGGTCAGACACAGAGTGAATCTCCCTCCTACCCGGCCCATCACACTCCCCCGAGTTCAGACACAGACTGAATCTCACTCCACACCGTCCCATCACACACTCCCGTGGTCAGACACATAGTGATTATTCCTCTACACTGTACAATCAAACACTCCCGGGGTCAGACACAGAGTGATTATTCCTCTGCACGGTCCCATCAAACACCCCCGGGGTCAGACAGATATTGTGTCTAACTCCACACCGTCCCATCGTACACACCCGGGGTCAGACACAGAGTGATTGTTCCTCTACACGGTCCCATCAAGCACTCCTGGGGTCAGACACAGAGTGAATCTCCCTCCAGACCGTCCCATCACACACTCCCGTGGTCAGACACAGAGTGATTATTCCTCTGCACGGTCCCATCAAACACTCCCGGGGGTCAGACACTGAGTGATTATTCCTCTACACGGTCCCATCAAACACTCCCGGGGTTCAGACACAGAGTGACTTTCCCTCCACACCGTCCCATCATACTCTCCCGGGGTCAGACACAGAGTGATTATTCCTCTACACGATCCCATCACACAATCCCGGGGTCAGACACAGAGTGAATCTCCCTCCACACCGTCCCATCACACACATCCGGTGTCAGACAATGAGTGAATCTCCCTCCTACCCGTCCCATCACACTCTCCCGATTTCAGACACACACTGAATCTCCCTCCACACCGTCCCATCACACACTCCCGGGGTCAGACATAGAGTGATTATTCCTCTACACGGTCCATTCAAACACTCCCGGGGGTCAGACACAGAGTGATTATTCCTCTACACGGTCCCATCAAACACACCCGGGGTCAGACACATTGTGATTATTCCTCGACACGGTCCCATCAAAAACTCCCAGGGTCAGACACAGAGTGATTATTACTCTACACGGTCGAATCAAACACTCCCGGGGTCAGACACAGAGTGATAATGCCTCTACACGGTCCCATCAAACACTCCCGGGGTCAGATACAGAGTGATTATTCCTCTACACGGTCCCATCAAACACTCCCGGGGTCAGACACAGACTGAATATTCCTCTACACGGACCCATCACACACTCCCGAGGTCAGACAATGAGTGAATCACTCTCCACACCGTCTCATCACACTCTCACGGGGTCAGGCACAGAGTGATTATTCCTCTACACTGTCCCATCAAACACTCCCGGGGTCAGACACAGAGTGAATCTCCCTCCACACGGTCCCATCAGACACTCCCGGGGTCAGACACAGAGTGAACTTCCATCCCCACCGTCCCATCACACACTACTAGGGTCAGACACAGAGTGAATCTCCCTCCAGACCGTCCCATCACATACTCCCGGGGTCAGACACTGAGTGAATCTCCCTACACATCGTCCCATCAAACACTCCCGGGGGGCAGACACAGAGTGATTATTCCTCCACACGGTCCCATCACACACTCCCGTGGTCAGACACAGAGTGATTATTCCTCTACACTGTACAATCAAACACTCCCGGGGTCAGACACAGAGTGATTATTCCTCTGCACGGTCCCATCAAACACCCCCGGGGTCAGACAGATATTGTATCTAACTCCACACCGTCCCATCGTACACACCCGGGGTCAGACACAGAGTGATTGTTCCTCTACACGGTCCCATCAAGCACTCCTGGGGTCAGACACAGAGTGAATCTCCCTCCAGACCGTCCCATCACACACTCCCGTGGTCAGACACAGAGTGATTATTCCTCTGCACGGTCCCATCAAACACTCCCGGGGGTCAGACACTGAGTGATTATTCCTCTACACGGTCCCATCAAACACTCCCGGGGTTCAGACACAGAGTGACTTTCCCTCCACACCGTCCCATCATACTCTCCCGGGGTCAGACACAGAGTGATTATTCCTCTACACGATCCCATCACACAATCCCGGGGTCAGACACAGAGTGAATCTCCCTCCACACCGTCCCATCACACACATCCGGTGTCAGACAATGAGTGAATCTCCCTCCTACCCGTCCCATCACACTCTCCCGATTTCAGACACAGACTGAATCTCCCTCCACACCGTCCCATCACACACTCCCGGGGTCAGACATAGAGTGATTATTCCTCTACACGGTCCATTCAAACACTCCCGGGGGTCAGACACAGAGTGATTATTCCTCTACACGGTCCCATCAAACACACCCGGGGTCAGACACATTGTGATTATTCCTCGACACGGTCCCATCAAAAACTCCCAGGGTCAGACACAGAGTGATTATTACTCTACACGGTCGAATCAAACACTCCCGGGGTCAGACACAGAGTGATAATGCCTCTACACGGTCCCATCAAACACTCCCGGGGTCAGATACAGAGTGATTATTCCTCTACACGGTCCCATCAAACACTCCCGGGGTCAGACACAGACTGAATATTCCTCTACACGGACCCATCACACACTCCCGAGGTCAGACAATGAGTGAATCACTCTCCACACCGTCTCATCACACTCTCACGGGGTCAGGCACAGAGTGATTATTCCTCTACACTGTCCCATCAAACACTCCCGGGGTCAGACACAGAGTGAATCTCCCTCCACACGGTCCCATCAGACACTCCCGGGGTCAGACACAGAGTGAACTTCCATCCCCACCGTCCCATCACACACTACTAGGGTCAGACACAGAGTGAATCTCCCTCCAGACCGTCCCATCACATACTCCCGGGGTCAGACACTGAGTGAATCTCCCTACACATCGTCCCATCAAACACTCCCGGGGGGCAGACACAGAGTGATTATTCCTCCACACGGTCCCATCACACACTCCCGTGGTCAGACACAGAGTGATTATTCCTCTACACGGTCCCATCACACACTCCCGTGGTCAGACACAGAGTGATTATTCCTCTACACGGTCGCATCACCCTCTCCCGAGGTCAGACAAAGAGTGAATCTCCCTCCACACCGTCTCATCACACGCTCACGGGGACAGACACAGAGTGATTAAGCCTCTACACGGTCCGATCAACACTCCCGGGGGTCAGACACAGAGTGATTATTTCTCTACACGGTCCCATCAAACACTCCCGGGGGTCAGACACAGAGTGAATCTCCCTCCACACCGTCACATCACACTCTCCCGGGGTCAGGCACAGAGTGGATCTCCCTCCAGACCGTCCCATAACACACTCCCGTGGTCAGACAGAGTGATTATTCCTCTACACGGTCCCATCAACATTCCCGGGGGTCAGACACACAGTGATTATTCCTCTACACGGTCACATCAAACACTCCCAGGGGTCAGACACAGAGTGAGTCTCCCTCCACACCGTCCCATCACACTCTCCCGGGTCAGACACAGGGTGAATCTCACTCTACACCGCCCATTACACACTCCCGGGGTCAGACACAGAGTGAATCTCCCTCCACACCGTCCCATCACACTCTCCCGGGTTCACACACAGAGTGATGATTCTTTCTACACGAACCCATCACACAATCCCGGGGTCAGCCACAGAGTGAATCTCCCTCCACACCGTCCCATCACGCACTTCCGGTGGCAGACGCAGAGTGAATCTCCCTCCTACCCGTCCCATCACACTCCCCCGAGTTCAGACACAGACTGAATCTCCCTCCACACCGTCCCATCACACACTCCCGGGGTCAGACACAGAGTGATTATTCCTTTACACGGTCCCATCAAACACTCCCGGGGGTCAGACACAGAGTGATTATTCCTCTACACGGTCCATTCAAACACTCCCGGGGGTCAGACACAGAGTGATTATTCCTCTACACGGTCCCATCAAAAACTCACTGGGTCAGACACAGAGTGATTATTACTCTACACGGTCGAATCAAACACTCCCGGGGTCAGACACAGAGTGATTATGCCTCTACACGGTCCCATCAAACACTCCCGGGGTCAGATACAGAGTGATTATTCCTCTACACGGACCCATCACACACTCCCGAGGTCAGACAATGAATGAATCACTCTCCACACCGTCTCATCACACTCTCACGGGGTCAGGCACAGAGTGATTATTCCTCTACACTGTCCCATCAAACACTCCCGGGGTCAGACACAGAGTGAATCTCCCTCCACACGGTCCCATCAGACACTCCCGGGGTCAGACACAGAGTGAACTTCCATCCCCACCGTCCCATCACACACTACTAGGGTCAGACACAGAGTGAATCTCCCTCCATACCGTCCCATCACATACTCCCGGGGTCAGACACAGAGTGAATCTCCCTCCACAGCGTCCCATCAAACACTCCCGGGGGGCAGACACAGAGTGATTATACCTCCGCACGGTCCCATCACACACTCTCGTGGACAGACACAGAGTGATTATTCCTCTACTCGGTCCCATCACACACTCCCGTGGTCAGACACAGAGTGATTATTCCTCTACACGGTCGCATCACCCTCTCCCGAGGTCAGACAAAGAGTGAATCTCCCTCCACACCGTCTCATCACACGCTCACGGGGACAGACACAGAGTGACTATTCCTCTACACGGTCCCATCAACATTCCCGGGGGTCAGACACAGTGATTATTCCTCTACACGGTCACATCAAACAACCCCGGGGGTCAGACACAGAGTGTGTCTCCCTCCACACCGTCCCATCACACTCTCCCGGGTCAGACACAGGGTGAATCTCACTCTACACCGCCCATTACACACTCCCGGGGTCAGACACAGAGTGATTTTGCCTCTACACGGTCCCATCAAGCACTCCCGGGGTCAGATACAGAGAGACTATTCCTCTACACGGTCCCATCAAACACTCCCGGGGTCAGACACAGAGTGATTATTCCTCTGCACGGTCCCATCAAACACCCCGGGGTCAGACACAGTGATTATTCCACTACCCGGTCCCATCAAACTCTCTCGGTTTCAGACACAAGGTGAATCTCCCTCCACACCGTCCCATCACACTCTCCCGGGTCAGACACAGGGTGAATCTCCCTCCACACCGTCTCATCACACGCTCACGGGGACAGACACAGAGTGATTATTCCTCTACACGGTCCGATCAACACTCCCGGGGGTCAGACACAGAGTGATTATTTCTCTACACGGTCCAATCAAACACTCCCGGGGGTCAGACACAGAGTGAATCTCCCTCCACACCGTCACATCACTCTCTCCCGGGGTCAGACACAGAGTGAATCTCACTCTACACCGCCCATTACACACTCCTGGGGTCAGACACAGAGTGAATCTCCCTCCACACCGGCCCATCACACTCTCCCGGGGTCACACACAGAGTGATTATTCCTCTACACGAACCCATCACACAATCCCGGGGTCAGACACGGAGTGAATCTCCCTCCACACCGTCCCATCACACACATCCGGTGGCAGACGCAGAGTGAATCTCCCTCCTACCCGGCCCATCACACTCCCCGAGTTCAGACACAGACTGAATCTCACTCCACACCGTCCCATCACACACTCCCGTGGTCAGACACATAGTGATTATTCCTCTACACTGTACAATCAAACACTCCCGGGGTCAGACACAGAGTGATTATTCCTCTGCACGGTCCCATCAAACACCCCCGGGGTCAGACAGATATTGTGTCTAACTCCACACCGTCCCATCGTACACACCCGGGGTCAGACACAGAGTGATTGTTCCTCTACACGGTCCCATCAAGCACTCCTGGGGTCAGACACAGAGTGAATCTCCCTCCAGACCGTCCCATCACACACTCCCGTGGTCAGACACAGAGTGATTATTCCTCTGCACGGTCCCATCAAACACTCCCGGGGGTCAGACACTGAGTGATTATTCCTCTACACGGTCCCATCAAACACTCCCGGGGTCAGACACAGAGTGATTATTCCTCTACACGATCCCATCACACAATCCCGGGGTCAGACACAGAGTGAATCTCCCTCCACACCGTCCCATCACACACATCCGGTGTCAGACAATGAGTGAATCTCCCTCCTACCCGTCCCATCACACTCTCCCGATTTCAGACACAGACTGAATCTCCCTCCACACCGTCCCATCACACACTCCCGGGGTCAGACATAGAGTGATTATTCCTCTACACGGTCCATTCAAACACTCCCGGGGGTCAGACACAGAGTGATTATTCCTCTACACGGTCCCATCAAACACACCCGGGGTCAGACACATTGTGATTATTCCTCGACACGGTCCCATCAAAAACTCCCAGGGTCAGACACAGAGTGATTATTACTCTACACGGTCGAATCAAACACTCCCGGGGTCAGACACAGAGTGATAATGCCTCTACACGGTCCCATCAAACACTCCCGGGGTCAGATACAGAGTGATTATTCCTCTACACGGTCCCATCAAACACTCCCGGGGTCAGACACAGACTGAATATTCCTCTACACGGACCCATCACACACTCCCGAGGTCAGACAATGAGTGAATCACTCTCCACACCGTCTCATCACACTCTCACGGGGTCAGGCACAGAGTGATTATTCCTCTACACTGTCCCATCAAACACTCCCGGGGTCAGACACAGAGTGAATCTCCCTCCACACGGTCCCATCAGACACTCCCGGGGTCAGACACAGAGTGAACTTCCATCCCCACCGTCCCATCACACACTACTAGGGTCAGACACAGAGTGAATCTCCCTCCAGACCGTCCCATCACATACTCCCGGGGTCAGACACTGAGTGAATCTCCCTACACATCGTCCCATCAAACACTCCCGGGGGGCAGACACAGAGTGATTATTCCTCCACACGGTCCCATCACACACTCCCGTGGTCAGACACAGAGTGATTATTCCTCTACACGGTCCCATCACACACTCCCGTGGTCAGACACAGAGTGATTATTCCTCTACACGGTCGCATCACCCTCTCCCGAGGTCAGACAAAGAGTGAATCTCCCTCCACACCGTCTCATCACACGCTCACGGGGACAGACACAGAGTGATTAAGCCTCTACACGGTCCGATCAACACTCCCGGGGGTCAGACACAGAGTGATTATTTCTCTACACGGTCCCATCAAACACTCCCGGGGGTCAGACACAGA
Organism: Hypanus sabinus; assembly: GCF_030144855.1. Classification (NCBI taxonomy): domain Eukaryota; kingdom Metazoa; phylum Chordata; class Chondrichthyes; order Myliobatiformes; family Dasyatidae; genus Hypanus; species Hypanus sabinus. The sequence goes on from NW_026781399.1 coordinate 206,470, forward strand.
GTGAATCTCCCTCCACACCGTCACATCACACTCTCCCGGGGTCAGGCACAGAGTGGATCTCCCTCCAGACCGTCCCATAACACACTCCCGTGGTCAGACAGAGTGATTATTCCTCTACACGGTCCCATCAACATTCCCGGGGGTCAGACACACAGTGATTATTCCTCTACACGGTCACATCAAACACTCCCAGGGGTCAGACACAGAGTGAGTCTCCCTCCACACCGTCCCATCACACTCTCCCGGGTCAGACACAGGGTGAATCTCACTCTACACCGCCCATTACACACTCCCGGGGTCAGACACAGAGTGAATCTCCCTCCACACCGTCCCATCACACTCTCCCGGGTTCACACACAGAGTGATGATTCTTTCTACACGAACCCATCACACAATCCCGGGGTCAGCCACAGAGTGAATCTCCCTCCACACCGTCCCATCACACACTTCCGGTGGCAGACGCAGAGTGAATCTCCCTCCTACCCGTCCCATCACACTCCCCCGAGTTCAGACACAGACTGAATCTCCCTCCACACCGTCCCATCACACACTCCCGGGGTCAGACACAGAGTGATTATTCCTTTACACGGTCCCATCAAACACTCCCGGGGGTCAGACACAGAGTGATTATTCCTCTACACTGTCCCATCAAACACTCCCGGGGTCAGACACAGAGTGATTTTGCCTCTACACGGTCCCATCAAGCACTCCCGTGGTCAGATACAGAGAGACTATTCCTCTACACGGTCCCATCAAACACTCCCGGGGTCAGACACAGAGTGATTATTCCTCTGCACGGTCCCATCAAGCACCCCCGGGGTCAGACAGATAGTGAATCTTACTCCACACCGTCCCATCGTACACTCCCGGGGCAGACACAGAGTGATTATTCCTCTACACGGTCCCATCAAGCACCCCGGGGTCAGACACAGGTTGATTATTCCTCTACCCGGTCCCATCAAACACTCTCGGTTTCAGACACAAGGTGAATCTCCCTCCACACCGTCCCATCACACACTCCCTTGGTCAGACACAGAGTGATTATTCCTCTACACGGTCCCATCAAACACTCCCGGGGTCAGACACAGAGTGAATCTCCATCCACACCGTCCCATCACACACTCCCGGGGTCAGACACAGAGTGAATCTCCCTCCACACCGTCCCATCACAGAGCAGACACAGAGTGAATCTCTCTCCACATCGTCCCATCACACACTACTGGCGTCAGACACAAAGTGAATCTCCCTACACACCGTCTCATCACACACTACTAGGGTCAGACACAGAGTGAATCTCCCTCCAGACCGTCCCATCAAACACTCCCGGGGGTCAGACACAGTGTGATTATTCCTCTACACGGTCCCATCATACAGTCCCGGGGGTCAGACACAGAGTGATTATTCCTCTACACGGTCCCATCAAACACTACAGGGGGTCAGACACAGAGTGTATCTCCCTCCACACCGTCCCATCACACTCTCCCGGGCTCAGACACAGAGTGAATCTCACTCTTCACCGCCGATTACACACTCCCGGGGTCAGACACAGAGTGAATCTCCCTCCACACCGTCCCATCACACTCTCCCGGGGTCACACACAGAGTGATTATTCCTCTACACGAACCCATCGCACAATCCCGGGGTTAGACAAAGAGTGAATCTCCCTCCACACCGTCCCATCACACACATCCGGTGGCAGACGCAGAGTGAATCTCCCTGCTACCCGTCCCATCACACTCCCCGAGTTCAGACACAGACTGAATCTCCCTCCACACCGTCCCATCACACACTCCCGGGGTCAGACACAGAGTGATTATGCCTCTACACGGTCCCATCAAACACTCCCTGGGGTCAGACACAGTGATTATTCCTCTACACCGTCCCATCAAGCACTCCCTGGGCCAGATACAGAGAGACTATTCCTCGACACGGTCCCATCAAACACCCCCGGGGTCAGACTTAGATTGATTATTCCTCTACACGGTCCCATCAAACACTCTCGGTTTCAGACACAGAGTGAAACTCCCTCCACACCGTCCCATCACACACTCCCGTGGTCGGACACAGAGTGATTATTCCTCTACACGGTCGCATCAAACACCCCCGGGGTCAGACACAGATTGATTATTCCTCTACACGGTCCCATCAAACACTCTCGGTTTCAGACACAGAGTGAATCTCCCTCCACACCGTCCCATCACACACTCCCGTGGTCAGACACAGAGTGACTATTACTCTACACGGTCGCATCAAACACTCCCGACGTCAGACAAAGAGTGAATCTCCCTCCACACCGTCCCATCGTACACTCCCGGGGTCAGACACAGAGTGATTGTTCCTCTACACGGTCCCATCAAGCACTCCTGGGGTCAGACACAGAGTGAATCTCCCTTCAGACCGTCCCATCACACACTCCCGTGGTCAGACACAGAGTGATTATTCCTCTGCACGGTCCCATCAAACACTCCCGGGGGTCACACACTGAGTGATTATTCCTCTACACGGTCCCATCAACTCTCCCGGGGGTCAGACACAGTGTGATTATTTCTCTACACGATCCCATCATACTCTCCCGGGGTCAGACACAGAGTGAATCTCACTCTACACCGCCCATTACATACTACCGGGGTCAGACACGGAGTGAATCTCCCTCCACACCGTCCCATCACTCTCTCCCGGGGTCAGACACAGAGTGATTATTCTTCTACACGATCCCATCACACAATCCCGGGGTCAGACACAGAGTGAATCTCCCTCCACACAGTCCCATCACACACATCCGGTGTCAGACACAGAGTGAATCTCCCTCCTAGCCGTCCCATCACACTCTCCCGATTTCAGACACAGACTGAATCTCCCTCCACACCGTCCCATCAAACACACCCGGGGCAGACACAGAGTGATTGTTCCTCTACACGGTCCCATCAAAAACTCCCTGGGTCAGACACGGAGTGATTATTCCTCTACAAAGTCCCATCAAACACCCCCGGGGTCAAACACAGAGTGAATCTCCTTCCACACCGTCCCATCACACACTACTAGGGTCAGACACAGAGTGAATCTCCCTCCAGACCGTCCAATCACATACTCCCGGGGTCAGACACAGAGTGAATCTCCCTCCACATCGTCCCATCAAACACTCCCGGGGGTCAGACACAGAGTGATTATTCCTCTACACGGTCCATTCAAACACTCCCGGGGGTCAGACACAGAGTGATTATTCCTCTACACGGTCCCATCAACACTCCAGGGGGTCAGACACAGAGTGATTATTCCTCTACACGGTCCCATCAAACACTCCCGGGGGTCAGACACAGAGTGATTATTCCTCTACACGGTCCCATCATATAGTCCCTGGGTCAGACACAGAGTGATTATTCCTCTACACGGTCCAATCAACACTCCCGGGGTCAGACACCGAATGATTATTCCTCTACACCGTCCCATCACATACTCCCGGGTTCAGACACAGTGAATCACCCTCCACATCGTCCCATCAAGCACTCCCGGGGGTCAGACACAGAGTGATTATTCCTCTACACGGTCCCATCATACAGTCCCGGGAGTCAGACACAGAGTGATTATTCCTCTACACGGTCCCATCAACTCTCCCGGGGTCAGACACGGAGTGATTATTCCTCTACAAAGTCCCATCAAACACCCCCGGGGTCAAACACAGAGTGAATCTCCCTCCACACCGTCCCATCGTACTCTCACGGGGTCAGACATAGAGTGAATCTCCCTCCACATCGTCCAATCATACACTCCCGGCGTCAGACACAGCGTGAATCTCCTTCCACACCGTCCCATCACACACTACTAGGTTCAGGCACAGAGTGAATCTCCCTCCAGACCGTCCAATCACATACTCCCGGGGTCAGACACAGAGTGAATCTCCCTCCACATCGTCCCATCAAACACACCCGGGGGTCAGACACAGAGTGATTACTCCTCTACACGGTCCCATCAAACACTCCCGGGGGTCAGAGACAGAGTGTATCTCCCTCCACACCGTCCCATCACACTCTCCCGGTCTCAGACACAGAGTGAATCTCACTCTTCACCGCCGATTACACACTCCCGGGGTCAGACACAGAGTGAATCTCCCTCCACACCGTCCCATCACACTCTCCCGGGGTCAAACACAGAGTGATTATTCCTCTACACGAACCCATCACACTCCCCGAGTTCAGACACAGACTGAATCTCCCTCCACACCGTCCCATCACACACTCCTGGGGTCAGACACAGAGTGATTATGCCTCTACACGGTCCCATCAAACACTCCCGGGGGTCAGACACAGTGATTATTCCTCTACACGGTCCCATCAAACACTCCCGGGGTCAGACAAAGAGTGATAATGCCTCTACCCGGTCCCATCAAGCACTCCCTGGGCCAGATACAGAGAGACTATTCCTCGACACGGTCCCATCAAGCACTCCCGGGGTCAGACACAGAGTGATTATTCCTCTGCACGGTCCCATCAAACACCCCCGGGGTCAGACTCAGATTGATTATTCCTCTACACGGTCCCATCAAACACTCTTGGTTTCAGACACAGAGTGAAACTCCCTCCACACCGTCCCATCACACACTCCCGTGGTCAGACACAGATTGATTATTCCTCTACACGGTCCCATCAAACACTCTCGGTTTCAGACACAGAGTGAATCTCCCTCCACACCGTCCCATCACACACTCCCGTGGTCAGACACAGAGTGACTATTACTCTACACGGTCGCATCACACACTCCCGAGGTCAGACAAAGAGTGAATCTCCCTCCACACCGTCCCATCGTACACTCCCGGGGTCAGACACAGAGTGATTGTTCCTCTACACGGTCCCATCAAGCACTCCTGGGGTCAGACACAGAGTGAATCTCCCTCCACACCGCCCCATCACGCACTCCCTTGGTCAGACACAGAGTGATTATTCCTCTACACGGTCCCATCAAACACTCCCGGGGTCAGACACAGAGTGAATCTCCCTCCAGACCGTCCCATCACACTCTCCCGGGCTCAGACACAGAGTGAATCTCACTCTTCACCGCCGATTACACACTCCCGGGGTCAGACACAGAGTGAATCTCCCTCCACACCGTCCCATCACACTCTCCCGGAGTCACACTCAGAGTGATTATTCCTCTACACGAACCCGTCACACAATCCCGAGTTCAGACACAGACTGAATCTCCCTCCACACCGTCCCATCACACACTCCCGGGGTCAGACACAGTGTGATTATGCCTCTACACGGTCCCATCAAACACTCCGGGGGTCAGACACAGAGTGATTATTCCTCTGCACGGTCCCATCAAACACCCCCGGGGTCAGACAGATAGTGAATCTAACTCCACACCGTCCCATCGTACACTCCCGGGGCAGACACAGAGTGATTATTCCTCTACACGGTCCCATCAAACACCCCCGGGGTCAGACACAGATTGATTATTCCTCTACACGGTCCCATCAAACACTCTCGGTTTCAGACACAGAGTGAATCTCCCTCCAAACCGTCCCATCACACACTCCCGTGGTCAGACACAGAGTGACTATTACTCTACACGGTCGCATCACACACTCCCGAGTTCAGACACAGAGTGAATCTCCCTCCAGACCGTCCCATCACACACTCCAGTGGTCAGACACAGTGTGATTATTTCTCTACACGGTCCCATCAAACACTCCCGGGGGTCAGACACAGAGTGACTTTCCCTCCACACCGTCCCATCATAACCTCCCGGGGTCAGACACAGAGTGAATCTCACTCTACACCGCCCATTACACACTCCCGGGGTCAGACACAGAGTGAATCTCCCTCCACACCGTCCCATCACACTCTCCCGGGGTCAGACACAGACTGATTATTCCTCGACACGATCCCATCACACAATCCCGGGATCAGACACAGAGTGATTATTCCTCTACACGGTCCCATCATACCCTCCCGGGGTCAGACACAGAGTGAATCTCACTCTACACCGCCCATTACACACTCCCTGGGTCAGACACAGAGTGAATCTCCCTCCACACCGTCCCATCACACTCTCCCGGGGTCAGACACAGAGTGATTATTCCTCGACACGATCCCATCACACAATCCCGGGGTCAGACACAGAGTGATTATTCCTCTACACGGTCCCATCAAACCTCCCGGGGTCAGACACAGAGTGAATCTCCCTTCAGACCGTCCAATCACACACTCCCGTGGTCAGACACAGAGTGATTATTCCTCTGCACGGTCCCATCAAACACTCCCGGGGGTCACACACTGAGTGATTATTCCTCTACACGGTCCCATCAACTCTCCCGGGGGTCAGACACAGTGTGATTATTTCTCTACACGGTCCCATCAAACACTCCCGTGGGTCAGACACAGAGTGTCTTTCCCTCCACACCGTCCCATCACTCTCTCCCGGGGTCAGACACAGAGTGATTATTCTTCTACACGATCCCATCACACAATCCCGGGGTCAGACACAGAGTGAATCTCCCTCCACACAGTCCCATCACACAATCCCGGGGTCAGACACAGAGTGAATCTCCCTCCAGACCGTCCAATCACATACTCCCGGGGTCAGACACAGAGTGAATCTCCCTCCACATCGTCCCATCAAACACTCCCGGGGGTCAGACACAGAGTGATTATTCCTCTACACGGTCCATTCAAACACTCCCGGGGGTCAGACACAGAGTGATTATTCCTCTACACGGTCCCATCAACACTCCAGGGGGTCAGACACAGAGTGATTATTCCTCTACACGGTCCCATCAAACACTCCCGGGGGTCAGACACAGAGTGATTATTCCTCTACACGGTCCCATCATATAGTCCCTGGGTCAGACACAGAGTGATTATTCCTCTACACGGTCCAATCAACACTCCCGGGGTCAGACACCGAATGATTATTCCTCTACACCGTCCCATCACATACTCCCGGGTTCAGACACAGTGAATCACCCTCCACATCGTCCCATCAAGCACTCCCGGGGGTCAGACACAGAGTGATTATTCCTCTACACGGTCCCATCATACAGTCCCGGGAGTCAGACACAGAGTGATTATTCCTCTACACGGTCCCATCAACTCTCCCGGGGTCAGACACGGAGTGATTATTCCTCTACAAAGTCCCATCAAACACCCCCGGGGTCAAACACAGAGTGAATCTCCCTCCACACCGTCCCATCGTACTCTCACGGGGTCAGACATAGAGTGAATCTCCCTCCACATCGTCCAATCATACACTCCCGGCGTCAGACACAGCGTGAATCTCCTTCCACACCGTCCCATCACACACTACTAGGTTCAGGCACAGAGTGAATCTCCCTCCAGACCGTCCAATCACATACTCCCGGGGTCAGACACAGAGTGAATCTCCCTCCACATCGTCCCATCAAACACACCCGGGGGTCAGACACAGAGTGATTACTCCTCTACACGGTCCCATCAAACACTCCCGGGGGTCAGAGACAGAGTGATTATTCCTCTACACGGTCCCATCAACACTCCCGGGGGTCAGACACAGAGTGTATCTCCCTCCACACCGTCCCATCACACTCTCCCGGTCTCAGACACAGAGTGAATCTCACTCTTCACCGCCGATTACACACTCCCGGGGTCAGACACAGAGTGAATCTCCCTCCACACCGTCCCATCACACTCTCCCGGGGTCAAACACAGAGTGATTATTCCTCAACACGAACCCATCACACTCCCCGAGTTCAGACACAGACTGAATCTCCCTCCACACCGTCCCATCACACACTCCTGGGGTCAGACACAGAGTGATTATGCCTCTACACGGTCCCATCAAACACTCCCGGGGGTCAGACACAGTGATTATTCCTCTACACGGTCCCATCAAACACTCCCGGGGTCAGACAAAGAGTGATAATGCCTCTACCCGGTCCCATCAAGCACTCCCTGGGCCAGATACAGAGAGACTATTCCTCGACACGGTCCCATCAAGCACTCCCGGGGTCAGACACAGAGTGATTATTCCTCTGCACGGTCCCATCAAACACCCCCGGGGTCAGACTCAGATTGATTATTCCTCTACACGGTCCCATCAAACACTCTCGGTTTCAGACACAGAGTGAAACTCCCTCCACACCGTCCCATCACACACTCCCGTGGTCAGACACAGATTGATTATTCCTCTACACGGTCCCATCAAACACTCTCGGTTTCAGACACAGAGTGAATCTCCCTCCACACCGTCCCATCACACACTCCCGTGGTCAGACACAGAGTGACTATTACTCTACACGGTCGCATCACACACTCCCGAGGTCAGACAAAGAGTGAATCTCCCTCCACACCGTCCCATCGTACACTCCCGGGGTCAGACACAGAGTGATTGTTCCTCTACACGGTCCCATCAAGCACTCCTGGGGTCAGACACAGAGTGAATCTCCCTCCACACCGCCCCATCACACACTCCCTTGGTCAGACACAGAGTGATTATTCCTCTACACGGTCCCATCAAACACTCCCGGGGTCAGACACAGAGTGAATCTCCCTCCAGACCGTCCCATCACACTCTCCCGGGCTCAGACACAGTGTGAATCTCACTCTTCACCGCCGATTACACACTCCCGGGGTCAGACACAGAGTGAATCTCCCTCCACACCGTCCCATCACACTCTCCCGGAGTCACACACAGAGTGATTATTCCTCTACACGAACCCGTCACACAATCCCGAGTTCAGACACAGACTGAATCTGCCTCCACACCGTCCCATCACACACTCCCGGGGTCAGACACAGAGTGATTATGCCTCTACACGGTCCCATCAAACACTCCGGGGGTCAGACACAGAGTGATTATTCCTCTGCACGGTCCCATCAAACACCCCCGGGGTCAGACAGATAGTGAATCTAACTCCACACCGTCCCATCGTACACTCCCGGGGCAGACACAGAGTGATTATTCCACTACACGGTCCCATCAAACACCCCCGGGGTCAGACACAGATTGATTATTCCTCTACACGGTCCCATCAAACACTCTCGGTTTCAGACACAGAGTGAATCTCCCTCCAAACCGTCCCATCACACACTCCCGTGGTCAGACACAGAGTGACTATTACTCTACACGGTCGCATCACACACTCCCGAGTTCAGACACAGAGTGAATCTCCCTCCAGACCGTCCCATCACACACTCCAGTGGTCAGACACAGTGTGATTATTTCTCTACACGGTCCCATCAAACACTCCCGGGGGTCAGACACAGAGTGACTTTCCCTCCACACCGTCCCATCATAACCTCCCGGGGTCAGACACAGAGTGAATCTCACTCTACACCGCCCATTACACACTCCCGGGGTCAGACACAGAGTGAATCTCCCTCCACACCGTCCCATCACACTCTCCCGGGGTCAGACACAGACTGATTATTCCTCGACACGATCCCATCACACAATCCCGGGATCAGACACAGAGTGATTATTCCTCTACACGGTCCCATCATACGCTCCCGGGGTCAGACACAGAGTGAATCTCACTCTACACCGCCCATTACACACTCCCTGGGTCAGACACAGAGTGAATCTCCCTCCACACCGTCCCATCACACTCTCCCGGGGTCAGACACACAGTGATTATTCCTCGACACGATCCCATCACACAATCCCGGGGTCAGACACAGAGTGATTATTCCTCTACACGGTCCCATCAAACCTCCCGGGGTCAGACACAGAGTGAATCTCCCTCCAGACCGTCCCATCACACACTCCCGTGGTCAGACACAGAGTGATTATTCCTCTACACGGTCCCATCAACTCTCCCGGGGGTCAGACACAGTGTGATTATTTCTCTGCACGGTCCCATCAAACACTCCCGGGGGTCAGACACTGAGTGATTATTCCTCTACACGGTCCCATCAACTCTCCCGGGGGTCAGACACAGTGTGATTATTTCTCTACACGGTCCCATCAAACACTCCCGGGGGTCAGACACAGAGAGACTTTCCCTCCACACCGTCCGATCATACTCTCCGGGGGTCAGACACAGAGTGAATCTCACTCTACACCGCCCATTACACACTACCGAGGTCAGACACAGAGTGAATCTCCCTCCACACCGTCCCATCACACTCTCCCGGGGTCAGACACAGAGTGATTATTCTTCTACACGATCCCATCACACAATCCCGGGGTCAGACACAGAGTGAATCTCCCTCCACACAGTCCCATCACACACTCCCGGGGTCAGACATAGAGTGATTATTCCTCTACACGGTCCATTCAAACACTCCCGGGGTCAGACACAGAGTGATTTTTCTACTACACGGTCCCATCAAACACACCAGGGGCAGACACATTGTGATTATTCCTCTACACGGTCCCATCAAACACCCCCGGGGTCAAACACAGAGTGAATCTCCCTCCACACCGTCCCATCGTACACTCACGGTGTCAGACATAGAGTGAATCTCCCTCCACATCGTCCCATCACACACTCCCGGCGTCAGACACAGAGTGAATCTCCTTCCACACCGTCCCATCAAACACTCCCGAGGGTCAGACACAGAGTGATTATTCCTCTACACGGTCCCATCAACACTCCAGGGGGTCAGACACAGAGTGATTATTCCTCTACACGGTCCATTCAAACACTCCCGGGGGTCAGACACAGAGTGATTATTCCTCTACACGGTCCCATCAACACTCCAGGGGGTCAGACACAGAGTGATTATTCCTCTACACGGTCCCATCAAACACTACCGGGGGTCAGACACAGAGTGTATCTCCCTCCACACCGTCACATCACACTCTCCCGGGCTCAGACACAGAGTGAATCTCACTCTTCACCGCCGAATACACACTCCCGGGGTCAAACACAGAGTGAATCTCTCTCCACAACGTCCCATCACACTCTCCCGGGGTCACACACAGAGTGATTATTCCTCTACACGAACCCGTCACACAATCCCGAGTTCAGACACAGACTGAATCTCCCTCCACACCGTCCCATCACACACTCCCGGGGTCAGACACAGAGTGATTATGCCTCTACACGGTCCCATCAAACACTCCGGGGATCAGACACAGTGATTATTCCTCTACACGGTCCCATCAAACACTCCGGTGGTCAGATAAAGAGTGATTATGCCTCTACACGGTCCCATCAAGCACTCCCTGGGCCAGATACAGAGAGACTATTCCTCTACACGGTCCCATCAAGCACTCCCGGGGTCAGACACAGAGTGATTATTCCTCTGCACGGTCCCATCAAACACCCCCGGGGTCAGACAGATAGTGAATCTAACTCCACACCGTCCCATCGTACACTCCCGGGGCAGACACAGAGTGATTATTCCTCTACACGGTCCCATCAAACACCCCCGGGGTCAGACACAGATTGATTATTCCTCTACACGGTCCCATCAAACACTCTCGGTTTCAGACACAGAGTGAATCTCCCTCCACACCGTCCCATCACACTCTCCCGTGGTCAGACACAGAGTGACTATTACTCTACACGGTCGCATCACACACTCCCGAGTTCAGACACAGAGTGAATCTCCCTCCTGACCGTCCCATCACACACTCCCGTGGTCAGACACAGTGTGACTTTCCCTCCACACCGTCCCATCATACTCTCCCGGGGTCAGACACGGAGTGAATCTCACTCTACACCGCCCATTACACACTCCCGGGGTCAGACACAGAGTGAATCTCCCTCCACACCGTCCCATCACACTCTCCCGGGGTCAGACACAGAGTGATTATTCCTCTACACGATCCCATCACACAATCCCGGGGTCAGACACAGAGTGAATCTCCCTCCACACAGTCCCATCACACACATCCGGTGTCAGACACAGAGTGAATCTCCGTCCTACCCGTCCCATCACACTCTCCCGATTTCAGACACAGACTGAATCTCCCTCCACACCGTCCCATCACACACTCCCGGGGTCAGACATAGAGTGATTATTCCTCTACACGGTCCATTCAAACACTCCCGGGGTCAGACACAGAGTGATTTTTCCACTACACGGTCCCATCAAACACACCCGGGCAGACACATTGTGATTATTCCTCTACACGGTCCCATCAAAAACTCCCTGGGTCAGACACAGAGTGATTATTACTCTACACGGTCCAATCAGACACTCCCGGGGTCAGACACAGAGTGATTATGCCTCTACACGGTCCCATCAAACACTCCCGGGGTCAGATACAGAGTGATTATTCCTCTACACCGTCCCATCAAACACTCCCGGGGTCAGACACAGACTGAGTATTCCTCTACACGGACCCATCACACACTCCCGAGGTCAGACAATGAGTGAATCACTCTCCACACCGTCTCACCACACTCTCACCGGGTCAGGCACAGTGTGATTATTCCTCTACACGGTCCCATCAAACACTCCCGGGGTCAGACAAAGAGTGAATCTCCCTCCACACCGTCCCATCACACACTCCCGGGGTCAGAATCAGAGTGATTATGACTCTACACGGTCCCATCACACTCTCCCGGGTTCAGACACAGAGTGAATCTCACTCTACACCGCCCATTACACACTCCCGGGGTCTGAAAAAGAGTGAATCTCCCTCCACACCGTTCCATCACACACTCCCGGGGTCAGACACAGAGTGAACTTCCATCCACACCGTCCCATCACATACTCCCGGGGTCAGACACAGAGTGAATCTCCCTCCACACCGTCCCATCACATTCTCCCGGGGTCAGACACAGAGTGATTATTCCTCTACACGATCCCATCGCACAATCCCGGGGTCAGACACAGAGTGAATCTCCCTCCACACAGTCCCATCACACACATCCGGTGTCAGACACAGAGTGAATCTCCCTCCTACCCGTCCCATCACACTCTCCCGTTTTCAGACACAGACTGAATCTCCCTCCACACCGTCCCATCACACACTCCCGGCGTCAGACATAGAGTGATTATTCCTCTACACGGTCCATTCAAACACTCCCGGGGTCAGACACAGAGTGATTTTTCCACTACACGGTCCCATCAAACACACCCGGGGCAGACACATTGTGATTATTCCTCTACACGGTCCCATCAAAAACTCCCTGGGTCAGACACGGAGTGATTATTCCTCTACAAAGTCCCATCAAACACCTCCGAGGTCAAACACAGAGTGAATCTCCCTCCACACCGTCCCATCGTACACTCTCGTGGTCAGACATAGAGTGAATCTCCCTCCACATCGTCCCATCACACACTCCCGGCGTCAGACACAGAGTGAATCTCCTTCCACACCGTCCCATCACACACTACTAGGGTCAGACACAGAGTGAATCTCCCTCCAGACCGTCCAATCACATACTCCCGGGGTCAGACACAGAGTGAATCTCCCTCCACATCGTCCCATCAAACACTACCGGGGGTCAGACACAGAGTGTATCTCCTTCCACACCGTCCCATCACACTCTCCCGGGCTCAGACACAGAGTGAATCTCACTCTTCACCGCCGATTACACACTCCCGGGGTCAGACACAGAGTGAATCTCCCTCCACACCGACCCAGCACACACTCTCCCGGGGTCACACACAGAGTGATTATTCCTCTACACGAACCCGTCACACAATCCCGAGTTCAGACACAGACTGAATCTCCCTCCACACCGTCCCATAACACACTCCCGGGATCTGACACAGAGTGATTATGCCTCTACACGGTCCCATCAAACACTCCGGGGGTCAGACACAGTGATTATTCCTCTACACGGTCCCATCAAACACTCCCGGGGTCAGACAAAGAGTGATTATGCCTCTACACGGTCCCATCAAGCACTCCCTGGGCCAGATACAGAGAGACTATTCCTCTACACGGTCCCATCAAGCACTCCCGGGGTCAGACACAGAGTGATTATTCCTCTGCACGGTCCCATCAAACACCCCCGGGGTCAGACAGATAGTGAATCTAACTCCACACCGTCCCATCGTACACTCCCGGGGCAGACACAGAGTGATTATTCCTCTACACGGTCCCATCAAACACCCCCGGGGTCAGACTCAGAGTGATTATGACTCTACACGGTCCCATCACACTCTCCCGGGGTCAGACACAGAGTGAATCTCACTCTACACCGCCCATTACACACGCCCGGGGTCAGACACAGAGTGAATCTCCCTCCAGACCGTCCCATCACAAACTCCCGTGGTCAGACACAGAGTGATTATTCCACTACACGGACCCGTCACACAATCCCGAGTTCAGACACAGACTGAATCTCCCTCCACACCGTCCCATCACACACTCCCGGGGTCAGACACCGAGTGATTATGCCTCTACACGGTCCCATCAAACACTCCAGGGGTCAGACACAGAGTGATTATTCCTCTACACGGTCCCATCGTACACTCCCGGGGTCAGACACAGAGTGATTATTCCTCTACACGGTCCCATCAACACTCCAGGGGGTCAGACACAGAGTGATTATTCCTCTACACGGTCCATTCAAACACTCCCGGGGGTCAGACACAGAGTGATTATTCCTCTACACGGTCCCATCAACACTGCAGGGGGTCAGACACAGAGTGATTATTCCTCTACACGGTCCCATCAAACACTACCGGGGGTCAGACACAGAGTGTATCTCCCTCCACACCGTCCCATCACACTCTCCCGGGCTCAGACACAGAGTGAATCTCACTCTTCACCGCCGAATACACACTCCCGGGATCAAACACAGAGTGAATCTCCCTCCACAACGTCCCATCACACTCTCCCGGGGTCACACACAGAGTGATTATGCCTCTACACGGTCCCATCAAGCACTCCCTTGGCCAGATACAGAGAGACTATTCCTCTACACGGTCCCATCAAGCACTCCCGGGGTCAGACACAGAGTGATTATTCCTCTGCACGGTCCCATCAAACACCCCCGTGGTCAGACAGATAGTGAATCTAACTCCACCCCGTCCCATCGTACACTCCCGGGGCAGACACAGGGTGAGTATTCCTCTACACGGTCCCATCAAACACCCCCGGGGTCAGACACAGATTGATTATTCCTCTACACGGTCCCATCAAACACTCTCGGTTTCAGACACAGAGTGAATCTCCCTCCACACCGTCCCATCACAATCTCCCGTGGTCAGACACAGAGTGACTATTACTCTACACGGTCGCATCACACACTCCCGAGTTCAGACACAGAGTGAATCTCCCTCCAGACCGTCCCATCACACACTCCCGTGGTCAGACACAGTGTGACTTTCCCTCCACACCGTCCCATCACACTCTCCCGGGGTCAGACACAGAGTGATTATTCCTCTACACGATCCCATCACACAATCCCGGGGTCAGACACAGAGTGAATCTCCCTCCACACAGTCCCATCACACACATCCGGTGTCAGACACAGAGTGAATCTCCCTCCTACCCGTCACATCACACACTCCCGGGGTCAGACATAGAGTGATTATTCCTCTACACGGTCCATTCAAACACTCCCGGGGTTTGACACAGAGTGATTTTTCCACTACACGGTCCCATCAAACACACCCGGGCAGACACATTGTGATTATTCCTCTACACGGTCCCATCAAAAACTCCCTGGGTCAGACACAGAGTGATTATTACTCTACACGGTCCAATCAGACACTCCCGGGGTCAGACACAGAGTGATTATGCCTCTACACGGTCCCATCAAACACTCCCGGGGTCAGATACAGAGTGATTATTCCTCTACACCGTCCCATCAAACACTCCCGGGGTCAGACACAGACTGAATATTCCTCTACACGGACCCATCACACACTCCCGAGGTCAGACAATGAGTGAATCACTCTCCACACCGTCTCACCACACTCTCACCGGGTCAGACACAGAGTGATTATTCCTCTACACGATCCCATCACACAATCCCGGGGTCAGACACAGAGTGAATCTCCCTCCACACAGTCCCATCACACACATCCGGTGTCAGACACAGAGTGAATCTCCCTCCTACCCGTCACATCACACACTCCCGGGGTCAGACATAGAGTGATTATTCCTCTACACGGTCCATTCAAACACTCCCGGGGTCAGACACAGAGTGATTTTTCCACTACACGGTCCCATCAAACACACCCGGGCAGACACATTGTGATTATTCCTCTACACGGTCCCATCAAAAACTCCCTGGGTCAGACACAGAGTGATTATTACTCTACACGGTCCAATCAGACACTCCCGGGGTCAGACACAGAGTGATTATGCCTCTACACGGTCCCATCAAACACTCCCGGGGTCAGATACAGAGTGATTATTCCTCTACACCGTCCCATCAAACACTCCCGGGGTCAGACACAGACTGAATATTCCTCTACACGGACCCATCACACACTCCCGAGGTCAGACAATGAGTGAATCACTCTCCACACCGTCTCACCACACTCTCACCGGGTCAGGCACAGTGTGATTATTCCTCTACACGGTCCCATCAAACACTCCCGGGGTCAGACAAAGAGTGAATCTCCCTCCACACCGTCCCATCACACACTCCCGGGGTCAGAATCAGAGTGATTATGACTCTACACGGTCCCATCACACTCTCCCGGGGTCAGACACAGAGTGAATCTCACTCTACACCGCCCATTACACACTCCCGGGGTCTGAAAAAGAGTGAATCTCCCTCCACACCGTTCCATCACACACTCCCGGGGTCAGACACAGAGTGAACTTCCATCCACACCGTCCCATCACATACTCCCGGGGTCAGACACAGAGTGAATCTCCCTCCACACCGTCCCATCACATTCTCCCGGGGTCAGACACAGAGTGATTATTCCTCTACACGATCCCATCGCACAATCCCGGGGTCAGACACAGAGTGAATCTCCCTCCACACAGTCCCATCACACACATCCGGTGTCAGACACAGAGTGAATCTCCCTCCTACCCGTCCCATCACACTCTCCCGATTTCAGACACAGACTGAATCTCCCTCCACACCGTCCCATCACACACTCCCGGCGTCAGACATAGAGTGATTATTCCTCTACACGGTCCATTCAAACACTCCCGGGGTCAGACACAGAGTGATTTTTCCACTACACGGTCCCATCAAACACACCCGGGGCAGACACATTGTGATTATTCCTCTACACGGTCCCATCAAAAACTCCCTGGGTCAGACACGGAGTGATTATTCCTCTACAAAGTCCCATCAAACACCTCCGGGGTCAAACACAGAGTGAATCTCCCTCCACACCGTCCCATCGTACACTCTCGGGGTCAGACATAGAGTGAATCTCCCTCCACATCGTCCCATCACACACTCCCGGCGTCAGACACAGAGTGAATCTCCTTCCACACCGTCCCATCACACACTACTAGGGTCAGACACAGAGTGAATCTCCCTCCAGACCGACAATCACATACTCCCGGGGTCAGACACAGAGTGAATCTCCCTCCACATCGTCCCATCAAACACTCCCGGGGGTCAGACACAGAGTGATTATTCCTCTACACGGTCCATTCAAACACTCCCGGGGGTCAGACACAGAGTGATTATTCCTCTACACGGTCCCATCAAAACTCCAGGGTGTCAGACACAGAGTGATTATTCCTCTACACGGTCCCATCAAACACTACCGGGGGTCAGACACAGAGTGTATCTCCTTCCACACCGTCCCATCACACTCTCCCGGGCTCAGACACAGAGTGAATCTCACTCTTCACCGCCGATTACACACTCCCGGGGTCAGACACAGAGTGAATCTCCCTCCACACCGACCCAGCACACACTCTCCCGGGGTCACACACAGAGTGATTATTCCTCTACACGAACCCGTCACACAATCCCGAGTTCAGACACAGACTGAATCTCCCTCCACACCGTCCCATCACACACTCCCGGGGTCAGACACAGAGTGATTATGCCTCTACACGGTCCCATCAAACACTCCGGGGGTCAGACACAGTGATTATTCCTCTACACGGTCCCATCAAACACTCCCGGGGTCAGACAAAGAGTGATTATGCCTCTACACGGTCCCATCATGCACTCCCTGGGCCAGATACAGAGAGACTATTCCTCTACACGGTCCCATCAAGCACTCCCGGGGTCAGACACAGAGTGATTATTCCTCTGCACGGTCCCATCAAACACCCCCGGGGTCAGACAGATAGTGAATCTAACTCCACACCGTCCCATCGTACACTCCCGGGGCAGACACAGAGTGATTATTCCTCTACACGGTCCCATCAAACACCCCCGGGGTCAGACTCAGAGTGATTATGACTCTACACGGTCCCATCACACTCTCCCGGGCTCAGACACAGAGTGAATCTCACTCTTCACCGCCGATTACACACTCCCGGGGTCAGACACAGAGTGAATCTCCCTCCACACCGACCCAGCACACACTCTCCCGGGGTCACACACAGAGTGATTATTCCTCTACACGAACCCGTCACACAATCCCGAGTTCAGACACAGACTGAATCTCCCTCCACACCGTCCCATCACACACTCCCGGGGTCAGACACAGAGTGATTATGCCTCTACACGGTCCCATCAAACACTCCGGGGGTCAGACACAGTGATTATTCCTCTACACGGTCCCATCAAACACTCCCGGGGTCAGACAAAGAGTGATTATGCCTCTACACGGTCCCATCAAGCACTCCCTGGGCCAGATACAGAGAGACTATTCCTCTACACGGTCCCATCAAGCACTCCCGGGGTCAGACACAGAGTGATTATTCCTCTGCACGGTCCCATCAAACACCCCCGGGGTCAGACAGATAGTGAATCTAACTCCACACCGTCCCATCGTACACTCCCGGGGCAGACACAGAGTGATTATTCCTCTACACGGTCCCATCAAACACCCCCGGGGTCAGACTCAGAGTGATTATGACTCTACACGGTCCCATCACACTCTCCCGGGGTCAGACACAGAGTGAATCTCACTCTACACCGCCCATTACACACTCCCGGGGTCAGACACAGAGTGAATCTCCCTCCAGACCGTCCCATCACAAACTCCCGTGGTCAGACACAGAGTGATTATTCCACTACACGGACCCGTCACACAATCCCGAGTTCAGACACAGACTGAATCTCCCTCCACACCGTCCCATCACAAACTCCCGGGGTCAGACACCGAGTGATTATGCCTCTACACGGTCCCATCAAACACTCCGGGGGTCAGACACAGTGATTATTCCTCTACACGGTCCCATCAAACACTCCCGGGGTCAGACAAAGAGTGATTATGCCTCTACACGGTCCCATCAAGCACTCCCTGGGCCAGATACAGAGAGACTATTCCTCTACACGGTCCCATCAAGCACTCCCGGGTTCAGACACAGAGTGATTATTCCTCTGCACGGTCCCATCAAACACCCCCGGGGTCAGACAGATAGTGAATCTAACTCCACACTGTCCCATCGTACACTCCCGGGGCAGACACAGAGTGATTATTCTTCTACACGATCCCATCACACTCTCCCGGGGTCAGAAACAGAGTGAATCTCACTCTACACCGCCCATTACACACTCCCGGGGTCAGACACAGAGTGAATCTCCCTCCAGACCGTCCCATCACACACTCCCGTGGTCAGACACAGAGTGATTATTCCTCTACACGGTCCCATCACACAATCCCGGGGTCAGACACAGAGTGAATCTCCCTCCACACAGTCCCATCACACACATCCGGTGTCAGACACAGAGTGAATCTCCCTCCTACCCGTCCCATCACACTCTCCCGATTTCAGACACAGACTGAATCTCCCTCCACACCGTCCCATCACACACTCCCGGGGTCAGACATAGAGTGATTATTCCTCTACACGGTCCATTCAAACACTCCCGGGGTCAGACACAGAGTGATTTTTCCACTACACGGTCCCATCAAACACACCCGGGGCAGACACATTGTGATTATTCCTCTACACGGTCCCATCAAAAACTCCCTGGGTCAGACACGGAGTGATTATTCCTCTACAAAGTCCCATCAAACACCCCCGGGGTCAAACACAGAGTGAATCTCCCTCCACACCGTCCCATCGTACACTCACGGGGTCAGACATAGAGTGAATCTCCCTCCACATCGTCCCATCACACACTCCCGGCGTCAGACACAGAGTGAATCTCCTTCCACACCGTCCCATCACACACTACTAGGGTCAGACACAGAGTGAATCTCCCTCCAGACCGTCCAATCACATACTCCCGGGGTCAGACACAGAGTGAATCTCCATCCACATCGTCCCATTAAACACTCCCGGGGGTCAGACACAGAGTGATTATTCCTCTACACGGTCCATTCAAACACTCCCGGGGTCAGACAAAGAGTGATTATGCCTCTACACGGTCCCATCAAGCACTCCCTGGGCCAGATACAGAGAGACTATTCCTCTACACGGTCCCATCAAGCACTCCCGGGGTCAGACACAGAGTGATTATTCCTCTGCACGGTCCCATCAAACACCCCCGGGGTCAGACAGATAGTGAATCTAACTCCACACCGTCCCATCGTACACTCCCGGGGCAGACACAGAGTGATTATTCCTCTACACGGTCCCATCAAACACCCCCGGGGTCAGACTCAGAGTGATTATGACTCTACACGGTCCCATCACACTCTCCCGGGGTCAGACACAGAGTGAATCTCACTCTACACCGCCCATTACACACTCCCGGGGTCAGACACAGAGTGAATCTCCCTCCAGACCGTCCCATCACAAACTCCCGTGGTCAGACACAGAGTGATTATTCCACTACACGGACCCGTCACACAATCCCGAGTTCAGACACAGACTGAATCTCCCTCCACACCGTCCCATCACAAACTCCCGGGGTCAGACACCGAGTGATTATGCCTCTACACGGTCCCATCAAACACTCCGGGGGTCAGACACAGTGATTATTCCTCTACACGGTCCCATCAAACACTCCCGGGGTCAGACAAAGAGTGATTATGCCTCTACACGGTCCCATCAAGCACTCCCTGGGCCAGATACAGAGAGACTATTCCTCTACACGGTCCCATCAAGCACTCCCGGGTTCAGACACAGAGTGATTATTCCTCTGCACGGTCCCATCAAACACCCCCGGGGTCAGACAGATAGTGAATCTAACTCCACACCGTCCCATCGTACACTCCCGGGGCAGACACAGAGTGATTATTCTTCTACACGATCCCATCACACTCTCCCGGGGTCAGAAACAGAGTGAATCTCACTCTACACCGCCCATTACACACTCCCGGGGTCAGACACAGAGTGAATCTCCCTCCAGACCGTCCCATCACACACTCCCGTGGTCAGACACAGAGTGATTATTCCTCTACACGGTCCCATCACACAATCCCGGGGTCAGACACAGAGTGAATCTCCCTCCACACAGTCCCATCACACACATCCGGTGTCAGACACAGAGTGAATCTCCCTCCTACCCGTCCCATCACACTCTCCCGATTTCAGACACAGACTGAATCTCCCTCCACACCGTCCCATCACACACTCCCGGGGTCAGACATAGAGTGATTATTCCTCTACACGGTCCATTCAAACACTCCCGGGGTCAGACACAGAGTGATTTTTCCACTACACGGTCCCATCAAACACACCCGGGGCAGACACATTGTGATTATTCCTCTACACGGTCCCATCAAAAACTCCCTGGGTCAGACACGGAGTGATTATTCCTCTACAAAGTCCCATCAAACACCCCCGGGGTCAAACACAGAGTGAATCTCCCTCCACACCGTCCCATCGTACACTCACGGGGTCAGACATAGAGTGAATCTCCCTCCACATCGTCCCATCACACACTCCCGGCGTCAGACACAGAGTGAATCTCCTTCCACACCGTCCCATCACACACTACTAGGGTCAGACACAGAGTGAATCTCCCTCCAGACCGTCCAATCACATACTCCCGGGGTCAGACACAGAGTGAATCTCCATCCACATCGTCCCATTAAACACTCCCGGGGGTCAGACACAGAGTGATTATTCCTCTACACGGTCCATTCAAACACTCCCGGGGGTCAGACACAGAGTGATTATTCCTATACACGGTCCCATCAACACTCCAGGGGGTCAGACACAGAGTGATTATTCCTCTACACGGTCCCATCAAACACTACCGGGGGTCAGACACAGAGTGTATCTCCTTCCACACCGTCCCATCACACTCTCCCGGGCTCAGACACAGAGTGAATCTCACTCTTCACCGCCGATTACACACTCCCGGGGTCAGACACAGAGTGAATCTCCCTCCACACCGTCCCATCACACTCTCCCGGGGTCACACACAGAGTGATTATTCCTCTACACGAACCCGTCACACAATCCCGAGTTCAGACACAGACTGAATCTCCCTCCACACCGTCCCATCACACACTCCCGGGGTCAGACACAGAGTGATTATGCCTCTACACGGTCCCATCAAACACTCCGGGGGTCAGACACAGTGATTATTCCTCTACACGGTCCCATCAAACACTCCCGGGGTCAGACAAAGAGTGATTATGCCTCTACACGGTCCCATCAAGCACTCCCTGGGCCAGATACAGAGAGACTATTCCTCTACACGGTCCCATCAAGCACTCCCGGGGTCAGACACAGAGTGATTATTCCTCTGCACGGTCCCAACAAACACCCCCGGGGTCAGACAGATAGTGAATCTAACTCCACACCGTCCCATCGTACACTCCCGGGGCAGCCACAGAGTGATTATTCCTCTACACAGTCCCATCAAACACCCCCGGGGTCAGACACAGATTGATTATTCCTCTACACGGTCCCATCAAACACTCTCGGTTTCAGACACAGAGTGACTTTCCCTCCACACCGTCCCATCATACTCTCACGGGGTCAGACACAGAGTGAATCTCACTCTACACCGCCCATTACACACTCCCGGGGTCAGAAACAGAGTGAATCTCCCTCCACACCGTCCCATCACACTCTCCCGGGGTCAGACACAGAGTGATTATTCCTCTACACGATCCCATCACACAATCCCGGGGTCAGACACAGAGTGAATCTCCCTCCACACAGTCCCATCACACACATCCGGTGTCAGACACAGAGTGAATCTCCCTCCTACCCGTCCCATCACACTCTGCCGATTTCAGACACAGACTGAATCTCCCTCCACACCGTCCCATCACACACTCCCGGGGTCAGACATAGAGTGATTATTCCTCTACACGGTCCATTCAAACACTCCCGGGGTCAGACACAGAGTGATATTGCCACTACACGGTCCCATCAAACACACCCGGGGCAGACACATTGTGATTATTCCTCTACACGGTCCCATCAAAAACTCCCTGGGTCAGACACAGAGTGATTATTACTCTACACGGTCCAATCAAACACTCCCGGGGTCAGACACAGAGTGATTATGCCTCTACACGGTCTCATCAAACACTCCCGGGGACAGACACAGAGTGATTATTCCTTTACACGGTCCCATCAAGCACTACCGGGGTCAGACACAGAGTGATTATTCCTCTGCACGGTCCCAACAAACACTCCCGGGGTCAGACACAGAGTCATTATTCCTCTACACCGTCCCATCGTACACTCCCGGGGCAGACACAGAGTGATTATTCCTCTACACGGTCCCATCAAACACCCCCGGTGTCAGACACAGATTGATTATTCCTCTACACGGTCCCATCAAATACTCTCGGTTTCAGACACAGAGTGAATCTCCCTCCACACCGTCCCATCACACACTCCCGTGGTCAGACACAGAGTGACTATTACTCTACACGGTCGCATCACACACTCCCGAGGTCAGACAAAGAGTGAATCTCCCTCCACACCGTCCCATCGTACACTCCCGGGGTCAGACACAGAGTGATTGTTCCTCTACACGGTCCCATCAAGCACTCCTGGGGTCAGACACAGAGTGAATCTCCCTCCACACCGCCCCATCACACACTCCCTTGGTCAGACACAGAGTGATTATTCCTCTACACGGTCCCATCAAACACTCCCGGGGTCAGACACAGAGTGAATCTCCCTCCAGACCGTCCCATCACACACTCCCGTGGTCAGACACAGAGTGATTATTCCTCTGCACGGTCCCATCAAACACTCCCGGGGGTCAGACACTGAGTGATTATTCCTCTACACGGTCCCATCAAACACTCCCTGGGTCAGACACAGAGTGATTATTACTCTACACGGTCCAGTCAAACACTCCCGGGGTAACATACAGTGTGATTATGCCTCTACACGGTCCCATCAAACACTCCCGGGGTCAGACACAGACTGATTATTCCTCTACACGGACCCATCACACACTCCCGAGGTCAGACAATTGGTGAATCACTCTCCACACCGTCTCATCACACTCTCACGGGGTCAGGCACAGAGAGATTATTCCTCTACACGGTCCCATCAAACACTCCCGGGGTCAGACAAAGAGTGAATCTCCCTCCAGACCGTCCATCACACACTCCCGTGGTCAGACACAGAGTGATTATTCCTCTACACGGTCCCATCAACATTCCCGGGGGTCAGACACAGAGTGAATCTCCCTCCTACCCGTCCCATCACACTCTCCCGATTTCAGACACAGACTGAATCTCCCTCCACACCGTCCCATCACACACTCCCGGGGTCAGACATAGAGTGATTATTCCTCTACACGGTCCATTCAAACACTCCCGGGGGTCAGACACAGAGTGATTATTCCTCTACACGATCCCATCAAACACACCCGGGGTTAGACACATTGTGATTATTCCTCTGCACGGTCCCATCAAAGACTCTCTGGGTCAGACACAGAGTGATTATTACTCTAGACGGTCCAATCAAAAACTCGCGGTGTCAGACACAGAGTGATTATGCCTCTAAACGGTCCATCAAACACTCCCGGGGTCAGATACTGAGTGATTATTCCTCTACACGGTCCCATCAAACACTCCCGGGGTCAGACACAGACTGATTATTCCTCTACTCGGACCCATCACACACTCCTGAGGTCAGAAAATGAGTGAATCACTCTCCACACCGTCTCATCACACTCTCACGGGGTCAGGGACAGAGTGATTATTCCTCTGCACGGTCCCATCAAACACTCCCGTGGTCTGAAAAAGAGTGAATCTCCCTCCACACCGTTCCATCACACACTCCCGGGGTCAGACACAGAGTGAACTTACATCCACACCGTCCCATCACATACTCCCGGGGTCAGACACAGAGTGAATCTCCCTCCACACCGTCCCATCACACTCTCCCGGGGTCAGACACAGAGTGATTATTCCTCTACACGATCCCATCGCACAATCCCGGGGTCAGACACAGAGTGAATCTCCCTCCACACAGTCCCATCACACACATCCGGTGTCAGACACAGAGTGAATCTCCCTCCTACCCGTCCCATCACACTCTCCCGATTTCAGACACAGACTGAATCTCCCTCCACACCGTCCCATCACACACTCCCGGGGTCAGACATAGAGTGATTATTACTCTACACGGTCCAATCAAACACTCCCGGGGTCAGACACAGAGTGATTATGCCTCTACACGGTCCCATCAAACACTCCCGGGGTCAGATACAGAGTGATTATTCCTCTAAACCGTCCCATCAAACACTCCCCGGGTCAGACACAGACTGATTATTCCTCTACACGGACCCATCACACACTCCCGAGGTCAGACAATGAGTGAATCACTCTCCACACCGTCTCACCACACTCTCACCGGATCAGGCACAGTGTGATTATTCCTCTACACGGTCCCATCAAACACTCCAGGGGTCAGACAAAGAGTGAACCTCCCTCCACACCGTCCCATCACACACTCCCGGGGTCAGACTCAGAGTGATTATGACTCTACACGGTCCCATCACACTCCCCCGGTGTCAGACACAGAGTGAATCTCACTCTACACCGCCCATTACACACTCCCGGGGTCAGACACAGAGTGAATCTCCCTCCAGACCGTCCCATCACACACTCCCGTGGTCAGACACAGAGTGATTATTCCTCTACACGGTCCCATCAACATTCCCGGGGGTCAGACACAGAGTGATTATTCCTCAACACGGTCCTATCAAACACTCCCGGGGGTCAGACACAGAGTGAATCTCCCTCCACACCGTCCCATCACACTCTCCCGGGGTCAGACACAGAGTGAATCTCACTCTACACCGCCCATTACACACTCCCGGGGTCAGACACAGAGTGAATCTCCCTCCACACCGTCCCATCATACTCTCCCGGGGTCACACACACAGAGACTATTCCTCTACACGAACCCATCACACAATCCCGGGGTCAGGCACAGAGTGAATCTCCCTCCACCCCTTCCCATCACACACATCCGGTGGCAGACGCAGAGTGAATCTCCCTCCTACCCATCCCATCACACTCCCCCGAGTTCAGACATAGACTGAATCTCCCTCCACACCGTCCCATCACACACTCCCGGGGACAGACACAGAGTGATTATTCCTCTGCACGGTCCCAACAAACACTCCCGGGGTCAGACACAGAGTGATTATTCCTCTACACCGTCCCATCGTACACTCACGGGGCAGACACAGAGTGATTATTCCTCTACAGGGTCCCATCAAACACCCCCGGGGTCAGACACAGATTGATTATTCCTCTACACGGTCCCATCAAACACTCTCGGTTTCAGACACAGAGTGAATCTCCCTACACACCGTCCCATCACACACTCCCGTGGTCAGACACAGAGTGACTATTACTCTACACGGTCGCATCACACACTCCCGAGGTCAGACAAAGAGTGAATCTCCCTCCACACCGTCCCATCGTACACTCCCCGGGTCAGACACAGAGTGATTGTTCCTCTACACGGTCCCATCAAGCACTCCTGGGTTCAGACACAAAGTGAATCTCCCTCCACACCGCCCCATCACACACTCCCTTGGTCAGACACAGAGTGATTATTCCTCTACACGGTCCCATCAAACACTCCCGGGGTCAGACACAGAGTGAATCTCCCTCCAGACCGTCCCATCACACACTCCCGTGGTCAGACACAGAGTGATTATTCCTCTGCACGGTCCCATCAAACACTCCCGGGGTAACATACAGTGTGATTATGCCTCTACACGGTCCCATCAAACACTCCCGGGGTCAGACACAGACTGATTATTCCTCTACACGGACCCATCACACACTCCCGAGGTCAGACAATTGGTGAATCACTCTCCACACCGTCTCATCACACTCTCACGGGGTCAGGCACAGAGTGATTATTCCTCTACACGGTCCCATCAAACACTCCCGGGGTCAGACAAAGAGTGAATCTCCCTCCAGACCGTCCATCACACACTCCCGTGGTCAGACACAGAGTGATTATTCCTCTACACGGTCCCATCAACATTCCCGGAGGTCAGACACAGAGTGATTATTCCTCTACACGGTCCGATCAAACACTCCCGGGGGTCAGACACAGAGTGAATCTCACTCCACACCGCCCATTACACACTCCCGGGGTCAGACACTGAGTGAATCTCCCTCCACACCGTCCCATCACACTCTCCCGGGGTCAGACACAGAGTGATTATTCCTCTACACGAACCCATCAAACACTCCCGGGGTCAGACACAGAGTGAATCTCCCTCCTACCCGTCCCATCACACTCTCCCGATTTCAGACACAGACTGAATCTCCCTCCACACCGTCCCATCACACACTCCCGGGGTCAGACATAGAGTGATTATTCCTCTACACGGTCCATTCAAACACTCCCGGGGGTCAGACACAGAGTGATTATTCCTCTACACGATCCCATCAAACACACCCGGGGTCAGACACATTGTGATTATTCCTCTGCACGGTCCCATCAAAGACTCTCTGGGTCAGACACAGAGTGATTATTACTCTAGACGGTCCGATCAAAAACTCCCGGGGTCAGACACAGAGTGATTATGCCTCTAAACCGTCCATCAAACACTCCCGGGGTCAGATACTGAGTGATTATTCCTCTACACGGTCCCATCAAACACTCTCGGGGTCAGACACAGACTGATTATTCCTCTACTCGGACCCATCACACACTCCTGAGGTCAGAAAATGAGTGAATCACTCTCCACACCGTCTCATCACACTCTCACGGGGTCAGGCACAGAGTGATTATTCCTCTACACGGTCCCATCAAACACTCCCGTGGTCAGAAAAAGAGTGAATCTCCCTCCACACCGTTCCATCACACACTCCCGGGGTCAGACACAGAGTGAACTTCCATCCACACCGTCCCATCACATACTCCCGGGGTCAGACACAGAGTGAATCTCCCTCCACACCGCCCCATCACACACTCCCTTGGTCAGACACAGAGTGATTATTCCTCTACACGGTCCCATCAAACACTCCCGGGGTCAGACACAGAGTGAATCTCCCTCCAGACCGTCCCATCACACACTCCCGTGGTCAGACACAGAGTGATTATTCCTCTGCACGGTCCCATCAAACACTCCCGGGGTAACATACAGTGTGATTATGCCTCTACACGGTCCCATCAAACACTCCCGGGGTCAGACACAGACTGATTATTCCTCTACACGGACCCATCACACACTCCCGAGGTCAGACAATTGGTGAATCACTCTCCACACCGTCTCATCACACTCTCACGGGGTCAGGCACAGAGTGATTATTCCTCTACACGGTCCCATCAAACACTCCCGTGGTCAGAAAAAGAGTGAATCTCCCTCCACACCGTTCCATCACACACTCCCGGGGTCAGACACAGAGTGAACTTCCATCCACACCGTCCCATCACATACTCCCGGGGTCAGACACAGAGTGAATCTCCCTCCACATCGTCCCATCAAACACTCCCGTGTGTCAGACACAGAGTGATTATTCCTCCACACGGTCCCATCACACACTCCCGTGGTCAGACACAGAGTGATTATTCCTCTACACGGTCCCATCACATACTCCCGTGGTCAGACACAGAGTGATTATTCCCCTACACAGTCGCATAACACTCTCCCGAGGTCAGACAAGCAGTGAATCTCCCTCCACACCGTCTCATCACACGCTCACGGGGTCAGACACAGAGTGATTATTCCTCTACCCGGTACCATCAAACAATGCCTGGGTCAGACAAAAAGTGAATCTCCCTCCACACCATCCCATCAAACACTCCCGGGGTCAGACACAGAGTGAATCTCACTCTACACCGCCTATTACACACTCCCGGGGTCAGACACAGAGTGAATCTCCCTCCACACCGTCCCATCACACTCTCCCTGGGTCAGACACAGAGTGGTTATTCCTCTACACGAACCCATCACACAATCCCGGGGTCAGACACAGAGTGAATCTCCCTCCACACCGTCACATCACACACATCCGGTGTCAGACACAGAGTGAATCTCCCTCATACCCGTCCCATTAAACTCTCCCGATTTCAGACACAGACTGAATCTCCCTCCACACCGTCCCATCACACACTCCCGGGGTCAGACATAGAGTGATTATTCCTCTACACGGTCCATTCAAACACTCCCGGGTGTCAGACACAGAGTGATTATTCCTCTACACGGTCCCATTAAACACACCCGGGGTCAGACACATTGTGATTATTCCTCTACACGGTCCCATCAAAAACTCCCTGGGTCAGACACAGAGTGATTATTACTCTACACGGTCCAATCAAACACTCCCGGGGTCAGACACAGAGTGAATATCCCTCTACACGGTCCCATCAAACACTCCCGTGGTCAGATACTGAGTGATTATTCCTCTACACGGTCCCATCAAACACTCCCGGGGTCAGACACAGACTGATTATTCCTCTACTCCGACCCATCACACACTCCCGGGGTCAGAAAAAGAGTGAATCTCCCTCCACACCGTCCCATCACACACTCCCGGGGTCAGACTCAGAGTGATTATGCCTCTACACGGTCCCATCAAACACTCCAGGGGTCAGACACAGAGTGATTATTCCTCTACACGGTCCCATCGTACACTCCCGGGGTCAGACACAGAGTGATTATTCCTCTACACGGTCCCATGAAACACTCCCGGGGGTCAGACACAGAGTGTTTATTCATCTACACTGTCCCATCAAACACTGCCGGGGGTCAGACTCAGAGTGAATCTCACTCCACACCGCCCATTACACTCTCCCGGGGTCAGACACTGTGTGAATCTCCCTCTACACCGTCCCATCACACTCTCCCGGGGTCAGACACAGAGTGATTATTCCTCTACACGAACCCATCACACAATCCCGGGGTCAGACACAGAGTGAATCTCCCTCCTACCCGTCCCATCACACTCTCCCGATTTCAGACACAGACAGAATCTCCCTCCACACCGTCCCATCACACACTCCCGGGGTCAGACATAGAGTGATTATTCCTCTACACGGTCCATTCAAACACTCCCGGGGGTCAGACACAGAGTGATTATTCCTCTACACGGTCCCATCACATACTCCCGTGGTCAGACACAGAGTGATTATTCCTCTACACAGTCGCATAACACTCTCCCGAGGTCAGACAAGCAGTGAATCTCCCTCCACACCGTCTCATCACACGCTCACGGGGTCAGACACAGAGTGATTATTCCTCTACCCGGTACCATCAAACAATGCCTGGGTCAGACAAAAAGTGAATCTCCCTCCACACCATCCCATCAAACACTCCCGGGGTCAGACACAGAGTGAATCTCACTCTACACCGCCCATTACACACTCCCGGGGTCAGACTCAGAGTGAATCTCCCTCCACACCGTCCCATCACACTCTCCCGGGGTAAGACACAGTGGTTATTCCTCTACACGAACCCATCACACAATCCCGGGGTCAGACACAGAGTGAATCTCCCTCCACACCGTCACATCACACACATCCGGAGTCAGACACAGAGTGAATCTCCCTCATACCCGTCCCATTAAACTCTCCCGATTTCAGACACAGACTGAATCTCCCTCCACACCCTCCCATCACACACTCCCGGTGTCAGACATAGAGTGATTATTCCTCTACACGGTCCATTCAAACACTCCCGGGTGTCAGACACAGAGTGATTATTCCTCTACACGGTCCCATCAAACACTCCCGGGTGTCAGACACATTGTGATTATTCCTCTACACGGTCCCATCAAAAACTCCCTGGGTCAGACACAGAGTGTT
Source organism: Hypanus sabinus (assembly GCF_030144855.1). Taxonomy (NCBI): domain Eukaryota; kingdom Metazoa; phylum Chordata; class Chondrichthyes; order Myliobatiformes; family Dasyatidae; genus Hypanus; species Hypanus sabinus. The sequence continues at coordinate 237,571 of NW_026781399.1, forward strand.
TATTACTCTACACGGTCCAATCAAACACTCCCGGGGTCAGACACAGAGTGATTATGCCTCTACACGGTCCCATCAAACACTCCCGTGGTCAGATGCTGAGTGATTATTCCTCTACACGGTCCCATCAAACACTCCCGGGGTCAGACACAGACTGCTTATTCCTCTACTCGGACCCATCACACTCTCCCGGGTTCAGAAAAAGAGTGAATCTCCCTCCACACCGTCCCATCACACGCTCACGGGGTCAGACACAGAGTGATTATTCCTCTACCCGGTACCATCAAACAATGCCTGGGTCAGACAAAAAGTGAATCTCCCTCCACACCATCCCATCAAACACTCCCGGGGTCAGACACAGAGTGAATCTCACTCTACACCGCCCATTACACACTCCCGGGGTCAGACACAGAGTGAATCTCCCTCCACACCGTCCCATCACACTCTCCCTGGGTCAGACACAGAGTGGTTATTCCTCTACACGAACCCATCACACAATCCCGGGGTCAGACACAGAGTGAATCTCCCTCCACACCGTCACATCACACACATCCGGTGTCAGACACAGAGTGAATCTCCCTCATACCCGTCCCATTAAACTCTCCCGATTTCAGACACAGACTGAATCTCCCTCCACACCGTCCCATCACACACTCCCGGGGTCAGACATAGAGTGATTATTCCTCTACACGGTCCATTCAAACACTCCCGGGTGTCAGACACAGAGTGATTATTCCTCTACACGGTCCCATTAAACACACCCGGGGTCAGACACATTGTGATTATTCCTCTACACGGTCCCATCAAAAACTCCCTGGGTCAGACACAGAGTGATTATTACTCTACACGGTCCAATCAAACACTCCCGGGGTCAGACACAGAGTGATTATCCCTCTACACGGTCCCATCAAACACTCCCGTGGTCAGATACTGAGTGATTATTCCTCTACACGGTCCCATCAAACACTCCCGGGGTCAGACACAGACTGATTATTCCTCTACTCCGACCCATCACACACTCCCGGGGTCAGAAAAAGAGTGAATCTCCCTCCACACCGTCCCATCACACACTCCCGGGGTCAGACTCAGAGTGATTATGCCTCTACACGGTCCCATCAAACACTCCAGGGGTCAGACACAGAGTGATTATTCCTCTACACGGTCCCATCGTACACTCCCGGGGTCAGACACAGAGTGATTATTCCTCTACACGGTCCCATGAAACACTCCCGGGGGTCAGACACAGAGTGTTTATTCCTCTACACTGTCCCATCAAACACTCCCGGGGGTCAGACTCAGAGTGAATCTCACTCCACACCGCCCATTACACTCTCCCGGGGTCAGACACTGTGTGAATCTCCCTCCACACCGTCCCATCACACTCTCCCGGGGTCAGACACAGAGTGATTATTCCTCTACACGAACCCATCACTCAATCCCGGGGTCAGACACAGAGTGAATCTCCCTCCTACCCGTCCCATCACACTCTCCCGATTTCAGACACAGACAGAATCTCCCTCCACACCGTCCCATCACACACTCCCGGGGTCAGACATAGAGTGATCATTCCTCTACACGGTCCATTCAAACACTCCCGGGGGTCAGACACAGAGTGATTATTCCTCTACACGGTCCCATCACATACTCCCGTGGTCAGACACAGAGTGATTATTCCTCTACCCGGTACCATCAAACAATGCCTGGGTCAGACAAAAAGTGAATCTCCCTCAACACCATCCCATCAAACACTCCCGGGGTCAGACACAGAGTGAATCTCACTCTACACCGCCCATTACACACTCCCGGGGTCAGACTCAGAGTGAATCTCCCTCCACACCGACCCATCACACTCTCCCGGGGTAAGACACAGTGGTTATTCCTCTACACGAACCCATCACACAATCCCGGGGTCAGACACAGAGTGAATCTCCCTCCACACCGTCACATCACACACATCCGGAGTCAGACACAGAGTGAATCTCCCTCATACCCGTCCCATTAAACTCTCCCGATTTCAGACACAGACTGAATTTCCCTCCACACCGTCCCATCACACACTCCCGGTGTCAGACATAGAGTGATTATTCCTCTACACGGTCCATTCAAACACTCCCGGGTGTCAGACACAGAGTGATTATTCCTCTACACGGTCCCATCAAACACTCCCGGGTGTCAGACACATTGTGATTATTCCTCTACACGGTCCCATCAAAAACTCCCTGGGTCAGACACAGAGTGATTATTACTCTACACGGTCCAATCAAACACTCCCGGGGTCAGACACAGAGTGATTATGCCTCTACACGGTCCCATCAAACACTCCCGTGGTCAGATGCTGAGTGATTATTCCTCTACACGGTCCCATCAAACACTCCCGGGGTCAGACACAGACTGATTATTCCTCTACTCGGACCCATCACACTCTCCCGGGGTCAGAAAAAGAGTGAATCTCCCTCCACACCGTCCCATCACACACTCCCGGGGTCAGACTCAGAGTGATTATGCCTCTACACGGTCCCATCAAACACGCCCGGGGTCAGACACAGAGTGATTATTCCTCTACACGGTCCCATCGTACACTCCCGGGGTCAGACACAGAGTGATTATTCCTCTACACGGTCCCATCAAACACTCCCGGGGGTCAGACAGAGAGTGATTATTCCTCTACACTGTCCCATCAAACACTCCCGGGTGTCAGACTCAGAGTGAATCTCACTCCACACCGCCCATTACACTCTCCCGGGGTCAGACACTGTGTGACTCTCCCTCCACACCGTCCCATCACACTCTCCCGGGGTCAGACACAGAGTGATTATTCCTCTACAAGAACCCATCACACTCTCCCGGGGTCAGACACAGAGTGATTATTCCTCTACACGAACCCATCACACAATCCCGGGGTCAGACACAGAGTGAATCTCCCTCCTACCCGTCCCATCACACTCTCCCGATTTCAGACACAGACTGAATCTCCCTCCACACCGTCCCATCACACACTCCCGGGGTCAGACATAGAGTGATTATTCCTCTACACGGTCCATTCAAACACTCCCGGGGGTCAGACACTGAGTGATTATTCCTCCACACGATCCCATCAAACACACCCGGGGTCAGACACATTGTGATTATTCCTCTGCACGGTCCAATCAAACACTCCCGGGGTCAGACACAGAGTGATTATTACTCTAAACGGTCCCATCAAACACTCCCGGGGTCAGATACTGAGTGATTATTCCTCTACACGGTCCCATCAAACACTCCCGGGGTCAGACACAGACTGATTATTCCTCTACTCGGACCCATCACACACTCCTGAGGTCAGAAAATGAGTGAATCACTCTCCACACCGTCTCATCACACTCTCACGGGGTCAGGGACAGAGTGATTATTCCTCTACACGGTCCCATCAAACACTCCCGGGATCAGACACAGAGTGAATCTCCCTCCACATCGTCCCATCACACACTCCCGGCGTCAGACACAAAGTGAATCTCCCTCCACACCGTCCCATCACACACTACTAGGGTCAGACACAGAGGGAATCTCCCTCCAGACCGTCCCATCACATACTCCCGGGGTCACACACAGAGTGATTATTCCTCTACACGGTCCCATCATACACTCCCGGGGGTCAGACACGGAGTGATTATTCCTCTACACAGTCCCATCAAACACCCCCGGGGTCAAACACAGAGTGAATCTCCCTATACACAGTCCCATCACACACTCCCGGGGTCAGAAACAGAGTGATTATTCCTCTGTACGGTCCCATCAAACACACCCGGGGGTCAGACACAAAGTGATTATACCTCTACACTGTCACATCAAACACTCCCGGGGGTCAGACACAGAGTGAATCTCACTCCACACCGCAGATTACACACTCCCGGGGTCAGACACAGAGTGAATCCCCCTCCACACCGTCCCATCACACTCTCCCGGGGTCAGACACAGAGTGATTATTCCTCTACACGAACCCATCACACTCTCCCGGGGTCAGACACAGAGTGATTATTCCTCTACACGAACCCATCACACAATCCCGGGGTCAGACACAGAGTGAATCTCCCTCCTACCCGTCCCATCACACTCTCCCGATTTCAGACACAGACTGAATCTCCCTCCACACCGTCCCATCACACACTCCCGGGGTCAGACATAGAGTGATTATTCCTCTACACGGTCCATTCAAACACTCCCGGGGGTCAGACACAGAGTGATTATTCCTCTACACGATCCCATCAAACACACCCGGGGTCAGACACATTGTGATTATTCCTCTGCACGGTCCCATCAAAAACTCTCTGGGTCAGACACAGAGTGATTATTACTCTAGACGGTCCCATCAAACACTCCCGGGTTCAGATACTGAGTGATTATTCCTCTACACGGTCCCATCAAACACTCCCGGGGTCAGACACAGACTGATTATTCCTCTACTCGGACCTATCACACACTCCTGAGGTCAGAAAATTAGTGAATCACTCTCCACACCGTCTCATCACACTCTCACGGGGTCAGGGACAGAGTGATTATTCCTCTACACGGTCCCATCAAACACTCCAGTGGTCAGAAAAAGAGTGAATCTCCCTCCACACCGTTCCATCAGACACTCCCGGGGTCAGACTCAGAGTGATTATGCCTCTACACGGTCCCATCAAACACTCCCGGGGTCAGACACAGAGTGAACTTCCATCCACACCGTCCCATCACATACTCCCGGGGACAGACACAGAGTGAATCTCCCTCCACATCGTCCCATCAAACACTCCCGTGGGTCAGACACAGAGTGATTATTCCTCCACACGGTCCCATCACACACTCCCGTGGTCAGACACAGAGTGATTATTCCTCTACACGGTCCCATCACATACTCCCCTGGTCAGACACAGAGTGATTATTCCTCTACACAGTCGCATAACACTCTCCCGAGGTCAGACAAGCAGTGAATCTCCCTCCACACCGTCTCATCACACGCTCACGGGGTCAGACACAGAGTGATTATTCCTCTACCCGGTACCATCAAACAATGCCTGGGTCAGACAAAAAGTGAATCTCCCTCCACACCATCCCATCAAACACTCCCGGGGTCAGACACAGAGTGAATCTCACTCTACACCGCCCATTACACTCTCCCGGGGTCAGACACAGAGTGAATCTCCCTCCACACCGTCCCATCACACTCTCCCGGGGTCAGACACAGAGTGGTTATTCCTCTACACGAACCCATCACACAATCCCGGTGTCAGACACAGAGTGAAACTCCCTCATACCCGTCCCATTAAACTCTCCCGATTTCAGACACAGACTGAATCTCCCTCCACACCTTCCCATCACACACTCCCGGGGTCAGACATAGAGTGATTATTCCTCTACACGGTCCATTCAAACACTCCCGGGTGTCAGACACAGATTGATTATTCCTCTACACGGTCCCATTAAACACACCCGGGGTCAGACACATTGTGATTATTCCTCTACACGGTCCCATCAAAAACTCCCTGGGTCAGACACAGAGTGTTTATTACTCTACACGGTCCAAACCAACACTCCCGGGGTCAGACACAGTGATTATGCCTCTACACGGTCCCATCAAACACTCCCGGGGTCAGACACAGAGTGAATGTCCCTCCACACCGTCCCATCACACACTACTAGGGTCAGACACAGAGAGAATCTACCTCCAGACCGTCCCATCACATACTCCCGGGGTCAGACACAGAGTGAATCTCCCTCCACATCGTCCCATCAAACACTCCCGTGGGTCAGACACAGAGTGATTATTCCCCCACACGGTCCCATCACACACTCCCGTGGTCAGACACAGAGTGTTTATTCCTCTACACGGTCCCATCACACACTCCCGTGGTCAGACACAGAGTGATTATTCCTCTACACGGTCGCATCACACTCTCCCGAGGTCAGACAAACAGAGAATCTCCCTCCACACCGTCTCATCACACGCTCACGGGGTCAGACACAGAGTGATTATTCCTCTACACGGTACCATCAAACAATCCCTGGGTCAGACAAAAAGTGAATCTCCCTCCACACCGTCCCATCAAACACTCCCGGGGTCAGACACAGAGTGATTATTCCTCTACACCTTCCCATCAGACACTCCCTGTGTCAGACACAGAGTGATTATTCCTCTACACGGTCCCATCAAACACTCCCAGGTTCAGACACAGAGTGTATCTCCCTCCACACCGTCCCATCACACGCTCCCGTGGTCAGACACAGAGAGATTATTCCTCTACACGGTCCCATCAAACACTCCCGGGGTCAGACACAGAGTGAATCTCCATCCGCACCGTCCCATCACACACTCCCGGGGTCAGACACAGTGTGATTATTCCTAAACACGGTCCCATCAAACACTCCCGGGATCAGACACAGAGTGAATCTCCCTCCAAACCGTCCCATCACTCACTCCCGGGGTCAGACACAGAGTGAATCTCCCTCCACATCGTCCCATCACACACTCCCGTGGGTCAGACACAGAGTGATTATTCCTCCACACGGTCCCATCACACACTCCCGTGGTCAGACACAGAGTGATTATTCCTCTACACGGTCCCATCACATACTCCCCTGGACAGACACAGAGTGATTATTCCTCTACACAGTCGCATAACACTCTCCCGAGGTCAGACAAGCAGTGAATCTCCCTCCACACCGTCTCATCACACGCTCACGGGGTCAGACACAGAGTGATTATTCCTCTACCCGGTACCATCAAACAATGCCTGGGTCAGACAAAAAGTGAATCTCCCTCCACACCATCCCATCAAACACTCCCGGGGTCAGACACAGAGTGAATCTCACTCTACACCGCCTATTACACACTCCCGTGGTCAGACACAGAGTGAATCTCCCTCCACACCGTCCCATCACACTCTCCCGGGGTCAGACACAGAGTGGTTATTCCTCTACACGAACCCATCACACAATCCCGGTGTCAGACACAGAGTGAATCTCCCTCATACCCGTCCCATTAAACTCTCCCGATTTCAGACACAGACTGAATCTCCCTCCAAAACTTCCCATCACACACTCCCGGGGTCAGACATAGAGTGATTATTCCTCTACACGGTCCCATTAAACACACCCGGGGTCAGACACATTGTGATTATTCCTCTACACGGTCCCATCAAAAACTCCCTGGGTCAGACACAGAGTGATTATTACTCTACACGGTCCAAACCAACACTCCCGGGGTCAGACACAGTGATTATGCCTCTACACGGTCCCATCAAACACTCCCGGGGTCAGATAATGAGTGATTATTCCTCTACACGGTCCCATCAAACACTCCCGGGGTCAGACACAGACTGATTATTCCTCTACCCGGTACCATCAAACAATGCCTGGGTCAGACAAAAAGTGAATCTCCCTCCACACCATCCCATCAAACACTCCCGGGGTCAGACACAGAGTGAATCTCACTCTACACCGCCCATTACACACTCCCGGGGTCAGACACAGAGTGAATCTCCCTCCACACCGTCCCATCACACTCTCCCGGGGTCAGACTCAGAGTGATTATGCCTCTACACGGTCCCATCAAACACTCCCGGGGTCAGACACAGAGTGAATGTCCCTCCACACCGTCCCATCACACACTACTAGGGTCAGACACGGAGAGAATCTCCCTCCAGACCGTCCCATCACATACTCCCGGGGTCAGACACAGAGTGAATCTCCCTCCACATCGTCCCATCAAACACTCCCGTGGGTCAGACACAGAGTGATTATTCCCCCACACGGTCCCATCACACACTCCCGTGGTCAGACACAGAGTGTTTATTCCTCTACACGGTCCCATCACACACTCCCGTGGTCAGACACAGAGTGATTATTCCTCTACACGGTCGCATCACACTCTCCCGAGGTCAGACAAACCGAGAATCTCCCTCCACACCGTCTCATCACACGCTCACGGGGTCAGACACAGAGTGATTATTCCTCTACACGGTACCATCAAACAATCCCTGGGTCAGACAAAAAGTGAATCTCCCTCCACACCGTCCCATCAAACACTCCCGGGGTCAGACACAGAGTGATTATTCCTCTACACCTTCCCATCAAACACTCCCTGTGTCAGACACAGAGTGATTATTCCTCTACACGGTCCCATCAAACACTCCCGGGTTCAGACACAGAGTGTATCTCCCTCCACACCGTCCCATCACACGCTCCCGTGGTCAGACACAGAGAGATTATTCCTCTACACGGTCCCATCAAACACTCCCGGGGTCAGACACAGAGTGAATCTCCATCCGCACCGTCCCATCACACACTCCCGGGGTCAGACACAGTGTGATTATTCCTAAACACGGTCCCATCAAACACACCCGGGATCAGACACAGAGTGAATCTCCCTCCAAACCGTCCCATCACTCACTCCCGGGGTCAGACACAGAGTGAATCTCCCTCCACATCGTCCCATCACACACTCCCGGCGTCAGACACAAAGTGAATCTCCTTCCACACCGTCCCATCACACACTACTAGGGTCAGACACAGAGATAATCTCCCTCCAGACCTTCCCATCACATACTCCCGGGGTCAGACACAGAGTGAATCTCCTTCCACACCGTACCATCACACACTACTAGGGTCAGACACAGAGATAATCTCCCTCCACATCGTCCTATCAAACACACCCGGGGTTCAGACACAGAGTGATTATTCCTCTACACGGTCCCATCAAACACTCCCGGGTTCAGACACAGAGTGTATCTCCCTCCACACCGTCCCATCACACACTCCCGGGGTCAGACACAGTGTGATTATTCCTAAACACGGTCCCATCAAACACTCCCGGGATCAGACACAGAGTGAATCTCCCTCCAAACCGTCCCATCACTCACTCCCGGGGTCAGACACAGAGTGAATCTCCCTCCACATCGTCCCATCACACACACCCGGCGTCAGACACAAAGTGAATCTCCTTCCACACCGTCCCATCACACACTACTAGGGTCAGACACAGAGATAATCTCCCTACAGACCTTCCCTTCAGATACTCCCGGGGTCAGACACAGAGTGAATCTCCTTCCACACCGTACCATCACACACTACTAGGGTCAGACACAGAGATAATCTCCCTCCACATCGTCCTATCAAACACACCCGGGGTTCAGACACAGAGTGATTATTCCTCTACAAGGTCCCCTCAACACTCCCGGGGTCAGACACAGAGTGAATCTCCCTCCACACCGTCACATCGTACACTCACGGGGTCAGACACAGAGTGAAACTCCCTCCACACCGTCCCATCACACACTACTAGGGTCAGACACAGAGTGAATCTCCCTCCAAATCGTCCCATCAAACACTCCCGGGGGACAGACACAGAGTGATTATTCCTCTACACGGTCCCATCAAACACTCCAGGGGTCAGACGCGGAGCGATTATTCCTCTACACGGTCCCAACAAAGACTCCCTGGGTCAGACACAGAGTGATTATTACTCTGCACGGTCCCATCAAACACTCCCGGGGTCAGACACAGAGTGATTATGCCTGTACACGGTCCCATCAAACACTCCCGGGGTCAGACACAGAGTGATTATTCCTCTACACGGTACCATCAAACACCCCCGTGGTCAGACACAGAGTGATTATTCCTCTACACCGTCCAATCAAACACTCTCGGTTTCAGACACAGTGTGAATCTCCGTCCACACCGTCCCATCACACAGTCCCGTGGTCAGACACAGAGTGATTATTCATCTACACGGTCGCATCACACACTCCCGAGGTCAGACAAAGAGTGAATCTCCCTCCACACCGTGTCATCAGACGCTCACGGGGTCAGACGCAGAGGGATTATTCCTCTACACGGTCCCATCAAACAATCCCTGGGTCAGACACATAGTGAATCTCACTCCACACCGTCCCATCACACACTCCCGTGGTCAGACACAGAGAGATTATTCCTCTACACGGTCCCATCAAACACTCCCGGGGTCAGACACAGAGTGAATCTCCATCCGCACCGTCCCATCACACAGTCCCGTGGTCAGACACAGAGTGATTATTCATCTACACGGTCGCATCACACACTCCCGAGGTCAGACAAAGAGTGAATCTCCCTCCACACCGTGTCATCAGACGCTCACGGGGTCAGACGCAGAGGGATTATTCCTCTACACGGTCCCATCAAACAATCCCTGGGTCAGACACAGAGTGAATCTCCCTCCACACCGTCCCATCACACAATCCCGTGGTCAGACACAGAGAGATTATTCCTCAACACGGTCCCATCAAACACTCCCGGGATCAGACACAGAGTGAATCTCCCTCCACACCGTCCCATCACTCACTCCCGGGGTCAGACACAGAGTGAATCTCCGTCTACATCGTCCCATCACGCACTCCCGGCGTCAGACACAAAGTGAATCTCCCTCCACATCGTCCCATCAAACACTCCCGTGGGTCAGACACAGAGTGATTATTCCACCACACGGTCCCATCACACACTCCCGTGGTCAGACACAGAGTGTTTATTCCTCTACACGGTCCCATCACACACTCCCGTGGTCAGACACAGAGTGATTATTCCTCTACACGGTCGCATCACACTCTCCCGAGGTCAGACAAACAGTGAATCTCCCTCCACATCGTCTCATCACACGCTCACGGGGTCAGACACAGAGTGATTAATTCCTCTACACGGTACCATCAAACAATCCCTGGGTCAGACAAAAAGTGAATCTCCCTCCACACCGTCCCATCAAACACTCCCGGGGTCAGACACAGAGTGATTATTCCTCTACACGGTCCCATCACACGCTCCCGTCGTCAGACACAGAGAGATTATTCCTCTACACGGTCCCAACAAAGACTCCCTGGGTCAGACACAGAGTGATTATTACTCTGCACGGTCCCATCAAACACTCCCGGGGTCAGACACAGAGTGATTATGCCTGTACACGGTCCCATCAAACACTCCCGTGGTCAGACACAGAGTGATTATTCCTCTACACCGTCCAATCAAACACTCTCGGTTTCAGACACAGTGTGAATCTCCGTCCACACCGTCCCATCACACAGTCCCGTGGTCAGACACAGAGTGATTATTCATCTACAAGGTCGCATCACACACTCCCGAGGTCAGACAAAGAGTGAATCTCCCTCCACACCGTGGCATCAGACGCTCACGGGGTCAGACGCAGAGGGATTATTCCTCTACACGGTCCCATCAAACAATCCCTGGGTCAGACACAGAGTGAATCTCCCTCCACACCGTCCCATCACACACTCCCGTGGTCAGACACAGAGTGATTATTCCGCTGCACGGTCCCATCAAACACTCCCGGGGGTCAGACACAGAGAGATTATTCCTCTACACGGTCCCATCAAACACTCCCGGTGTCAGACACAGAGTGAATCTCCATCCGCACCGTCCCATCACACACTCCCGGGGTCAGACACAGTGTGATTATTCCTAAACACGGTCCCATCAAACACTCCCGGGATCAGACACAGAGTGAATCTCCCTCCAAACCGTCCCATCACTCACTCCCGGGGTCAGACACAGAGTGAATCTCCCTCCACATCGTCCCATCACACACTCCCGGCGTCAGACACAAAGTGAATCTCCTTCCACACCGTCCCATCACACACTACTAGGGTCAGACACAGAGATAATCTCCCTCCAGACCTTCCCATCACATACTCCCGGGGTCAGACACAGAGTGAATCTCCTTCCACACCGTACCATCACACACTACTAGGGTCAGACACAGAGATAATCTCCCTCCACATCGTCCTATCAAACACACCCGGGGTTCAGACACAGAGTGATTATTCCTCTACACGGTCCCATCAAACACTCCCGGGTTCAGACACAGAGTGTATCTCCCTCCACACCGTCCCATCACACGCTCCCGTGGTCAGACACAGAGAGATTATTCCTCTACACGGTCCCATCAAACACTCCCGGGGTCAGACACAGAGTGAATCTCCATCCGCACCGTCCCATCACACTCTCCCGGGGTCAGACACAGTGTGATTATTCCTAAACACGGTCCCATCAAACACTCCCGGGATCAGACACAGAGTGAATCTCCCTCCAAACCGTCCCATCACTCACTCCCGGGGTCAGACACAGAGTGAATCTCCCTCCACATCGTCCCATCACACACACCCGGCGTCAGACACAAAGTGAATCTCCTTCCACACCGTCCCATCACACACTACTATGGTCAGACACAGAGATAATCTCCCTCCAGACCTTCCCTTCACATACTCCCGGGGTCAGACACAGAGTGAATCTCCTTCCACACCGTACCATCACACACTACTAGGGTCAGACACAGAGATAATCTCCCTCCACATCGTCCTATCAAACACACCCGGGGTTCAGACACAGAGTGATTATTCCTCTACAAGGTCCCCTCAACACTCCCGGGGTCAGACACAGAGTGAATCTCCCTCCACACCGTCCCATCACACACTACTAGGGTCAGACACAGAGTGAATCTCCCTCCAAATCGTCCCATCAAACACTCCCGGGGGACAGACACAGAGTGATTATTACTCTGCACGGTCCCATCAAACACTCCCGGGGTCAGACTCAGAGTGATTATGCCTGTACACGGTCCCATCAAACACTCCCGGGGTCAGACACAGAGTGATTATTCCTCTACACGGTACCATCAAACACCCCCGTGGTCAGACACAGAGTGATTATTCCTCTACACCGTCCAATCAAACACTCTCGGTTTCAGACACAGTGTGAATCTCCGTCCACACCGTCCCATCACACAGTCCCGTGGTCAGACACAGAGTGATTATTCATCTACACGGTCGCATCACACACTCCCGAGGTCAGACAAAGAGTGAATCTCCCTCCACACCGTGTCATCAGACGCTCACGGGGTCAGACGCAGAGGGATTATTCCTCTACACGGTCCCATCAAACAATCCCTGGGTCAGACACAGAGTGAATCTCACTCCACACCGTCCCATCACACACTCCCGTGGTCAGACACAGAGAGATTATTCCTCTACACGGTCCCATCAAACACTCCCGGGGTCAGACACAGAGTGAATCTCCATCCGCACCGTCCCATCACACAGTCCCGTGGTCAGACACAGAGTGATTATTCATCTACACGGTCGCATCACACACTCCCGAGGTCAGACAAAGAGTGAATCTCCCTCCACACCGTGTCATCAGACGCTCACGGGGTCAGACGCAGAGGGATTATTCCTCTACACGGTCCCATCAAACAATCCCTGGGTCAGACACAGAGTGAATCTCCCTCCACACCGTCCCATCACACAATCCCGTGGTCAGACACAGAGAGATTATTCCTCAACACGGTCCCATCAAACACTCCCGGGATCAGACACAGAGTGAATCTCCCTCCACACCGTCCCATCACTCACTCCCGGGGTCAGACACAGAGTGAATCTCCGTCTACATCGTCCCATCACGCACTCCCGGCGTCAGACACAAAGTGAATCTCCCTCCACATCGTCCCATCAAACACTCCCGTGGGTCAGACACAGAGTGATTATTCCACCACACGGTCCCATCACACACTCCCGTGGTCAGACACAGAGTGTTTATTCCTCTACACGGTCGCATCACACTCTCCCGAGGTCAGACAAACAGTGAATCTCCCTCCACATCGTCTCATCACACGCTCACGGGGTCAGACACAGAGTGATTAATTCCTCTACACGGTACCATCAAACAATCCCTGGGTCAGACAAAAAGTGAATCTCCCTCCACACCGTCCCATCAAACACTCCCGGGGTCAGACACAGAGTGATTATTCCTCTACACGGTCCCATCACACGCTCCCGTCGTCAGACACAGAGAGATTATTCCTCTACACGGTCCCAACAAAGACTCCCTGGGTCAGACACAGAGTGATTATTACTCTGCACGGTCCCATCAAACACTCCCGGGGTCAGACACAGAGTGATTATGCCTGTACACGGTCCCATCAAACACTCCCGGGGTCAGACACAGAGTGATTATTCCTCTACACGGTACCATCAAACACCCCCGTGGTCAGACACAGAGTGATTATTCCTCTACACCGTCCAATCAAACACTCTCGGTTTCAGACACAGTGTGAATCTCCGTCCACACCGTCCCTTCACACAGTCCCGTGGTCAGACACAGAGTGATTATTCATCTACACGGTCGCATCACACACTCCCGAGGTCAGACAAAGAGTGAATCTCCCTCCACACCGTGGCATCAGACGCTCACGGGGTCAGACGCAGAGGGATTATTCCTCTACACGGTCCCATCAAACAATCCCTGGGTCAGACACAGAGTGAATCTCCCTCCACACCGTCCCATCACACACTCCCGTGGTCAGACACAGAGAGATTATTCCTCTACACGGTCCCATCAAACACTCCCGGGGTCAGACACAGAGTGAATCTCCATCCGCACCGTCCCATCACACAGTCCCGTGGTCAGACACAGAGTGATTATTCATCTACACGGTCGCATCACACACTCCCGAGGTCAGACAAAGAGTGAATCTCCCTCCACACCGTGTCATCAGACGCTCACGGGGTCAGACGCAGAGGGATTATTCCTCTACACGGTCCCATCAAACAATCCCTGGGTCAGACACAGAGTGAATCTCCCTCCACACCGTCCCATCACACCATCCCGTGGTCAGACACAGAGAGATTATTCCTCTACACGGTCCCATCAAACACTCCCATTGTCAGACACAGAGTGATTATTCCTCAACACGGTCCCATTAAACACTCCCGGGATCAGACACAGAGTGAATCTCCCTCCACACCGTCCCATCACTCACTCCCGGGGTCAGACACAGAGTGAATCTCCGTCTACATTGTCCCATCACGCACTCCCGGCGTCAGACACAAAGTGAATCTCCCTCCACATCGTCCCATCAAACACTCCCGTGGGTCAGACACAGAGTGATTATTCCCCCACACGGTCCCATCACACACTCCCGTGGTCAGACACAGAGTGTTTATTCCTCTACACGGTCCCATCACACACTCCCGTGGTCAGACACAGAGTGATTATTCCTCTACACGGTCGCATCACACTCTCCCGAGGTCAGACAAACAGTGAATCTCCCTCCACACCGTCTCATCAAACGCTCACGGGGTCAGACACAGAGTGATTATTCCTCTACACGGTCCCATCACACGCTCCCGTGGTCAGGCACAGAGAGATTATTCCTCTACACGGTCCCATCAAACACTCCCGGGGACAGACACAGAGTGAAACTCCCTCCACACCGTCCCATCACACACTACTAGGGTCAGGCACAGAGTGAATCTCCCTCCAAATCGTCCCATCAAACACTCCCAGGGGACAGACACAGAGTGATTATTCCTCTACACGGTCCCATCAAACACTCCCCGGGTCAGACGCGGAGCGATTATTCCTCTACACGGTCCCAACAAAGACTCCCTGGGTCAGACACAGAGTGATTATTACTCTGCACGGTCCCATCAAACACTCCCGGGGTCAGACACAGAGTGATTATGCCTGTACACGGTCCCATCAAACACTCCCGGGGTCAGACACAGAGTGATTATTCCTCTACACGGTACCAACAAACACCCCCGTGGTCAGACACAGAGTGATTATTCCTCTACACCGTCCAATCAAACACTCTCGGTTTCAGACACAGTGTGAATCTCCGTCCACACCGTCCCATCACACAGTCCCGTGGTCAGACACAGAGTGATTATTCATCTACACGGTCGCATCACACACTCCCGAGGTCAGACAAAGAGTGAATCTCCCTCCACACCGTTTCATCAGACGCTCACGGGGTCAGACGCAGAGGGATTATTCCTCTACACGGTCCCATCAAACAATCCCTGGGTCAGACACAGAGTGAATCTCCCTCCACACCGTCCCATCACACACTCCCGTGGTCAGACACATAGAGATTATTCCTCTACACGGTCCCATCAAACACTCCCGGGGTCAGACACAGAGTGAATCTCCATCCGCACCGTCCCATCACACAGTCCCGTGGTCAGACACAGAGTGATTATTCATCTACACGGTGGCATCACACACTCCCGAGGTCAGACAAAGAGTGAATCTCCCTCCACACCGTGTCATCAGACGCTCACGGGGTCAGACGCAGAGGGATTATTCCTCTACACGGTCCCATCAAACAATCCCTGGGTCAGACACAGAGTGAATCTCCCTCCACACCGTCCCATCACACAATCCCGTGGTCAGACACAGAGAGATTATTCCTCTACACGGTCCCATCAAACACTCCCATTGTCAGACACAGAGTGATTATTCCTCAACACGGTCCCATCAAACACTCCCGGGATCAGACACAGAGTGAATCTCCCTCCACACCGTCCCATCACTCACTCCCGGGGTCAGACACAGAGTGAATCTCCGTCTACATCGTCCCATCACGCACTCCCGGCGTCAGACACAAAGTGAATCTCCCTCCACATCGTCCCATCAAACACTCCCGTGGGTCAGACACAGAGTGATTATTCCCCCACACGGTCCCATCACACACTCCCGTGGTCAGACACATAGAGATTATTCCTCTACACGGTCCCATCAAACACTCCCGGGGTCAGACACAGAGTGAATCTCCATCCGCACCGTCCCATCACACAGTCCCGTGGTCAGACACAGAGTGATTATTCATCTACACGGTGGCATCACACACTCCCGAGGTCAGACAAAGAGTGAATCTCCCTCAACACCGTGTCATCAGACGCTCACGGGGTCAGACGCAAAGGGATTATTCCTCTACACGGTCCCATCAAACAATCCCTGGGTCAGACACAGAGTGAATCTCCCTCCACACCGTCCCATCACACAATCCCGTGGTCAGACACAGAGAGATTATTCCTCTACACGGTCCCATCAAACACTCCCGGTGTCAGACACAGAGTGATTATTCCTCAACACGGTCCCATCAAACACTCCCGGGATCAGACACAGAGTGAATCTCCCTCCACACCGTCCCATCACTCACTCCCGGGGTCAGACACAGAGTGAATCTCCGTCTACATCGTCCCATCACGCACTCCCGGCGTCAGACACAAAGTGAATCTCCCTCCACATCGTCCCATCAAACACTCCCGTGGGTCAGACACAGAGTGATTATTCCCCCACACGGTCCCATCACACACTCCCGTGGTCAGACACAGAGTGTTTATTCCTCTACACGGTCCCATCACACACTCCCGTGGTCAGACACAGAGTGATTATTCCTCTACACGGTCGCATCACACTCTCCCGAGGTCAGACAAACAGTGAATCTCCCTCCACACCGTCTCATCACACGCTCACGGGGTCAGACACAGAGTGATTATTCCTCTACACCTTCCCATCAAACACTCCCTGTGTCAGACACAGAGTGATTATTCCTCTACACGGTCCCATCAAACACTCCCGGGTTCAGACACAGAGTGTATCTCCCTCCACACCGTCCCATCACACGCTCCCGTGGTCAGACACAGAGAGATTATTCCTCTACACGGTCCCATCAAACACTCCCGGGGTCAGACACAGAGTGAATCTCCATCCGCACCGTCCCATCACACACTCCCGGGGTCAGGCACAGTGTGATTATTCCTAAACACGGTCCCATCAAACACTCCCGGGATCAGACACAGAGTGAATCTCCCTCCAAACCGTCCCATCACTCACTCCCGGGGTCAGACACAGAGTGAATCTCCCTCCACATCGTCCCATCACACACTACTAGGGTCAGACACGGAGATAATCTCCCTCCAGACCTTCCCATCACATACTCCCGGGGTCAGACACAGAGTGAATCTCCTTCCACACCGTACCATCACACACTACTAGGGTCAGACACAGAGATAATCTCCCTCCACATCGTCCTATCAAACACACCCGGGGTTCAGACACAGAGTGATTATTCCTCTAGAAGGTCCCCTCAACAATCCCGGGGTCCGACACAGAGTGAATCTCCCTCCGCACCGTCCCATCGTACACTCACGGGGTCAGACACAGAGTGAAACTCCCTCCACACCGTCCCATCACACACTACTAGGGTCAGACACAGAGTGAATCTCCCTCCAAATCGTCCCATCAAACACTCCCGGGGGACAGACACAGAGTGATTATTCCTCTACACGGTCCCATCAAACACTCCCGGGGTCAGACGCGGAGCGATTATTCCTCTACACGGTCCCAACAAAGACTCCCTGGGTCAGACACAGAGTGATTATTACTCTGCACGGTCCCATCAAACACTCCCGGGGTCAGACACAGAGTGATTATGCCTCTACACGGTCCCATCAAACACTCCCGGGGTCAGACACAGAGTGATTATTCCTCTACACGGTACCATCAAACACCCCCGTGGTCAGACACAGAGTGATTATTCCTCTACACCGTCCAATCAAACACTCTCGGTTTCAGACACAGTTTGAATCTCCGTCCACACCGTCCCATCACACAGTCCCGTGGTCAGACACAGAGTGATTATTCATCTACACGGTCGCATCACACACTCCCGAGGTCAGACAAAGAGTGAATCTCCCTCCACA
Organism: Hypanus sabinus; assembly: GCF_030144855.1. NCBI lineage: Eukaryota > Metazoa > Chordata > Chondrichthyes > Myliobatiformes > Dasyatidae > Hypanus > Hypanus sabinus. Next base: position 256,113 of record NW_026781399.1, read on the forward strand.
CCGTGTCATCAGACGCTCACGGGGTCAGACACAGAGTGAATCTCCCTCCACACCGTCCCATCACACAGTCCCGTGGTCAGACACAGAGTGATTATTCATCTACACGGTGGCATCACACACTCCCGAGGTCAGACAAAGAGTGAATCTCCCTCAACACCGTGTCATCAGACGCTCACGGGGTCAGACGCAAAGGGATTATTCCTCTACACGGTCCCATCAAACAATCCCTGGGTCAGACACAGAGTGAATCTCCCTCCACACCGTCCCATCACACAATCCCGTGGTCAGACACAGAGAGATTATTCCTCTACACGGTCCCATCAAACACTCCCGGTGTCAGACACAGAGTGATTATTCCTCAACACGGTCCCATCAAACACTCCCGGGATCAGACACAGAGTGAATCTCCCTCCACACCGTCCCATCACTCACTCCCGGGGTCAGACACAGAGTGAATCTCCGTCTACATCGTCCCATCACGCACTCCCGGCGTCAGACACAAAGTGAATCTCCCTCCACATCGTCCCATCAAACACTCCCGTGGGTCAGACACAGAGTGATTATTCCCCCACACGGTCCCATCACACACTCCCGTGGTCAGACACAGAGTGTTTATTCCTCTACACGGTCCCATCACACACTCCCGTGGTCAGACACAGAGTGATTATTCCTCTACACGGTCGCATCACACTCTCCCGAGGTCAGACAAACAGTGAATCTCCCTCCACACCGTCTCATCACACGCTCACGGGGTCAGACACAGAGTGATTATTCCTCTACACCTTCCCATCAAACACTCCCTGTGTCAGACACAGAGTGATTATTCCTCTACACGGTCCCATCAAACACTCCCGGGTTCAGACACAGAGTGTATCTCCCTCCACACCGTCCCATCACACGCTCCCGTGGTCAGACACAGAGAGATTATTCCTCTACACGGTCCCATCAAACACTCCCGGGGTCAGACACAGAGTGAATCTCCATCCGCACCGTCCCATCACACACTCCCGGGGTCAGGCACAGTGTGATTATTCCTAAACACGGTCCCATCAAACACTCCCGGGATCAGACACAGAGTGAATCTCCCTCCAAACCGTCCCATCACTCACTCCCGGGGTCAGACACAGAGTGAATCTCCCTCCACATCGTCCCATCACACACTACTAGGGTCAGACACGGAGATAATCTCCCTCCAGACCTTCCCATCACATACTCCCGGGGTCAGACACAGAGTGAATCTCCTTCCACACCGTACCATCACACACTACTAGGGTCAGACACAGAGATAATCTCCCTCCACATCGTCCTATCAAACACACCCGGGGTTCAGACACAGAGTGATTATTCCTCTAGAAGGTCCCCTCAACAATCCCGGGGTCCGACACAGAGTGAATCTCCCTCCGCACCGTCCCATCGTACACTCACGGGGTCAGACACAGAGTGAAACTCCCTCCACACCGTCCCATCACACACTACTAGGGTCAGACACAGAGTGAATCTCCCTCCAAATCGTCCCATCAAACACTCCCGGGGGACAGACACAGAGTGATTATTCCTCTACACGGTCCCATCAAACACTCCCGGGGTCAGACGCGGAGCGATTATTCCTCTACACGGTCCCAACAAAGACTCCCTGGGTCAGACACAGAGTGATTATTACTCTGCACGGTCCCATCAAACACTCCCGGGGTCAGACACAGAGTGATTATGCCTCTACACGGTCCCATCAAACACTCCCGGGGTCAGACACAGAGTGATTATTCCTCTACACGGTACCATCAAACACCCCCGTGGTCAGACACAGAGTGATTATTCCTCTACACCGTCCAATCAAACACTCTCGGTTTCAGACACAGTTTGAATCTCCGTCCACACCGTCCCATCACACAGTCCCGTGGTCAGACACAGAGTGATTATTCATCTACACGGTCGCATCACACACTCCCGAGGTCAGACAAAGAGTGAATCTCCCTCCACACCGTGTCATCAGACGCTCACGGGGTCAGACACAGAGTGAATCTCCCTCCACACCGTCCCATCACACACTCCCGTGGTCAGACACAGAGAGATTATTCCTCTACACGGTCCCATCAAACACTCCCGGGGTCAGACACAGAGTGAATCTCCATCCGCACCGTCCCATCACACAGTCCCGTGGTCAGACACAGAGAGATTATTCATCTACACGGTCGCATCACACACTCCCGAGGTCAGACAAAGAGTGAATCTCCCTCCACACCGTGTCATCAGACGCTCACGGGGTCAGACGCAGAGGGATTATTCCTCTACACGGTCCCATCAAACAATCCCTGGGTCAGACACAGAGTGAATCTCCCTCCACACCGTCCCATCACACACTCCCGTGGTCAGACACAGAGAGATTATTCCTCTACACGGTCCCATCAAACACTCCCGGTGTCAGACACAGAGTGATTATTCCTCAACACGGTCCCATCAAACACTCCCGGGATCAGACACAGAGTGAATCTCCCTCCACACCGTCCCATCACTCACTCCCGGGGTCAGACACAGAGTGAATCTCCCTCTACATCGTCCCATCACGCACTCCCGGCGTCAGACACAAAGTGAATCTCCCTCCACACCGTCCCATCACACACTACTAGGGTCAGACACAGAGTGAATCTCCCTCCAGACCGTCCCATCAAACACTCCCGGGGGTCAGACACAGAGTGATTATTCCTCTACACCGTCCCATCACATACTCCCGGGGTCAGACTCTGAGTGAATCTCCCTCCACATCGTCCCATCAAACACTCCCGGGGGTCAGACACAGAGTGATTATTCCTCTACACGGTCCCATCATACACTCCCGGGGGTCAGACACAGAGTGATTATTCCTCTACACGGTCCCATCAACACTCCCGGGGTCAGACACGGAGTGATTATTCCTCTACACAGTCCCATCAAACACCCCCGGGGTCAAACACAGAGTGAATCTCCCTCCACACCGTCCCATCGTACACTCACGGGGTGAGATATAGAGTGAATCTCCCTCCACATCGTCCCATCACACACTCCCGGCGTCAGACACAGAGTGAATCTCCTTCCACACCGTCCCATCACACACTACTAGGGTCAGACACAGAGTGAATCTCCCTCCACATCGTCCCATCAAACACTCCCGGGGGTCAGACTCAGAGTGATTATTCCTCTACACGGTCCCATCAAACACTCCCGGGGGTCAGACACAGAGTGATTATTCCTCTAAACGGTCCCATCAACACTCCCGGGGGTCAGACACAGAGTGATTATTTCTCTACACTGTCCCATCAAACACTCCCGGGGGTCAGACACAGAGTGAATCTCACTCCAGACCGTCCCATCACATATTCCCGGGGTCAGACACAGAGTGAATCTCCCTCCACAAGGTCCCATCAAACACTCCCGAGGGTCAGACACAGAGTGATTATTCCTCTACACGGTCCCATCATACACTCCCGTGGGTCAGACACAGAGTGATTATTCCTCTACACAGTCCCATCTACACTCCCGGGGTCAGACACGGAGTGATTATTCCTCTACACAGTCCCATCAAACACCCCCGGGGTCAAACACAGAGTGAATCTCCCTCCACACCGTCCCATCGTACACTCACGGGGTCAGACATAGAGTGAATCTCCCTCCACATCGTCCCATCACACACTCCCGGCGTCAGACACAGAGTGAATCTCCTTCCTCACCGTCCCATCACACACTACTAGGGTCAGACACTGAGTGAATCTCGCTCAGACCGTCCCATCACATACTCCCGGGGTCAGACACAGAGTGAATCTCCCTCTACATCGTCCCATCAAACACTCCCGGGGGTCAGACACAGAGTGATTATTCCTCTGCACGGTCCCATCAAACACTCCCGTGGGTCAGGCACAGAGTGATTATTCCTCTACACAGTCCCATCTACACTCCCGGGGTCAGACACGGAGTGATTATTCCTCTACACAGTCCCATCAAACACCCCCGGGGTCAAACACAGAGTGAATCTCCCTCCACACCGTCCCATCGTACACTCACGGGGTCAGACATAGAGTGAATCTCCCTCCACATCGTCCCATCACACACTCCCGGCGTCAGACACAGAGTGAATCTCCTTCCACACCGTCCCATCACACACTACTAGGGTCAGACACAGAGTGAATCTCCCTCCACATCGTCCCATCAAACACTCCCGGGGGTCAGACACAGAGTGATTATTCCTCTACACGGTCCCATCAAACACTCCAGGGGGTCAGACACAGAGTGATTATTCCTCTAAACGTTCCCATCAACACACCCGGGGGTCAGACACAGAGTGATTATTTCTCTACACGGTCCCATCAAACCCTCCCGTGGTCAGACACAGAGTGAATCTCACTCTACGCCGCCCATTACACACTCCCGGGTTCAGACACAGAGTGAATCTCCCTCCCGACCGTCCCATCACACACTCCCGTGGTCAGACACAGAGTGATTATTCCTCTACACTGTCCCATCAAAATTCCCAGGGGTGAGACACAGAGTGATTATTCCTCTACACGGTCCCATCAAACACTCCCGGGGGTCAGACACAGAGTGACTTTCCCTCCACAACGTCCCATCATACTCTCCCGCGATCAGACACAGAATGTATCTCCCTCCACACCGTCCCATCACACTCTCCCGGTGTCACACACAGAGTGATTATTCCTCTACACGAACCCATCACACAATCCCGGGGTCAGACACAGAGTGAATCTCCCTCCACACCGTCCCATCACACACATCCGGTGGCAGACGCAGAGTGAATCTCCCTCCTACCCGTCCCATCACACTCCCCCGAGTTCAGACACAGACTGAATCTCCCTCCACACCGTCCCATCACACACTCCCGGGGTCAGACACAGAGTGATTATTCCTCTATACGGTCCCGTCATACACTCCCGGGGATCAGACACAGAGTGATTATTCCTCTACACGGTCCCATCAACACTCCCGGGGTCAGACACGGAGTGATTATTCCTCTACACAGTCCCATCAAACACCCCCGTGGTCAAACACAGAGTGAATCTCCCTCCACACCGTCCCATCGTACACTCACTGGGTCAGATATAGAGTGAATCTCCCTCCACATCGTCCCATCACACACTCCCGGCGTCAGACACAGAGTGAATCTCCTTCCACACCGTCCCATCACACACTACTAGGGTCAGACACAGAGTGAATCTCCCTCCACATCGTCCCATCAAACACTCCCGGGGGTCAGACACAGAGTGATTATTCCTCTACACGGTCCCATCAAACACTCCCGGGGGTCAGACACAGAGTGATTATTCCTCTAAACGGTCCCATCAACACTCCCTGGGGTCAGACACAGAGTGATTATTTCTCCACACGGTCCCATCAAACACTCCCGGAGGTCAGACACAGAGTGAATCTCCCTCCACACCGTCCTATGACACTCTCCCGGGGTCAGACACAGAGTGAATCTCACACTACACCGCCCATTACACACTCCCGGGGTGAGACACAGAGTGAATCTCCCTCCAGACCGTCCCATCACACACTCCCGTGGTCAGACACAGAGGGATTATTCCTCTACACGGTCCCATCAAACACTCCCGGGGTCAGACACAGAGTGAATCTCCATCCGCACCGTCCCATCACACACTCCCGGGGTCAGACACAGAGTGATTATTCCTCTACACGGTCCCATCAAACACTCCCGGGATCAGACACAGAGTGAATCTCCGTCCACACCGTCCCATCACTCACTCCCGGGGTCAGACACAGTGTGAATCTCCCTCTACATCGTCCCATCACACACTCCCGGCGTCAGACACAAAGTGTATCTCCCTCCACACCGTCCCATCACACACTACTAGGGTCAGACACAGAGTGAATCTCCCTCCAGACAGTCCCATCAAACACTCCCGGGGGTCAGACACAGAGTGATTATTCCACTACACGGTCCCATCAAAACTCCCGGGGTCAGACTCGGAGTGATTATTCCTCTACACAGTCCCATCAAACACCCCCGGGGTCAAACACAGAGTGAATCTCCCTCCACACCGTACCATCGTACACTCACGGGGTCAGATATAGAGTGAATCTCCCTCCACATCGTCCCATCACACACTCCCGGCGTCAGACACAGAGTGAATCTCCTTCCACACCGTCCCATCACACACTACTAGGGTCAGACACAGAGTGAATCTCCCTCCACATCGTCCCATCAAACACTCCCGGGGGTCAGACACAGAGTGCTTATTCCTCTACACAGTCCCATCAAACACTCCCGGGGGTCAGACACAGAGTGATTATTCCTCTAAACGGTCCCATCAACACTCCCGGGGGTCAGACACAGAGTGATTATTTCTCTACACGGTCCCATCAAACACTCCCGGGGTCAGACACAGAGTGAATCTCACTCTACGCCGCCCATTACGCACTCCCGGGGTCAGACACAGAGTGAATCTCCCTCCAGACCGTCCCATCACACACTCCCGTGGTCAGACACAGAGTGATTATTCCTCTACACTGTCCCATCAACAATACCGGGGGTGAGACACAGAGTGATTATTCCTCTACACGGTCCCATCAAACAATCCCGGGGGTCAGACACAGAGTGACTTTCCCTCCACAACGTCCCATCATACTCTTCCGGGATCAGACACAGAGTGTATCTCCCTCCACACCGTCCCATCACACTCTCCCGGTGTCACACACAGAGTGATTATTCCTCTACACGAACCCATCACACAATCCCGGGGTCAGACACAGAGTGAATCTCCCTCCACACCGTCCCATCACACACATCCGGTGGCAGACGCAGAGTGAATCTCCCTCCTACCCGTCCCATCACACTCCCCCGAGTTCAGACACAGACTGAATCTCCCTCCACACCGTCCGATCACACACTCCCGGGGTCAGACACAGAGTGATTATTCCTCTATACGGTCCCGTCATACACTCCCGGGGATCAGACACAGAGTGATTATTCCTCTACACGGTCCCATCAACACTCCCGGGGTCAGGCACGGAGTGATTATTCCTCTACACAGTCCCATCAAACACCCCGGGGTCAGACACAGAGTGAATCTCCCTCCACACCGTCCCATCGTACACTCACTGGGTCAGATATAGAGTGAATCTCCCTCCACATCGTCCCATCGTAAACTCACGGGGTCAGATATAGAGTGAATCTCCCTCCAAATCGTCCCATCACACACTCCCGGCGTCAGACACAGAGTGAATCTCCCTCCACATCGTCCCATCAAACAATCCCGGGGGTCAGACACAGAGTGATTATTCCTCTACACGGTCCCATCAACACTCCCGGGGTCAGACTCGGAGTGATTATTCCTCTACACAGTCCCATCAAACACCCCCGGGGTCAAACACAGAGTGAATCTCCCTCCACACCGTCCCATCGTACACTCACGGGGTCAGATATAGAGTGAATCTCCCTCCACATCGTCCCATCAAACACTCCCGGGGGTCAGACACAGAGTGATTATTCCTCTACACGGTCCCATCAAACACTCCCGGGGGTCAGACACAGAGTGACTTTCCCTCCACAACGTCCCATCATACTCTCCCGCGATCAGACACAGAATGTATCTCCCTCCACACCGTCCCATCACACTCTCCCGGTGTCACACACAGAGTGATTATTCCTCTACACGAACCCATCACACAATCCCGGGGTCAGACACAGAGTGAATCTCCCTCCACACCGTCCCATCACACACATCCGGTGGCAGACGCAGAGTGAATCTCCCTCCTACCCGTCCCATCACACTCCCCCGAGTTCAGACACAGACTGAATCTCCCTCCACACCGTCCCATCACACACTCCCGGGGTCAGACACAGAGTGATTATTCCTCTATACGGTCCCGTCATACACTCCCGGGGATCAGACACAGAGTGATTATTCCTCTACACGGTCCCATCAACACTCCCGGGGTCAGACACGGAGTGATTATTCCTCTACACAGTCCCATCAAACACCCCCGTGGTCAAACACAGAGTGAATCTCCCTCCACACCGTCCCATCGTACACTCACTGGGTCAGATATAGAGTGAATCTCCCTCCACATCGTCCCATCACACACTCCCGGCGTCAGACACAGAGTGAATCTCCTTCCACACCGTCCCATCACACACTACTAGGGTCAGACACAGAGTGAATCTCCCTCCACATCGTCCCATCAAACACTCCCGGGGGTCAGACACAGAGTGATTATTCCTCTACACGGTCCCATCAAACACTCCCGGGGGTCAGACACAGAGTGATTATTCCTCTAAACGGTCCCATCAACACTCCCTGGGGTCAGACACAGAGTGATTATTTCTCCACACGGTCCCATCAAACACTCCCGGAGGTCAGACACAGAGTGAATCTCCCTCCACACCGTCCTATGACACTCTCCCGGGGTCAGACACAGAGTGAATCTCACACTACACCGCCCATTACACACTCCCGGGGTGAGACACAGAGTGAATCTCCCTCCAGACCGTCCCATCACACACTCCCGTGGTCAGACACAGAGGGATTATTCCTCTACACGGTCCCATCAAACACTCCCGGGGTCAGACGAAGAGTGAATCTCCATCCGCACCGTCCCATCACACACTCCCGGGGTCAGACACAGAGTGATTATTCCTCTACACGGTCCCATCAAACACTCCCGGGATCAGACACAGAGTGAATCTCCGTCCACACCGTCCCATCACTCACTCCCGGGGTCAGACACAGTGTGAATCTCCCTCTACATCGTCCCATCACACACTCCCGGCGTCAGACACAAAGTGTATCTCCCTCCACACCGTCCCATCACACACTACTAGGGTCAGACACAGAGTGAATCTCCCTCCAGACAGTCCCATCAAACACTCCCGGGGGTCAGACACAGAGTGATTATTCCTCTACACGGTCCCATCATACACTCCCGGGGGTCAGACACAGAGTGATTATTCCACTACACGGTCCCATCAAAACTCCCGGGGTCAGACTCGGAGTGATTATTCCTCTACACAGTCCCATCAAACACCCCCGGGGTCAAACACAGAGTGAATCTCCCTCCACACCGTACCATCGTACACTCACGGGGTCAGATATAGAGTGAATCTCCCTCCACATCGTCCCATCACACACTCCCGGCGTCAGACACAGAGTGAATCTCCTTCCACACCGTCCCATCACACACTACTAGGGTCAGACACAGAGTGAATCTCCCTCCACATCGTCCCATCAAACACTCCCGGGGGTCAGACACAGAGTGATTATTACTCTACACAGTCCCATCAAACACTCCCGGGGGTCAGACACAGAGTGATTATTCCTCTAAACGGTCCCATCAACACTCCCGGGGGTCAGACACAGAGTGATTATTTCTCTACACGGTCCCATCAAACACTCCCGGGGTCAGACACAGAGTGAATCTCACTCTACGCCGCCCATTACGCACTCCCGGGGTCAGACACAGAGTGAATCTCCCTCCAGACCGTCCCATCACACACTCCCGTGGTCAGACACAGAGTGATTATTCCTCTACACTGTCCCATCAACAATACCGGGGGTGAGACACAGAGTGATTATTCCTCTACACGGTCCCATCAAACACTCCCGGGGGTCAGACACAGAGTGACTTTCCCTCCACAACGTCCCATCATACTCTTCCGGGATCAGACACAGAGTGTATCTCCCTCCACACCGTCCCATCACACTCTCCCGGTGTCACACACAGAGTGATTATTCCTCTACACGAACCCATCACACAATCCCGGGGTCAGACACAGAGTGAATCTCCCTCCACACCGTCCCATCACACACATCCGGTGGCAGACGCAGAGTGAATCTCCCTCCTACCCGTCCCATCACACTCCCCCGAGTTCAGACACAGACTGAATCTCCCTCCACACCGTCCCATCACACACTCCCGGGGTCAGACACAGAGTGATTATTCCTCTATACGGTCCCGTCATACACTCCCGGGGATCAGACACAGAGTGATTATTCCTCTACACGGTCCCATCAACACTCCCGGGGTCAGACACGGAGTGATTATTCCTCTACACAGTCCCATCAAACACCCCGGGGTCAGACACAGAGTGAATCTCCCTCCACACCGTCCCATCGTACACTCACTGGGTCAGATATAGAGTGAATCTCCCTCCACATCGTCCCATCGTAAACTCACGGGGTCAGATATAGAGTGAATCTCCCTCCAAATCGTCCCATCACACACTCCCGGCGTCAGACACAGAGTGAATCTCCCTCCACATCGTCCCATCAAACAATCCCGGGGGTCAGACACAGAGTGATTATTCCTCTACACGGTCCCATCAAACACTCCCGGGGGTCAGACACAGAGTGATTATTCCTCTAAACGGTCCCATCAACGCTCCCGGGGGTCAGACACAGAGTGATTATTTCTCCACACGGTCCCATCAAACACTCCCGGGGGTCAGACACTGAGTGAATCTCCCTCCACACCGTCCTATGACACTCTCCCGGGGTCAGACACAGAGTGAATCTCACTCTACACCGCCCATTACACACTCATGGGGTGAGACACAGAGTGAATCTCCCTCCAGACCGTCCCATCACACACTCCCGTGGTCAGACACAGAGTGATTATTCCTCTACACTGTCCCATCAACATACCCGGGGGTGAGACACAGAGTGATTATTCCTCTACACGGTCCCATCAAACACTCCCGGGGGTCAGACACAGAGTGTATCTCCCTCCACACCGTCCCATCACACACTCCCGGCGTCAGACACAGAGTGAATCTCACTCTACAACGCCCATTGCACACTCCCGGTGTCACACGCAGAGTGATTATTCCTCTACACGGTCCCATCAAACACTCCCGGGGGTCAGACACAGAGTGATTATTCCTCTACACAGTCCCATCAAACACCCCCGGGGTCAAACACAGAGTGAATCTCACTCCACACCGTCCCATCGTACACTCACTGGGTCAGATATAGAGTGAATCTCCCTCCACATCGTCCCATCACACACTCCCGGCGTCAGACACAGAGTGAATCTCCTTCCACACCGTCCCATCAAACACTCCCGGGGGTCAGACACAGAGTGATTATTCCTCTACACGGTCCCATCAAACACTCCCGGGGGTCAGACACAGAGTGATTATTTCTCCACACGGTCCCATCAAACACTCCCGGGGGTCAGACACAGAGTGAATCTCCCTCCACACCGTCCTATGACACTCTCCCGGGGTCAGACACAGAGTGAATCTCACACTACACCGCACATTACACACTCCCGGGGTGAGACACAGAGTGAATCTCCCTCCAGACCGTCCCATCACACACTCCCGTGGTCAGACACAGAGAGATTATTCCTCTACACGGTCCCATCAAACACTCCGGGGGTCAGACACAGAGTGAATCTCCATTCGCACCGTCCCGTCACACACTCCCGGGGTCAGACACAGAGTGATTATTCCTCTACAACGTCCCATCACATACTCCCGGGGTAAGACTCTGAGTGAATCTCCCTCCACATCGTCCAATCAAACACTCCCGGGGGTCAGACACAGAGTGATTATTCCTCTACACGGTCCCATCATACACTCCCGGGGGTCAGACACAGAGTGATTATTCCTCTACACGGTCCCATCAACACTCCCGGGGTCAGACTCGGAGTGATTATTCCTCTACACAGTCCCATCAAACACCCCCGGGGTCAAACACAGAGTGAATCTCCCTCCACACCGTCCCATCGTACACTCACGGGGTCAGATATAGAGTGAATCTCCCTCCACATCGTCCCATCAAACACTCCCGGGGGTCAGACACAGAGTGATTATTCCTCTACACGGTCCCATCAAACACTCCCGGGGGTCAGACACAGAGTGACTTTCCCTCCACAACGTCCCATCATACTCTCCCGGGATCAGACACAGAATGTATCTCCCTCCACACCGTCCCATCACACTCTCCCGGTGTCACACACAGAGTGATTATTCCTCTACACGAACCCATCACACAATCCCGGGGTCAGACACAGAGTGAATCTCCCTCCACACCGTCCCATCGTACACTCACTGGGTCAGATATAGAGTGAATCTCCCTCCACATCGTCCCATCACACACTCCCGGCGTCAGACACAGAGTGAATCTCCTTCCACACCGTCCATTCACACACTACTAGGGTCAGACACAGAGTGAATCTCCCTCCACATCGTCCCATCAAACACTCCCGGGGGTCAGACACAGAGTGATTATTCCTCTACACGGTCCCATCAAACACTCCCGGGGGTCAGACACAGAGTGATTATTCCTCTAAACGGTCCCATCAACACTCCCTGGGGTCAGACACAGAGTGATTATTTCTCCACACGGTCCCATCAAACACTCCCGCGGGTCAGACACAGAGTGAATCTCCCTCCACACCGTCCTATGACACTCTCCCGGGGTCAGACACAGAGTGAATCTCACACTACACCGCCCATTACACACTCCCGGGGTGAGACACAGAGTGAATCTCCCTCCAGACCGTCCCATCACACACTCCCGTGGTCAGACACAGAGAGATTATTCCTCTACACGGTCCCATCAAACACTCCCGGGGTCAGACACAGAGTGAATCTCCATCCGCACCGTCCCATCACACACTCCCGGGGTCAGACACAGAGTGATTATTCCTCTACACGGTCCCATCAAACACTCCCGGGATCAGACACAGAGTGAATCTCCGTCCACACCGTCCCATCACTCACTCCCGGGGTCAGACACAGAGTGAATCTCCCTCTACATCGTCCCATCACACACTCCCGGCGTCTGACACAAAGTGTATCTCCCTCCACACCGTCCCATCACACACTACTAGGGTCAGACACAGAGTGAATCTCCCTCCAGACAGTCCCATCAAACACTCCCGGGGGTCAGACACAGAGTGATTATTCCTCTACACCGTCCCATCACATACTCCCGGGGTCAGACTCTGAGTGAATCTTCCTCTACACGGTCCCATCAAACACTCCCGGGATCAGACACAGAGTGAATCTCCGTCCACACCGTCCCATCACTCACTCCCGGGGTCAGACACAGAGTGAATCTCCCTCTACATCGTCCCATCACACACTCCCGGCGTCAGACACAAAGTGTATCTCCCTCCACACCGTCCCATCACACACTACTAGGGTCAGACACAGAGTGAATCTCCCTCCAGACAGTCCCATCAAACACTCCCGGGGGTCAGACACAGAGTGATTATTCCTCTACACCGTCCCATCACATACTCCCGGGGTCAGACTCTGAGTGAATCTCCCTCCACATCGTCCCATCAAACACTCCCGGGGGTCAGACACAGAGTGATTATTCCTCTACACGGTCCCATCATACACTCCCGGGGGTCAGACACAGAGTGATTATTCCACTACACGGTCCCATCAAAACTCCCGGGGTCAGACTCGGAGTGATTATTCCTCTACACAGTCCCATCAAACACCCCCGGGGTCAAACACAGAGTGAATCTCCCTCCACACCGTACCATCGTACACTCACGGGGTCAGATATAGAGTGAATCTCCCTCCACATCGTCCCATCACACACTCCCGGCGTCAGACACAGAGTGAATCTCCTTCCACACCGTCCCATCACACACTACTAGGGTCAGACACAGAGTGAATCTCCCTCCACATCGTCCCATCAAACACTGCCGGGGGTCAGACACAGAGTGATTATTCCTCTACACGGTCCCATCAAACACTCCCGGGGGTCAGCCACAGAGTGATTATTCCTCTAAACGGTCCCATCAACACTCCCGGGGGTCAGACACAGAGAGATTATTTCTCTACACGGTCCCATCAAACACTCCCGGGGTCAGACACAGAGTGAATCTCACTCTACGCCGCCCATGACACACTCCCGGGGTCAGACACAGAGTGTATCTCCCTCCAGACCGTCCCATCACACACTCCCGTGGTCAGACACAGAGTGATTATTCCTCTACACTGTCCCATCTACATTCCCGGGGGTGAGACACAGAGAGATCTTTCCTCTACACGGTCCCATCAAACACTCCCGGGGTCAGACAAAGAATGAATCTCCCTCCATAACCGTCCCAGCACACACTCCCAGGGTCAGACACAGAGTGATTAATCCTCTACACCGTCACATCACACACCCCCGTGGTCAAACACAGAGTGACTATTCCTCTACACGGTCCCATCAAACACTCCCGGGGTCAGACACAGAGTGAGTCTCCCTCCACACCGTCCCATCAAACACTCCCGGGGTCAGACACAGAGTGATTTTTCCTCTACACGGTCCCATCAAACACTCCCGGGGTCAGACACAGTGTGAATCTCCCTCCACGCCGTCCCATCACACACTCCCGGGGTCAGACACAGAGTGATAATTCCTCTACACGGTCCCATCAAACACTCCCGGGGTCAGACACAGAGTGATTTTTCCTCTACACGGTCCCATCAAACACTCCCGGGGTCAGACACAGAGTGATCTTTCCTCTACACGGTCCCATCAAACACTCCCGGTGTCAGTCACAGTGTGAATCTCCTTCCACACCGTCCCATCACACTCTCCCGGGGTCAGACACAGAGTGATTATTCCTCTACACGATCCCATCAAACACTCCCGGGGTCAGACACAGAGTGATTATTCCTCTACACGGTCACATCAAACACTCCCGGGGTCAGACACAGAGTGATCTTTCCTCTACACGGTCCCATCAAACACTCCCGGTGTCAGTCACAGTGTGAATCTCCTTCCACACCGTCCCATCACACTCTCCCGGGGTCAGACACAGAGTGATTATTCCTCTACAGGATCCCATCAAACACTCCCGGGGTCAGACACAGAGTGATTATTCCTCTACACTGTCACATCAAACACTCCCGGGGTCAGACACAGAGTGAATCTCTCTCCACGCCGTCCCATCACATACTCCCGGGGTCAGACAGAGTGATTATTCCTCTACACGGTCCCATCAAACATTCCCGGGGTCAGACACAGTGTGAATCTCCCTTCACGCCGTCCCATCACACCCTCCCGGGGTCAGACACAGAGTGATAATTCCTCTACACGGTCCCATCAAACATTCCCGGGGTCAGACACAGAGTGATTTTTCATCTACACGGTCCCATCAAACACTCCCGGGGTCAGACACAGAGTGATTTTTCATCTACACGGTCCCATCAAACACTTCCGGGGTCAGACACAGAGTGATCTTTCCTC
This sequence comes from Hypanus sabinus, assembly GCF_030144855.1. Taxonomy (NCBI): domain Eukaryota; kingdom Metazoa; phylum Chordata; class Chondrichthyes; order Myliobatiformes; family Dasyatidae; genus Hypanus; species Hypanus sabinus. Next base: position 271,325 of record NW_026781399.1, read on the forward strand.
TACACGGTCCCATCAAACACTCCCGGGGTCAGACAAAGACTGAATCTCCCTCCATAACCGTCCCATCACACACTCCCAGGGTCAGACACAGAGTGATTAATCCTCTACACCGTCACATCAAACACTCCCGGGGTCAGACACAGAGTGATCTTTCCTCTACACGGTCCCATCAAACACACCCGGTGTCAGTCACAGTGTGAGTCTCCTTCCACACCGTCCCATCACACTCTCCCGGGGTCAGACACAGAGTGATTATTCCTCTACACGATCCCATCAAACACTCCCGGGGTCAGACACAGAGTGATTATTCCTCTACACGGTCACATCAAACACACCCGGGGTCAGACACAGAGTGAATCTCTCTCCACGCCGTCCCATCACATACTCCCGGGGTCAGACAGAGTGATTATTCCTCTACACGGTCCCATCAAACATTCCCGGGGTCAGACACAGTGCGAATCTCCCTTCACGCCGTCCCATCACACCCTCCCGGGGTCAGACACAGAGTGATAATTCCTCTACACGGTCCCATCAAACACTCCCGGGGTCAGACACAGAGTGATTTTTCATCTACATGGTCCCATCAAACACTCCCGGGGTCAGACACAGAGTGATTTTTCATCTACACGGTCCCATCAAACACTTCCGGGGTCAGACACAGAGTGATCTTTGCTCTACACGGTCCCATCAAACACTCCCGGGGTCAGACAAAGACTGAATCTCCCTCCATAACCGTCCCATCACACACTCCCAGGGTCAGACACAGAGTGATTAATCCTCTACACCGTCACATCACACACCCCCGTGGTCAAACACAGAGTGACTATTCCTTTACACGGTCCCATCAAACACTCCCGGGTTCAGAAATACTGTGAATCTCCCTCCACACCGTCCCATCACACACTCCCAGGGTCAGACACAGTGATTATTCCTCTACACGGTCCCATCAAACACTCGCGGGGTCAGACAGAGTGATTATTCCTCTACACGGTCACATCAAACACTCCCGGGGTAAGACACAGAGTGATTATTCCACTACACGGCCCAATCAAACGCTCCCGGCGGTCAGACACAGTGTGATTATTCCTCTACACGGTTCGATCAAACACTCCCGGGGTCAGACACAGAGTCAATCAAAATCCGCTCCGTCCGATCACACACTCCCGGGTCAGACACAGACTGATTATTCCTCTACACGGTCCCATCAAACACTCCCAGGTGTCAGACACAGAGTGATGATTCCTCTACACGTTCCAATCAAACACTCCGGGGGTCAGACACAGAGTGAATCTCCCTCCACACCGTCCCATCACACACTCCCGTTTTCAGACACAGTGTGATTATTCCTCTACAAGGTCACATCAAACACTCCCGGGGTCAGACACAGAGTGATTTTTCCTCTACACGGTCCCATCAAACACTCCCGGGGTCAGACACAGAGTGATCTTTCCTCTACACGGTCCCATCAAACACTCCCGTTGTCAGTCACAGTGTGAATCTCCTTCCACACCGTCCCATCACACTCTCCCGGGGACAGACACAGAGTGATTATTCCTCTACACGATCCCATCAAACACTCCCGGGGTCAGACACAGAGTGATTATTCCTCTACACGGTCAAATCAAACACTCCCGGGGTCAGACACAGAGTGATCTTTCCTCTACACGGTCCCATCAAACACTCCCGGTGTCAGTCACAGTGTGAATCTCCTTCCACACCGTCCCATCACACTCTCCCGGGGTCAGACACAGAGTGATTATTCCTCTACACGATCCCATCAAACACTCCCGGGGTCAGACACAGAGTGATTATTCCTCTACACGGTCACATCAAACACTCCCGGGGTCAGACACAGAGTGAATCTCTCTCCACGCCGTCCCATCACATACTCCCGGGGTCAGACAGAGTGATTATTCCTCTACACGGTCCCATCAAACATTCCCGTGGTCAGACACAGTGTGAATCTCCCTTCACGCCGTCCCATCACACCCTCCCGGGGTCAGACACAGAGTGATAATTCCTCTACACGGTCCCATCAAACACTCCCGGGGTCAGACACAGAGTGATTTTTCATCTACATGGTCCCATCAAACACTCCCGGGGTCAGACACAGAGTGATTTTTCATCTACACGGTCCCATCAAACACTTCCGGGGTCAGACACATAGTGATCTTTCCTCTACACGGTCCCATCAAACACTCCCGGGGTCAGACAAAGACTGAATCTCCCTCCATAACCGTCCCATCACACACTCCCAGGGTCAGACACAGAGTGATTAATCCTCTACACCGTCACATCACACACCCCCGTGGTCAAACACAGAGTGACTATTCCTCTACACGGTCCCATGAAACACTCCCGGGTTCAGAAATACTGTGAATCTCCCTCCACACCGTCCCATCACACACACCCAGGGTCAGACACAGTGATTATTCCTCTACACGGTCCCATCAAACACTCCCGGGGTCAGACAGAGTGATTATTCCTCTACACGGTCACATCAAACACTCCCGGGGTCAGACACAGAGTGATTATTCCTCTACACGGTCCCATCAAACGCTCCCGGCGGTCAGACACAGTGTGATTATTCCTCTACACGGTCCGATCAAACACTCCCGGGGTCAGACACAGAGTCAATCTAAATCCGCACCGTCCGATCACACACTCCCGGGTCAGACACAGACTGATTATTCCTCTACACGGTCCCATCAAACACTCCCGGGTGTCAGACACAGAGTGATGATTCCTCTACACGTTCCAATCAAACACTCCGGGGGTCAGACACAGAGTGAATCTCCCTCCACACCGTCCCATCACACACTCCCGTTTTCAGACACAGTGTGATTATTCCTCTACAAGGTCCCATCAAACACTCCCGGGGTCAGACACAGGGTGAATCTCCCTCCACACCGTCCCATCACACACTCCCAGGGTCAGACAAAGAGTGATTAATCCACTACACCGTCACATCACACACTCCCGTGGTCAAACAAAGAGTGACTATTCCTCTACACGGTCCCATCAAACACTCCCGGGATCAGACACAGTGTGAATCTCCCTCCACACCGTCCCATCACACACTCCCAGGGTCAGACACACAGAGATTATTCCTCTACACGGTCCCATCAAACGCTCCCGGGGTCTGACATAGAGTGATTATTCCTCTACACCGTCCCATCAACCACTCCAGAGGTCAGACACAGAGTCATTATTCCTCTACACCGCCACATCAAACACTCCCGGGGTCAGACACAGAGTGAATCTCTATCCACGCCGTCCCATCACACACTCCCGGTGAAAGACACAGAGTGATTATTCCTCTACACGGTCATATCAAACACTCCCGAGGTCAGACACAGAGTGATTATTCCTCTACACGGTCCCAACAAACACTCCCGGTGTCTGACACAGTGTGAATCTCCTTCCACACAGTCCCATCTCACTCTCCAGGGGTCAGACACAGAGTGATTATTCCTCTACACTGTCCAAACAAACACTCCCGTTATCAGACACAGAGTGAATCTCCCTCCACACCGTCCCATCAAACACTCCTGTTTTCAGAGACAGTGTGATTATTCCTCTACAAGGTCCCATCAAACACTCCCGGGGTCAGACACAGGGTGAATCTCCCTCCACACCGTCCCATCACACACTCCCAGGGTCAGACACAGAGTGATTAATCCTCTACACCGTCACATCACACACTCCCGTGGTCAAACACAGAGTGACTATTCCTCTACACGGTCCCATCAAACACTCCCGGGGTCAGACACGGAGTGAATTTATATCCGCACCGTCCCATCATACACTCCCGGGGTCAGACACAGAGTGATTATTCCTCTAAACTGTACCATCAAAAACTCCCGGGGTCAGACACAGAGTGAATCTCCCTCCACGCCGTCCCATCACACACTCCCGGGGTCAGACACAGAGAGATTATTCCTCTACACGGTCCCATTAAACACTCCCGGGGTCAGGCACAGAGTGAATTTATATCCACACCGTCCCATCATACACTCCCGGGGTCAGACAAAGAGTGATTATTCCTCTACACGGTCCCATCAAACACTCCCGGGGTCAGACACAGAGTGATTATTCCTCTACACTGTCCCATCAAACACTCCCGGGGTCAGACACAGAGTGATATTTCCTTGACACGGTCCCATCAAACACTCCCGGGGTCAGACACAGAGTGATTATTCCTCTACACGGTCCCAACTAACACTCGCGGTGTCAGTCACAGTGTGAATCTCCTTCCACGCCGTCCCATCGTATGCTCCCGGGGTCAGACACAGAGTGATTATTCCTCTACACTGTCCCAACAAACAATCCCGGGGTCAGACACAGAGTGATTATTCCTCTACACGGTCCCATCAAACACTACCGGGTGTCAGACACAGAGTGATTATTCTTCTACACGTTCCCATCAAACACTCCGGGGGTCAGACACAGAGTGAATCTCCCTCCACACCGTCCCATCACACACTCCCAGGGTCAGACACAGAGTGATTAATCCTCTACACCGTCACATCACACACTCCCGTGGTCAAACACAGAGTGACTATTCCTCTACACCGTCCCATCACACACTCCCAGGGTCAGACACACAGTGATTATTCCTCTACACGGTACCATCAAACACTCCCGGTGTCAGACACAGAGTAATTATTCCTGTACACGATCCCATCACACCCGCCCGGGGTCTGACACAGAATGATACTCCCGCCACACTGTCCCATCACACGCTCCCGTGGTCAAGCACAGAGTGAATCTTCCTCTACACAGCCCATCACACACTCCCTGGGTCAGGCACAGAGTGAATCTCCCTCCACACCGTCCCAACACACACTCCCGGGTCAGACACAGACTGATTATTCCTCTACACGGTCCCATCAAACACTCCCGGGGTCAGACACAGTGTGAATCTCCCTCCACACCGTCCCATCACACACTCCCAGGGTCAGACACACAGAGATTATTCCTCTACACGGTATCATCAAACACTCCCGTGTCAGACACAGAGTGATTATTCCTCTACACGGTCCCATCAAACGCTCCCGGGGTCTGACATAGAGTGATTATTCCTCTACACGGTCCCATCAACCACTCCAGAGGTCAGACACAGAGTGATTATTCCTCTACACGGTCCCAACAAACACTCCGTGGGTCAGACACACAGTGATTATTCCTCTACACGGTCCCATCAAACACTCCCGGGGTCAGACACAGAGTGAATCTCCCTCCACACCGTCCCATCACACACTCCCAGGGTCAGACACAGACTGAATCTCCCTCCACACCGTCCCATCACACACTCCCGTGGTCAGAGACAGAGTGATTATTTCTCTACACGGTCCCATCAAACACTCCCGGGGGTCAGACACAGAGCGATTATTCCTCTACACGGTAGCATCAAACACACCGTGGGTCAGACACACAGTGATTATTCCTCTACACTGTCCCATCAAACACTCCCGGGGTCAGACACAGAGTGAATCTCTCTCCACACCGTCCCATCACACACTCCCTTTTTCAGACACAGTGTGATTATTCCTCTACAAGGTCCCATCAAACACTCACGGGGTCAGACACAGTGTGAATCTCCTTCCATACCGTCCCATCACACACTCCCAGCGTCAGACACAGAGTGATTAATCCTCTACACCGTCACATCACACACTCCCGTGGTCAAACACAGAGTGAATATTCCTCTACACGGTCCCATCACACACGCCCGGGGTCTGACACAGAATGATACTCCCGCCAAACTGTCCCATCATACGCTCCCGGGATCAAACACAGAGTGAATCTTCCTCTACACAGCCCATCACACACTCCCAGGGTCAAACTCAGAGAGAATGACCCACCACACCGTCCCAAAACCCACTCCCGGGTCAGACACAGACTGATTATTCCTCTACACTGTCCCAACAAACACTCCCGGGGTCAGACACAGAGTGATTATTCCTCTAGACGGTCCCATCAAACACTACCGGGGGTCAGACAAATAGTGATTATTCCTCTACACGGTCCAATCAATCACTCCCGGGGTCAGACACAGAGTGAATCTCCCTCCACACGGTCCCATCACACACTCCCTTGGTCAGACACAGAGTGATTATTCTTCTCCACGGTCCCATCAAACACTCCCGCAGTCAGACACAGAGTGATTATTCCTCTACACGGTCCCATCACACACGCCCGGGGTCTGACACAGAATGATACTCCCGCCACACTGTCCCATCACACGCTCCAGGGGGCAAACACAGAGTGAATCTTCCTCTACACAGCCCATCACACACTCCCAGGGTCAGACACAGAGAGAATCTCCCTCCACACCGTCCCAAAACACTCTCCCGGATCAGACACAGACTGATTATTCCTCTGCACGGTCGCATCATACACTCCCGGGGTCAGACACACAGTGATTATTCCTCTGCACGGTCCCATCACACACTCCCGTGGTCAGACACAGAGTGATTATTCTTCTCCACGGTCCCATCAAACACTCCCGGGGTCAGACACAGAGAGATTATTCCTCTACACGGTCCGATCACACACGCCCGGGGTCTGACACAGAATGATACTCCCGCCACACTGTCCCATCACACGCTCCCGGGGTCAGACAAAGAGTGAATCTCCCTACACACCGTCCATCACACACTCCCGTCGTCAGACACAGTATGATTATTCCTCTCCACGGTCCCATCAAACACTCCCGGGGTCAGACACAGAGTGATTATTCCTCTACACTGTACCATCAACCACTCCGTGGGTCAGACAAAGAGTGATTATTCCTCTACACGATCACATCAAACACTCCCGGGGTCAGACACAGATTGATTATTCCTCTACACGGTCCCATCACACACTCCCGTGGTCAGACACAGAGTGATTATTCTTCTTCACGGTCCCATCAAACACTCCCGGGGTCAGACACAGAGTGAATATTCCTCTACACGGTCCCATCACACACGCCCGGGGTCTGACACAGAATGATACTCCCGCCAAACTGTCCCATCATACGCTCCCGGGATCAAACACAGAGTGAATCTTCCTCCACACTGTCCCAAAACACACTCCCGGGTCAGACACAGACTGATTATTCCTCTGCACGGTCCCATCAAACACTCCGTGGGTTAGACACAGAGTGAATTTATATCCACACCGTCCCATCATACACTCCCGGGTTCAGACACAGAGTGATTATTCCTCTACACTGTACCATCAAACACTCCGTGGGTCAGACACAGTATGATTATTCCTATCCACGGTCCCATCAAACACTCCCGGGTTCAGACACAGACTGAATCTCCCTCCACACCGTCCCATCACACACTCCCGTGGTCAGAGACAAAGTGATTATTTCTCTACACGGTCCCATCAAACACTGCCGGGGTCAGACACAGAGTGAATCTCTCTCCACACCGTCCCATCACACACTCCCGTTTTCAGACACAGTGTGATTATTCCTCTACAAGGTCCCATCAAACACTCACGGGGTCAGACACAGTGTGAATCTCCTTCCATACCGTCCCATCACACACTCCCAGCGTCAGACACAGAGTGATTAATCCTCTACACCGTCACATCACACACTCCCGTGGTCAAACACAGAGTGAATATTCCTCTACACGGTCCCATCACACACGCCCGGGGTCTGACACAGAATGATACTCCCGCCAAACTGTCCCATCATACGCTCCCGGGATCAAACACAGAGTGAATCTTCCTCTACACAGCCCATCACACACTCCCAGGGTCAAACTCAGAGAGAATGACCCTCCACACCGTCCCAAAACACACTCCCGGGTCAGACACAGACTGATTATTCCTCTACACTGTCCCAACAAACACTCCCGGGGTCAGACACAGAGTGATTATTCCTCTACACGGTCCCATCAAACACTACCGGGGGTCAGACAAATAGTGATTATTCCTCTACACGGTCCAATCAATCACTCCCGGGGTCAGACACAGAGTGAATCACCCTCCACACGGTCCCATCACACACTCCCAGCGTCAGACACAGAGTGATTAATCCTCTACACCGTCACATCACACACTCCCGTGGTCAAACACAGAGTGAATATTCCTCTACACGGTCCCATCACACACGCCCGGGGTCTGACACAGAATGATACTCCCGCCAAACTGTCCCATCATACGCTCCCGGGATCAAACACAGAGTGAATCTTCCTCTACACAGCCCATCACACACTCCCAGGGTCAAACTCAGAGAGAATCACCCTCCACACCGTCCCAAAACACACTCACGGGTCAGACACAGACTGATTATTCCTCTGCACGCTCCCATCAAACACTCCGTGGGTCAGACACAGAGTGAATTTATATCCACACCGTCCCATCATACACTCCCGGGTTCAGACACAGAGTGATTATTCCTCTACACTGTACCATCAAACACTCCGTGGGTCAGACACAGTATGATTATTCCTATCCACGGTCCCATCAAACACTCCCGGGGTCAGACACAGACTGAATCTCCCTCCACACCGTCCCATCACACACTCCCGTGGTCAGAGACAGAGTGATTATTTCTCTACACGGTCCCATCAAACACTCCCGGGGGTCAGACACAGAGCGATTATTCCTCTACACGGTAGCAACAAACACACCGTGGGTCAGACACACAGTGATTATTCCTCTACACGGTCCCATCAAACACTCCCGGGGTCAGACACAGAGTGTATCTCCCTCCACACCGTCCCATCACACACTCCCGTTTTCAGACACAGTGTGATTATTCCTCTACAAGGTCCCATCAAACACTCACGGGGTCAGACACAGTGTGAATCTCCTTCCATACCGTCCCATCACACACTCCCAGCGTCAGACACAGAGTGATTAATCCTCTACACCGTCACATCACACACTCCCGTGGTCAAACACAGAGTGAATATTCCTCTACACGGTCCCATCACACACGCCCGGGGTCTGACACAGAATGAAACTCCCGCCAAACTGTCCCATCATACGCTCCCGGGATCAAACACAGAGTGAATCTTCCTCTACACAGCCCATCAAACACTCCCAGGGTCAACCTCAGAGAGAATCACCCTCCACACCGTCCCAAAACACACTCCCGGGTCAGACACAGACTGATTATTCCTCTGCACGGTCCCATCAAACACTCCGTGGGTCAGACACAGAGTGAATTTATATCCACACCGTCCCATCATACACTCCCGGGGTCAGACACAGAGTGATTATTCCTCTACACTGTACCATCAAACACTCCGTGGGTCAGACACAGTATGATTATTCCCATCCACGGTCCCATCAAACACTCCCTGGGTCAGACACAGACTGAATCTCCCTCCACACCGTCCCATCACACACTCCCGTGGTCAGAGACAGAGTGATTATTTCTCTACACGGTCCCATCAAACACTCCCGGGGGTCAGACACAGAGCGATTATTCCTCTACACGGTAGCATCAAACACACCGTGGGTCAGACACACAGTGATTATTCCTCTACACTGTCCCATCAAACACTCCCGGGGTCAGACACAGAGTGAATCTCTCTCCACACCGTCCCATCACACACTCCCGTTTTCAGACACAGTGTGATTATTCCTCTACAAGGTCCCATCAAACACTCACGGGGTCAGACACAGTGTGAATCTCCTTCCATACAGTCCCATCACACACTCCCAGCGTCAGACACAGAGTGATTAATCCTCTACACCGTCACATCACACACTCCCGTGGTCAAACACAGAGTGAATATTCCTCTACACGGTCCCATCACACACGCCCGGGGTCTGACACAGAATGATACTCCCGCCAATCTGTCCCATCATACGCTCCCGGGATCAAACACAGAGTGAATCTTCCTCTACACAGCCCATCACACACTCCCAGGCTCAAACTCAGAGAGAATCACCCTCCACACCGTCCCAAAACACACTCCCGGGTCAGACACAGACTGATTATTCCTCTGCAAGGTCCCATCAATCACTCCGTGGGTCAGACACAGAGTGAATTTATATCCACACCATCCCATCATACACTCCCGGGGTCAGAGACAGAGTGATTATTTCTATACACGGTCCTATCAAACACTCCCGGGGGTCAGACACAGAGCGATTATTCCTCTACACGGTAGCATCAAACACACCGTGGGTCAGACACACAGTGATTATTCCTCTACACGGTCCCATCAAACACTCCCGGGGTCAGACACAGAGTGAATCTCCCTCCACACCGTCCCATCACACACTCCCGTTTTCAGACACAGTGTGATTATTCCTCTACAAGGTCCCATCAAACACTCACGGGGTCAGACACAGTGTGAATCTCCTTCCATACCGTCCCATCACACACTCCCAGCGTCAGACACAGAGTGATTAATCCTCTACACGGTCCCATCACACACTCCCGGGGCAGACAGAGTGAATATTCCTCTACACGGTCCCATCAAACACTCCCTGGGTCAGACACCAAGCGATTATTCCTCTACACTGTCCCAACAAACACTCCCGGGGTCAGACACAGAGTGATTATTCCTCTACATGGTCCCATCAAACACTACCGGGGGTCAGACAAATAGTGATTATTCCTCTACACGGTCCAATCAAACACTCCCGGGGTCAGACACAGAGTGAATCTCCCTCCACACGGTCCCATCACACAATCCCTTGGTCAGACACAGAGTGATTATTCTGCTCCACGGTCCCATCAAACACTCCCGCAGTCAGACACAGAGTGATTATTCCTCTACACGGTCCCATCACACACGCCCGGGGTCTGACACATAATGATACTCCCGCCACACTGTCCCATCACACGCTCCCGGGGTCAAACACAGAGTGAATCTTCCTCTACACAGCCCATCACACACTCCCAGGGTCAGACACAGAGAGAATCTCCCTCCACACCGTCCCAAAACACACTCCCGGATCAGACCCAGACTGATTATTCCTCTGCACGGTCCCATCATACACTCCCGGGGTCAGACACAGAGTGATTATTCTTTTCCACGGTCCCATCAAACACTCCCGGGGTCAGACACAGAGTGATTATTCCTCTACACGGTCCCATCAAACACTCCTTGGATCAGACACACAGTGATTATTCCTCTGCACGGTCCCATCGCACACTCCCGGGTTCAGACACAGAGTGATTATTCTCTACACTGTACCATCAAACACTCCGTGGGTCAGACACAGTATGATTATTCCTATCCACGGTCCCATCAAACACTCCCGGGGTCAGACACAGACTGAATCTCCCTCCACACCGTCCCATCACACACTCCCGTGGTCAGAGATAGAGTGATTATTTCTATACACGGTCCTATCAAACACTCCCGGGGTCAGACACAGAGTGAATCTCCCTCCACACCGTCCCATCACACACTCCCGTTTTCAGACACAGTGTGATTATTCCTCTACAAGGTCCCATCAAACACTCACGGGGTCAGACACAGTGTGAATCTCCTTCCATACCGTCCCATCACACACTCCCAGCGTCAGACACAGAGTGATTAATCCTCTACACGGTCCCATCACACACTCCCGGGGCAGACAGAGTGAATATTCCTCTACACGGTCCCATCAAACACTCCCTGGGTCAGACACCAAGCGATTATTCCTCTACACTGTCCCAACAAACACTCCCGGGGTCAGACACAGAGTGATTATTCCTCTACATGGTCCCATCAAACACTACCGGGGGTCAGACAAATAGTGATTATTCCTCTACACGGTCCAATCAAACACTCCCGGGGTCAGACACAGAGTGAATCTCCCTCCACACGGTCCCATCACACAATCCCTTGGTCAGACACAGAGTGATTATTCTGCTCCACGGTCCCATCAAACACTCCCGCAGTCAGACACAGAGTGATTATTCCTCTACACGGTCCCATCAAACTCTCCCGGGGTCAGACACAGAGTGAATCTCCCTCCACGCCGTCCCATCACACTCTCCCGGGGTCAGACACAGAGTGATTATTCCTCTACACGGTCCAATCAAACACGCCCGGGGTCTGACACATAATGATACTCCCGCCACACTGTCCCATCACACGCTCCCGGGGTCAAACACAGAGTGAATCTTCCTCTACACAGCCCATCACACACTCCCAGGGTCAGACACAGAGAGAATCTCCCTCCACACCGTCCCAAAACACACTCCCGGATCAGACCCAGACTGATTATTCCTCTGCACGGTCCCATCATACACTCCCGGGGTCAGACACAGAGTGATTATTCTTTTCCACGGTCCCATCAAACACTCCCGGGGTCAGACACAGAGTGATTATTCCTCTACACGGTCCCATCAAACACTCCTTGGATCAGACACACAGTGATTATTCCTCTGCACGGTCCCATCGCACACTCCCGGGTTCAGACACAGAGTGATTATTCTCTACACTGTACCATCAAACAATCCGTGGGTCAGACACACAGTGATTATTCCTCTACACGGTCCCATCAAACTCTCCCGGGGTCCGACACAGAGTGAATCTCCCTCCACGCCGTCCCATCACATTCTCCCGGGGTCAGACACAGAGAGATTATTCCTCTACACGGTCCAATCAAACACTCCCGGGGTCAGACACAGAGTGATTATTCCTCTACACGGTCCCATCAAACACTCCGTGGGTCAGACACAGTATGATTATTCCTATCCAAGGTCCCATCAAACACTCCCGGGGTCAGACACAGACTGAATCTCCCTCCACACCGTCCCATCACACACTCCCGTGGTCAGAGACAGAGTGATTATTTCTCTACACGGTCCTATCAAACACTCCCGGGGGTCAGACACAGAGCGATTATTCCTCTACACGGTAGCATCAAACACACCGTGGGTCAGACACACAGTGATTATTCCTCTACACTGTCCCATCAAACACTCCCGGGGTCAGACACAGAGTGAATCTCTCTCCACGCCGTCCCATCACACACTGCCGGGGTCAGACACAGAGTGATTATTCCTCTACACGGTCCCATCAAACACTCCCGGGGTCAGACACAGAGTAATCATTCCTCTACAAGGTCCCATCAAACACTCACGGGGTCAGACACAGTGTGAATCTCCTTCCATACAGTCCCATCACACACTCCCAGCGTCAGACACAGAGTGATTAATCCTCTACACCGTCACATCACACACTCCCGTGGTCAAACACAGAGTGAATATTCCTCTACACGGTCCCATCACACACGCCCGGGGTCTGACACAGAATGATACTCCCGCCAAACTGTCCCATCATACGCTCCCGGGATCAAACACAGAGTGAATCTTCCTCTACACAGCCCATCACACACTCCCAGGCTCAAACTCAGAGAGAATCACCCTCCACACCGTCCCAAAACACACTCCCGGGTCAGACACAGACTGATTATTCCTCTGCAAGGTCCCATCAATCACTCCGTGGGTCAGACACAGAGTGAATTTATATCCACACCATCCCATCATACACTCCCGGGGTCAGACACAGAGTGATTATTCCTCTACACTGTACCATCAAACACTCCGTGGGTCAGACACAGTATGATTATTCCTATCCACGGTCCCATCAAACACTCCCGGGGTCAGACACAGACTGAATCTCCCTCCACACCGTCCCATCACACACTCCCGTGGTCAGAGACAGAGTGATTATTTCTATACACGGTCCTATCAAACACTCCCGGGGTCAGACACAGAGTGAATCTCCCTCCACACCGTCCCATCACACACTCCCGTTTTCAGACACAGTGTGATTATTCCTCTACAAGGTCCCATCAAACACTCACGGGGTCAGACACAGTGTGAATCTCCTTCCATACCGTCCCATCACACACTCCCAGCGTCAGACACAGAGTGATTAATCCTCTACACGGTCCCATCACACACTCCCGGGGCAGACAGAGTGAATATTCCTCTACACGGTCCCATCAAACACTCCCTGGGTCAGACACCAAGCGATTATTCCTCTACACTGTCCCAACAAACACTCCCGGGGTCAGACACAGAGTGATTATTCCTCTACATGGTCCCATCAAACACTACCGGGGGTCAGACAAATAGTGATTATTCCTCTACACGGTCCAATCAAACACTCCCGGGGTCAGACACAGAGTGAATCTCCCTCCACACGGTCCCATCACACAATCCCTTGGTCAGACACAGAGTGATTATTCTGCTCCACGGTCCCATCAAACACTCCCGCAGTCAGACACAGAGTGATTATTCCTCTACACGGTCCCATCACACACGCCCGGGGTCTGACACATAATGATACTCCCGCCACACTGTCCCATCACACGCTCCCGGGGTCAAACACAGAGTGAATCTTCCTCTACACAGCCCATCACACACTCCCAGGGTCAGACACAGAGAGAATCTCCCTCCACACCGTCCCAAAACACACTCCCGGATCAGACCCAGACTGATTATTCCTCTGCACGGTCCCATCATACACTCCCGGGGTCAGACACAGAGTGATTATTCTTTTCCACGGTCCCATCAAACACTCCCGGGGTCAGACACAGAGTGATTATTCCTCTACACGGTCCCATCAAACACTCCTTGGATCAGACACACAGTGATTATTCCTCTGCACGGTCCCATCGCACACTCCCGGGTTCAGACACAGAGTGATTATTCTCTACACTGCACCATCAAACAATCCGTGGGTCAGACACACAGTGATTATTCCTCTACACGGTCCCATCAAACTCTCCCGGGGTCCGACACAGAGTGAATCTCCCTCCACGCCGTCCCATCACATTCTCCCGGGGTCAGACACAGAGAGATTATTCCTCTACACGGTCCAATCAAACACTCCCGGGGTCAGACACAGAGTGATTATTCCTCTACACGGTCCCATCAAACACTCCGTGGGTCAGACACAGTATGATTATTCCTATCCAAGGTCCCATCAAACACTCCCGGGGTCAGACACAGACTGAATCTCCCTCCACACCGTCCCATCACACACTCCCGTGGTCAGAGACAGAGTGATTATTTCTCTACACGGTCCTATCAAACACTCCTGGGGGTCAGACACAGAGCGATTATTCCTCTACACGGTAGCATCAAACACACCGTGGGTCAGACACACAGTGATTATTCCTCTACACGGTCCCATCAAACACTCCCGGGGTCAGACACAGAGTGAATCTCCCTCCACACCGTCCCATCACACACTCCCGTTTTCAGACACAGTGTGATTATTCCTCTACAAGGTCCCATCAAACACTCACGGGGTCAGACACAGTGTGAATCTCCTTCCATACCGTCCCATCACACACTCCCTGGGTCAGACACCAAGCGATTATTCCTCTACACTGTCCCAACAAACACTCCCGGGGTCAGACACAGAGTGATTATTCCTCTACATGGTCCCATCAAACACTACCGGGGGTCAGACAAATAGTGATTATTCCTCTACACGGTCCAATCAAACACTCCCGGGGTCAGACACAGAGTGAATCTCCCTCCACACGGTCCCATCACACAATCCCTTTGTCAGACACAGAGTGATTATTCTGCTCCACGGTCCCATCAAACACTCCCGCAGTCAGACACAGAGTGATTATTCCTCTACACGATCCCATCAAACTCTCCCGGGGTCAGACACAGAGTGAATCTCCCTCCACGCCGTCCCATCACACTCTCCCGGGGTCAGACACAGAGAGATTATTCCTCTACACGGTCCAATCAAACACTCCCGGGGTCAGACACAGAGTGATTATTCCTCTACACGGTCCCATCAAACACTCCCGAGGTCAGACACAGAGTGATTATTCCTCTACACGGTCCCATCAAACACTCCCGCGGTCAGACATAGAGTGAATTTATATCCACACCGTCCCATCATACACTCCCGGGGTCAGACACAGAGTGATTATTCCTCTACACGGTCCCATCAAAAACTTCCGGGGTCAGAGACAGAGTGATTTCTCCTCTACACGGTCCCATCAAACACTCCCGGGGTCAGACACAGAGTGAATCTCCCTCCACGCCGTCCCAACACACACACCCGGGGTCAGACACAGAGTGATTATTCTTGTACACGGTCCAATTCAAACACTCCCGGCGTCAGACACAGAGTGAATCTCCCTCCACGCCGTCCCATCACACTCTCCCGGGGTCAGACACAGAGAGATTATTCCTCTACACGGTCCAATCAAACACTCCCGGGGTCAGACACAGAGTGATTATTCCTCTACACGGTCCCATCAAACACTCCCGAGGTCAGACACAGAGTGATTATTCCTCTACACGGTCCCATCAAACACTCCCGCGGTCAGACATAGAGTGAATTTATATCCACACCGTCCCATCATACACTCCCGGGGTCAGACACAGAGTGATTATTCCTCTACACGGTCCCATCAAAAACTTCCGGGGTCAGAGACAGAGTGATTTCTCCTCTACACGGTCCCATCAAACACTCCCGGGGTCAGACACAGAGTGAATCTCCGTCCACGCCGTCCCAACACACACACCCGGGGTCAGACACAGAGTGATTATTCTTGTACACGGTCCCATTCAAACACTCCCGGCGTCAGACACAGTGTGAATTTATATCCACACCGTCCCATCATACACTCCCGGGGTCAGACACAGAGTGAATCTCCCTCCACACCGTCCCATCACACACTCTCGTGGTCAGACACAGAGTGATTATTCCTCTACACGGTCCCATCAAACACTCCCGGGGTCAGACAAAGAGTGAATCTCCCTACACACCGTCCAATCACACACTCAAGTGGTCAGACACAGTATGATTATTCCTCTCCACGGTCCCATCAAACACTCCCGGGATCAGACACAGACTGAATCTCCCTCCACACCGTCCCATCACACACTCCCGTGGTCAGAGACAGAGTGATTATTCCTCTACACCGTCCCATCAAACACTCCCGGGGGTCAGACACAGTGCGATTATTCCTCTACACGTTAACATCAAACACACCGTGGGTCAGACACAGAGTGATTATTCCTCTACACGGTCCCATCAAACACTCCCGGGGTCAGACACAGCGTGAATCTCCTTCCACACCGTCCCATCGCACTCTCCCGGGGTCAAACACAGAGTGATTATTCTTCTACACTGTCCCAACTATCACTCCCGGGGTCAGACACAGAGTGATTATTCCTCTACACGGTCCCATCAAAAACTCCCGGGGTCAGACACAGAGTGATATTTCCTCTACACGGTCCCATCAAACACTCCCGGGGTCAGACAGAGTGAATCTCCCTCCATACCGTCCCATCACACACTCCCTGGGTCAGACACCAAGCGATTATTCCTCTACACTGTCCCAACAAACACTCCCGGGGTCAGACACAGAGTGATTATTCCTCTACATGGTCCCATCAAACACTACCGGGGGTCAGACAAATAGAGATTATTCCTCTACACGGTCCAATCAAACACTCCCGGGGTCAGACACAGAGTGAATCTCCCTCCACACGGTCCCATCACACAATCCCTTTGTCAGACACAGAGTGATTATTCTGCTCCACGGTCCCATCAAACACTCCCGCAGTCAGACACAGAGTGATTATTCCTCTACACGATCCCATCAAACTCTCCCGGGGTCAGACACAGAGTGAATCTCCCTCCACGCCGTCCCATCACACTCTCCCGGGGTCAGACACAGAGAGATTATTCCTCTACACGGTCCAATCAAACACTCCCGGGGTCAGACACAGAGTGATTATTCCTCTACACGGTCCCATCAAACACTCCCGAGGTCAGACACAGAGTGATTATTCCTCTACACGGTCCCATCAAACACTCCCGCGGTCAGACATAGAGTGAATTTATATCCACACCGTCCCATCATACACTCCCGGGGTCAGACACAGAGTGATTATTCCTCTACACGGTCCCATCAAAAACTTCCGGGGTCAGAGACAGAGTGATTTCTCCTCTACACGGTCCCATCAAACACTCCCGGGGTCAGACACAGAGTGAATCTCCCTCCACGCCGTCCCAACAGACACACCCGGGGTCAGACACAGAGTGATTATTCTTGTACACGGTCCCATTCAAACACTCCCGGCGTCAGACACAGAGTGAATCTCCCTCCACGCCGTCCCATCACACTCTCCCGGGGTCAGACACAGAGAGATTATTCCTCTACACGGTCCAATCAAACACTCCCGGGGTCAGACACAGAGTGATTATTCGTCTACACGGTCCCATCAAACACTCCCGAGGTCAGACACAGAGTGATTATTCCTCTACACGGTCCCATCAAACACTCCCGCGGTCAGACATAGAGTGAATTTATATCCACACCGTCCCATCATACACTCCCGGGGTCAGACACAGAGTGATTATTCCTCTACACGGTCCCATCAAAAACTTCCGGGGTCAGAGACAGAGTGATTTCTCCTCTACACGGTCCCATCAAACACTCCCGGGGTCAGACACAGAGTGAATCTCCGTCCACGCCGTCCCAACACACACACCCGGGGTCAGACACAGAGTGATTATTCTTGTACACGGTCCCATTCAAACACTCCCGGCGTCAGACACAGTGTGAATTTATATCCACACCGTCCCATCATACACTCCCGGGGTCAGACACAGAGTGAATCTCCCTCCACACCGTCCCATCACACACTCTCGTGGTCAGACACAGAGTGATTATTCCTCTACACGGTCCCATCAAACACTCCCGGGGTCAGACAAAGAGTGAATCTCCCTACACACCGTCCAATCACACACTCAAGTGGTCAGACACAGTATGATTATTCCTCTCCACGGTCCCATCAAACACTCCCGGGATCAGACACAGACTGAATCTCCCTCCACACCGTCCCATCACACACTCCCGTGGTCAGAGACAGAGTGATTATTCCTCTACACCGTCCCATCAAACACTCCCGGGGGTCAGACACAGTGCGATTATTCCTCTACACGTTAACATCAAACACACCGTGGGTCAGACACAGAGTGATTATTCCTCTACACGGTCCCATCAAACACTCCCGAGGTCAGACACAGCGTGAATCTCCTTCCACACCGTCCCATCGCACTCTCCCGGGGTCAAACACAGAGTGATTATTCTTCTACACTGTCCCAACTATCACTCCCGGGGTCAGACACAGAGTGATTATTCCTCTACACGGTCCCATCAAAAACTCCCGGGGTCAGACACAGAGTGATATTTCCTCTACACGGTCCCATCAAACACTCCCGGGGTCAGACAGAGTGAATCTCCCTCCACGCCGTCCCATCACACACTCCCTGGGTCAGACACAGAGTGATTATTCCTGTACACGGTCCCATCAACCACTCCCGGGGTCAGACACAGAGTGATTATTTCTCAACACGAGCCCATCAAACACTCCCGGGGTCAGACACAGAGTGAATTTATATCCACACCGTCCCATCATACACTCCCGGGGTCCGACACAGAGTGAATCTCCCTCCACACCGTCCCATCACACACTCCCGTGGACGGTGACAGAGTGATTATTCCTCTACACGGTCCCATCAAACACTCCCGGGTTCAGACACAGAGTGATTATTCCTCTACACGGTCCCATCAAACACTCCCGGGGTCAGACACAGAGTGAATTTATATCAACACCGTCCCATCATACACTCCCGGGGTCAGACACAGAGTGATTATTCCTCTACACTGTACCATCAAACACTCCGTGGGTCAGACACAGAGTGATTATTCTCTACACTGTACCATCAAACAATCCGTGGGTCAGACACACAGTGATTATTCCTCTACACGGTCCCATCAAACTCTCCCGGGGTCAGACACAGAGTGAATCTCCCTCCACGCCGTCCCATCACACTCTCCCGGGGTCAGACACAGAGAGATTATTCCTCTACACGGTCCAATCAAACACTCCCGGGGTCAGACACAGAGTGATTATTCCTCTACACGGTCCCATCAAACACTCCCGGGGTCAGACACAGAGTGATTATTCCTCTACACGGTCCCATCAAAAACTTCCGGGGTCAGAGACAGAGTGATTTCTCCTCTACACGGTCCCATCAAACACTCCCGGGGTCAGACACAGAGTGAATCTCCCTCCACGCCGTCCCATCACACTCTCCCGGGGTCAGACACAGAGAGATTATTCCTCTACACGGTCCCATCAAACACTCCCGGGGTCAGACAAAGTGTGAATCTCCCTACACACCGTCCAATCTCACACTCAAGTGGTCAGACACAGTATGATTATTCCTCTCCACGGTCCCATCAAACACTCCCGGGATCAGACACAGACTGAATCTCCCTCCACACCGTCCCATCACACACTCGCGTGGTCAGAGACAGAGTGATTATTCCTCTACACAGTCCCATCAAACACTCCCGGGGGTCAGACACAGTGCGATTATTCCTCTACACGTTAACATCAAACACACCGTGGGTCAGACACAGACTGATTATTCCTCTACACGGTCCCATCAAACACTCCCGGGGTCAGACACAGCGTGAATCTCCTTCCACACCGTCCCATCGCACTCTCCCGGGGTCAAACACAGAGTGATTATTCTTCTACACTGTCCCAACTATCACTCCCGGGGTCAGACACAGAGTGATTATTCCTCTACACGGTCCCATCAAAAACTCCCGGGGTCAGACACAGAGTGATATTTCCTCTACACGGTCCCATCAAACACTCCCGGGGTCAGACAGAGTG
Organism: Hypanus sabinus; assembly: GCF_030144855.1. Taxonomy (NCBI): domain Eukaryota; kingdom Metazoa; phylum Chordata; class Chondrichthyes; order Myliobatiformes; family Dasyatidae; genus Hypanus; species Hypanus sabinus. The sequence goes on from NW_026781399.1 coordinate 291,981, forward strand.
AATCTCCCTCCACGCCGTCCCATCACACACTCCCTGGGTCAGACACAGAGTGATTATTCCTGTACACGGTCCCATCAAACAATCCCGGGGTCAGACACAGAGTGATTATTCCTCAACACGAGCACATCAAACACTCCCGGGGTCAGACACAGAGTGAATTTATATCCACACCGTCCCATCATACACTCCCGGGGTCCGACACAGAGTGAATCTCCCTCCACACCGTCCCATCACACACTCCCGTGGACGGAGACAGAGTGATTATTCCTCTACACGGTCCCATCAAACACTCCCGGGTTCAGACACAGAGTGATTATTCCTCTACACGGTCCCATCAAACACTCCCGGGGTCAGACACAGAGTGAATTTATATCCACACCGTCCCATCATACACTCTCGGGGTCAGACACAGAGTGAATCTCCCTCCACACCGTCCCATCACACAATCCAGTGGTCAGACACAGTATGATTATTCCTCTCCACGGTCCCATCAAACACTCCCGGGGTCAGACGCAGAGAGATTATTCCTCTACACGGTCCCAACTAACGCTCCCGGGGTCAGACACTGAGTCATTATTCCTCTACACGGTCACATCAAACTATTCCGGCGTCAGACACAGAGTGATTATTCCTCTGCTCGGTCCCATCAAACACTCCCGGGGTCAGACACAGAGTGATTATACCTCAACACGAGCACATCAAACACTCCCGGGGACAGACACAGACTGAATCTCCCTCCAAGCCGTCCCATCACACACTCCCGGGGTCAGACACAGAGTGATTATTACTCTACACGGTCCCATCAAACACTCCCGGGGTCAGGCACAGAGTGATTATTCCTCTACACGGTCCCATCAAACACTCCCGGGGTCAGACACAGAGTGAATTTATATCCACACCGTCCCATCATACACTCTCGGGGTCAGACACAGAGTGAATCTCCCTCCACACCGTCCCATCACACAATCCAGTGGTCAGACACAGTATGATTATTCCTCTCCACGGTCCCATCAAACACTCGCGGGGTCAGACGCAGAGAGATTATTCCTCTACACGGTCCCAACTAACGCTCCCGGGGTCAGACACTGAGTCATTATTCCTCTACACGGTCACATCAAACTATTCCGGCGTCAGACACAGAGTGATTATTCCTCTGCTCGGTCCCATCAAACACTCCCGGGGTCAGACACAGAGTGATTATACCTCAACACGAGCACATCAAACACTCCCGGGGACAGACACAGACTGAATCTCCCTCCAAGCCGTCCCATCACACACTCCCGGGGTCAGACACAGAGTGATTATTACTCTACACGGTCCCATCAAACACTCCCGGGGTCAGGCACAGAGTGATTATTCCTCTACACGGTCCCATCAAACACTCCCGGGGTCAGACACAGAGTGAATTTATATCCACAGCGACCCATCATACTCTCTCGGGGTCAGACACAGAGTGAATCTCCCTCCACACCGTCCCATCACACACTCCAGTGGTCAGACGCAGTATGATTATTCCTCTCCACGGTCCCATCAAACACTCCCGGGGTCAGACACAGAGTGAATTTATATCCACAGCGACCCATCATACTCTCTCGGGGTCAGACACAGAGTGAATCTCCCTCCACACCGTCCCATCACACACTCCAGTGGTCAGACACAGAGTGATTATTCCTCTACACGGTCCCATCAAACACTCCCGGGGTCAGACACAGAGTGAATCTCCTTCCACACCGTCCCATCACACACTCCCGTTTTCAGACACAGTGTGATTATTCCTCTACAAGGTCCCATCAAACACTCACGGGGTCAGACACAGTGTGAATCTCCTTCCATACCGTCCCATCACACACTCCCAGCGTCAGACACAGAGTGATTATTCCTCTACACGGTCCCAACTAACGCTCCCGGGGTCAGACACTGAGTCATTATTCCTCTACACGGTCACATCAAACTATTCCGGCGTCAGACACAGAGTGATTATTCCTCTGCTCGGTCCCATCAAACACTCCCGGGGTCAGACACAGAGTGATTATTCCTCTACACTGTACCATCAAACACTCCGTGGGTCAGACACAGAGTGATTATTCTCTACACTGTACCATCAAACAATCCGTGGGTCAGACACACAGTGATTATTCCTCTACACGGTCCCATCAAACTCTCCCGGGGTCAGACACAGAGTGAATCTCCCTCCACGCCGTCCCATCACACTCTCCCGGGGTCAGACACAGAGAGATTATTCCTCTACACGGTCCAATCAAACACTCCCGGGGTCAGACACAGAGTGATTATTCCTCTACACGGTCCCATCAAACACTCCCGGGGTCAGACACAGAGTGATTATTCCTCTACACGGTCCCATCAAAAACTTCCGGGGTCAGAGACAGAGTGATTTCTCCTCTACACGGTCCCATCAAACACTCCCGGGGTCAGACACAGAGTGAATCTCCCTCCACGCCGTCCCATCACACTCTCCCGGGGTCAGACACAGAGAGATTATTCCTCTACACGGTCCCATCAAACACTCCCGGGGTCAGACAAAGAGTGAATCTCCCTACACACCGTCCAATCTCACACTCAAGTGGTCAGACACAGTATGATTATTCCTCTCCACGGTCCCATCAAACACTCCCGGGATCAGACACAGACTGAATCTCCCTCCACACCGTCCCATCACACACTCGCGTGGTCAGAGACAGAGTGATTATTCCTCTACACAGTCCCATCAAACACTCCCGGGGGTCAGACACAGTGCGATTATTCCTCTACACGTTAACATCAAACACACCGTGGGTCAGACACAGACTGATTATTCCTCTACACGGTCCCATCAAACACTCCCGGGGTCAGACACAGCGTGAATCTCCTTCCACACCGTCCCATCGCACTCTCCCGGGGTCAAACACAGAGTGATTATTCTTCTACACTGTCCCAACTATCACTCCCGGGGTCAGACACAGAGTGATATTTCCTCTACACGGTCCCATCAAACACTCCCGGGGTCAGACAGAGTGAATCTCCCTCCACGCCGTCCCATCACACACTCCCTGGGTCAGACACAGAGTGATTATTCCTGTACACGGTCCCATCAAACAATCCCGGGGTCAGACACAGAGTGATTATTCCTCAACACGAGCACATCAAACACTCCCGGGGTCAGACACAGAGTGAATTTATATCCACACCGTCCCATCATACACTCCCGGGGTCCGACACAGAGTGAATCTCCCTCCACACCGTCCCATCACACACTCCCGTGGACGGAGACAGAGTGATTATTCCTCTACACGGTCTCATCAAACACTCCCGGGTTCAGACACAGAGTGATTATTCCTCTACACGGTCCCATCAAACACTCCCGGGGTCAGACACAGAGTGAATTTATATCCACACCGTCCCATCATACACTCTCGGGGTCAGACACAGAGTGAATCTCCCTCCACACCGTCCCATCACACAATCCAGTGGTCAGACACAGTATGATTATTCCTCTCCACGGTCCCATCAAACACTCCCGGGGTCAGACGCAGAGAGATTATTCCTCTACACGGTCCCAACTAACGCTCCCGGGGTCAGACACAGAGTCATTATTCCTCTACACGGTCACATCAAACTATTCCGGCGTCAGACACAGAGTGATTATTCCTCTGCTCGGTCCCATCAAACACTCCCGGGGTCAGACACAGAGTGATTATACCTCAACACGAGCACATCAAACACTCCCGGGGACAGACACAGACTGAATCTCCCTCCAAGCCGTCCCATCACACACTCCCGGGGTCAGACACAGAGTGATTATTACTCTACACGGTCCCATCAAACACTCCCGGGGTCAGGCACAGAGTGATTATTCCTCTACACGGTCCCATCAAACACTCCCGGGGTCAGACACAGAGTGAATTTATATCCACAGCGACCCATCATACTCTCTCGGGGTCAGACACAGAGTGAATCTCCCTCCACACCGTCCCATCACACACTCCAGTGGTCAGACGCAGTATGATTATTCCTCTACACGGTCACATCAAACTCTTCCGGCGTCAGACACAGACAGATTATTCCTCTCCACTGTCCCATCAAACACTCCCGGGGTCAGACACAGACTGAATCTCCCTCCACACCGTCCCATCACACACTCCCGTGGTCAGAGACAGAGTGATTATTCCTCTACACCGTCCCATCAAACACTCCCGGGGGTCAGACACAGTGCGATTATTCCTCTACACGTTAACATCAAACACACCGTGGGTCAGACACAGAGTGATTATTCCTCTACACGGTCCCATCAAACACTCCCGGGGTCAGACACAGCGTGAATCTCCTTCCACACCGTCCCATCGCACTCTCCCGGGGTCAGACACAGAGTGATTATTCTTCTACACTGTCCCAACAATCACTCCCGGGGGTCAGACACAGTGCGATTATTCCTCTACACGTTATCATCAAACACACCGTGGGTCAGACACAGAGCGATTATTCCTCTACACGGTCCCATCAAACACTCCCGGGGTCAGACACAGCGTGAATCTCCTTCCACACCGTCCCATCGCACTCTCCCCGGGTCAGACACAGAGTGATTATTCTTCTACACTGTCCCAACAATCACTCCCGGGGTCAGACACAGAGTGATTATTACTCTACACGGTCCCATCAAACACTCCCGGGGTCAGGCACAGAGTGATTATTCCTCTACACGGTCCCATCAAACACTCCCGGGGTCAGACACAGAGTGAATTTATATCCACAGCGACCCATCATACTCTCTCGGGGTCAGACACAGAGTGAATCTCCCTCCACACCGTCCCATCACACACTCCAGTGGTCAGACGCAGTATGATTATTCCTCTCCACGGTCCCATCAAACACTCCCGGGGTCAGACACAGAGTGAATTTATATCCACAGCGACCCATCATACTCTCTCGGGGTCAGACACAGAGTGAATCTCCCTCCACACCGTCCCATCACACACTCCAGTGGTCAGACACAGAGTGATTATTCCTCTACACGGTCCCATCAAACACTCCCGGGGTCAGACACAGAGTGAATCTCCTTCCACACCGTCCCATCACACACTCCCGTTTTCAGACACAGTGTGATTATTCCTCTACAAGGTCCCATCAAACACTCACGGGGTCAGACACAGAGTGAATCTCCCTCCACACCGTCCCATCACACACTCCAGTGGTCAGACGCAGTATGATTATTCCTCTCCACGGTCCCATCACACACTCCCAGCGTCAGACACAGAGTGATTATTCCTCTACACGGTCCCAACTAACGCTCCCGGGGTCAGACACTGAGTCATTATTCCTCTACACGGTCACATCAAACTATTCCGGCGTCAGACACAGAGTGATTATTCCTCTGCTCGGTCCCATCAAACACTCCCGGGGTCAGACACAGAGTGATTATACCTCAACACGAGCACATCAAACACTCCCGGGGACAGACACAGACTGAATCTCCCTCCAAGCCGTCCCATCACACACTCCCGGGGTCAGACACAGAGTGATTATTACTCTACACGGTCCCATCAAACACTCCCGGGGTCAGGCACAGAGTGATTATTCCTCTACACGGTCCCATCAAACACTCCCGGGGTCAGACACAGAGTGAATTTATATCCACAGCGACCCATCATACTCTCTCGGGGTCAGACACAGAGTGAATCTCCCTCCACACCGTCCCATCACACACTCCAGTGGTCAGACGCAGTATGATTATTCCTCTCCACGGTCCCATCAAACACTCCCGGGGACAGACACAGAGAGATTATTCCTCTACACGTTCCAAACTAACGCTCCCGGGGTCAGACACAGAGTCATTATTCCTCTACACGGTCACATCAAACTCTTCCGGCGTCAGACACAGACAGATTATTCCTCTCCACTGTCCCATCAAACACTCCCGGGGTCAGACACAGACTGAATCTCCCTCCACACCGTCCCATCACACACTCCCGTGGTCAGAGACAGAGTGATTATTCCTCTACACCGTCCCATCAAACACTCCCGGGGGTCAGACACAGTGCGATTATTCCTCTACACGTTAACATCAAACACACCGTGGGTCAGACACAGAGTGATTATTCCTCTACACGGTCCCATCAAACACTCCCGGGGTCAGACACAGAGTGAATCTCCTTCCACACCGTCCCATCACACACTCCCGTTTTCAGACACAGTGTGATTATTCCTCTACAAGGTCCCATCAAACACTCACGGGGTCAGACACAGTGTGAATCTCCTTCCATACCGTCCCATCACACACTCCCAGCGTCAGACACAGAGTGATTAATCCTCTACACGGTCCCATCACACACTCCCGGGGCAGACAGAGTGAATATTCCTCTACACGGTCCCATCAAACACTCCCTGGGTCAGACACCAAGCGATTATTCCTCTACACTGTCCCAACAAACACTCCCGGGGTCAGACACAGAGTGATTATTCCTCTACATGGTCCCATCAAACACTACCGGGGGTCAGACAAATAGTGATTATTCCTCTACACGGTCCAATCAAACACTCCCGGGGTCAGACACAGAGTGAATCTCCCTCCACACGGTCCCATCACACAATCCCTTGGTCAGACACAGAGTGATTATTCTGCTCCACGGTCCCATCAAACACTCCCGCAGTCAGACACAGAGTGATTATTCCTCTACACGGTCCCATCAAACTCTCCCGGGGTCAGACACAGAGTGAATCTCCCTCCACGCCGTCCCATCACACTCTCCCGGGGTCAGACACAGAGAGATTATTCCTCTACACGGTCCCATCAAACACTCCCGAGGTCAGACACAGAGTGATTATTCCTCTACACGGTCCCATCAAACACTCCCGCGGTCAGACATAGAGTGAATTTATATCCACACCGTCCCATCATACACTCCCGGGGTCAGACACAGAGTGATTATTCCTCTACACGGTCCCATCAAAAACTTCCGGGATCAGAGACAGAGTGATTTCTCCTCTACACGGTCCCATCAAACACTACCGGGGTCAGACACAGAGTGAATCTCCCTCCACGCCGTCCCAACTCACACACCCGGGGTCAGACACAGAGTGATTATTCTTGTACACGGTCCCATTCAAACACTCCCGGCGTCAGACACAGAGTGAATCTCCCTCCACGCCGTCCCATCACACTCTCCCGGGGTCAGACACAGAGAGATTATTCCTCTACACGGTCCAATCAAACACTCCCGGGGTCAGACACAGAGTGATTATTCCTCTACACGGTCCCATCAAACACTCCCGAGGTCAGACACAGAGTGATTATTCCTCTACACGGTCCCATCAAACACTCCCGCGGTCAGACATAGAGTGAATTTATATCCACACCGTCCCATCATACACTCCCGGGGTCAGACACAGAGTGATTATTCCTCTACACGGTCCCATCAAAAACTTCCGGGGTCAGAGACAGAGTGATTTCTCCTCTACACGGTCCCATCAAACACTCCCGGGGTCAGACACAGAGTGAATCTCCGTCCACGCCGTCCCAACACACACACCCGGGGTCAGACACAGAGTGATTATTCTTGTACACGGTCCCATTCAAACACTCCCGGCGTCAGACAAAGAGTGATTATTGCTCAACACGAGCCCATCAAACACTCCCGGAGTCAGACACAGTGTGAATTTATATCCACACCGTCCCATCATACACTCCCGGGGTCAGACACAGAGTGAATCTCCCTCCACACCGTCCCATCACACACTCCCGTGGTCAGACACAGAGTGATTATTCCTCTACACGGTCCCATCAAACACTCCCGGGGTCAGACAAAGAGTGAATCTCCCTACACACCGTCCAATCACACACTCAAGTGGTCAGACACAGTATGATTATTCCTCTCCACGGTCCCATCAAACACTCCCGGGATCAGACACAGACTGAATCTCCCTCCACACCGTCCCATCACACACTCCCGTGGTCAGAGACAGAGTGATTATTCCTCTACACCGTCCCATCAAACACTCCCGGGGGTCAGACACAGTGCGATTATTCCTCTACACGTTAACATCAAACACACCGTGGGTCAGACACAGAGTGATTATTCCTCTACACGGTCCCATCAAACACTCCCGGGGTCAGACACAGCGTGAATCTCCTTCCACACCGTCCCATCGCACTCTCCCGGGCTCAAACACAGTGTGATTATTCTTCTACACTGTCCCAACTATCACTCCCGGGGTCAGACACAGAGTGATTATTCCTCTACACGGTCCCATCAAATACTCCCGGGGTCAGACACAGAGTGATATTTCCTCTACACGGTCCCATCAAACACTCCCGGGGTCAGACAGAGTGAATCTCCCTCCACGCCGTCCCATCACACACTCCCTGGGTCAGACACAGAGTGATTATTCCTGTACACGGTCCCATCAACCACTCCCGGGGTCAGACACAGAGTGATTATTCCTCAACACGAGCCCATCAAACACTCCCGGGGTCAGACACAGAGTGAATTTATATCCACACCGTCCCATCATACACTCCCGGGGTCCGACACAGAGTGAATCTCCCTCCACACCGTCCCATCACACACTCCCGTGGACGGTGACAGAGTGATTATTCCTCTACACGGTCCCATCAAACACTCCCGGGTTCAGACACAGAGTGATTATTCCTCTACACGGTCCCATCAAACACTCCCGGGGTCAGACACAGAGTGAATTTATATCAACACCGTCCCATCATACACTCCCGGGGTCAGACACAGAGTGATTATTCCTCTACACTGTACCATCAAACACTCCGTGGGTCAGACACAGAGTGATTATTCTCTACACTGTACCATCAAACAATCCGTGGGTCAGACACACAGTGATTATTCCTCTACACGGTCCCATCAAACTCTCCCGGGGTCAGACACAGAGTGAATCTCCCTCCACGCCGTCCCATCACACTCTCCCGGGGTCAGACACAGAGAGATTATTCCTCTACACGGTCCAATCAAACACTCCCGGGGTCAGACACAGAGTGATTATTCCTCTACACGGTCCCATCAAACACTCCCGGGGTCAGACACAGAGTGATTATTCCTCTACACGGTCCCATCAAAAACTTCCGGGGTCAGAGACAGAGTGATTTCTCCTCTACACGGTCCCATCAAACACTCCCGGGGTCAGACACAGAGTGAATCTCCCTCCACGCCGTCCCATCACACTCTCCCGGGGTCAGACACAGAGAGATTATTCCTCTACACGGTCCCATCAAACACTCCCGGGGTCAGACAAAGAGTGAATCTCCCTACACACCGTCCAATCTCACACTCAAGTGGTCAGACACAGTATGATTATTCCTCTCCACGGTCCCATCAAACACTCCCGGGATCAGACACAGACTGAATCTCCCTCCACACCGTCCCATCACACACTCGCGTGGTCAGAGACAGAGTGATTATTCCTCTACACAGTCCCATCAAACACTCCCGGGGGTCAGACACAGTGCGATTATTCCTCTACACGTTAACATCAAACACACCGTGGGTCAGACACAGACTGATTATTCCTCTACACGGTCCCATCAAACACTCCCGGGGTCAGACACAGCGTGAATCTCCTTCCACACCGTCCCATCGCACTCTCCCGGGGTCAAACACAGAGTGATTATTCTTCTACACTGTCCCAACTATCACTCCCGGGGTCAGACACAGAGTGATATTTCCTCTACACGGTCCCATCAAACACTCCCGGGGTCAGACAGAGTGAATCTCCCTCCACGCCGTCCCATCACACACTCCCTGGGTCAGACACAGAGTGATTATTCCTGTACACGGTCCCATCAAACAATCCCGGGGTCAGACACAGAGTGATTATTCCTCAACACGAGCACATCAAACACTCCCGGGGTCAGACACAGAGTGAATTTATATCCACACCGTCCCATCATACACTCCCGGGGTCCGACACAGAGTGAATCTCCCTCCACACCGTCCCATCACACACTCCCGTGGACGGAGACAGAGTGATTATTCCTCTACACGGTCTCATCAAACACTCCCGGGTTCAGACACAGAGTGATTATTCCTCTACACGGTCCCATCAAACACTCCCGGGGTCAGACACAGAGTGAATTTATATCCACACCGTCCCATCATACACTCTCGGGGTCAGACACAGAGTGAATCTCCCTCCACACCGTCCCATCACACAATCCAGTGGTCAGACACAGTATGATTATTCCTCTCCACGGTCCCATCAAACACTCCCGGGGTCAGACGCAGAGAGATTATTCCTCTACACGGTCCCAACTAACGCTCCCGGGGTCAGACACAGAGTCATTATTCCTCTACACGGTCACATCAAACTATTCCGGCGTCAGACACAGAGTGATTATTCCTCTGCTCGGTCCCATCAAACACTCCCGGGGTCAGACACAGAGTGATTATACCTCAACACGAGCACATCAAACACTCCCGGGGACAGACACAGACTGAATCTCCCTCCAAGCCGTCCCATCACACACTCCCGGGGTCAGACACAGAGTGATTATTACTCTACACGGTCCCATCAAACACTCCCGGGGTCAGGCACAGAGTGATTATTCCTCTACACGGTCCCATCAAACACTCCCGGGGTCAGACACAGAGTGAATTTATATCCACAGCGACCCATCATACTCTCTCGGGGTCAGACACAGAGTGAATCTCCCTCCACACCGTCCCATCACACACTCCAGTGGTCAGACGCAGTATGATTATTCCTCTACACGGTCACATCAAACTCTTCCGGCGTCAGACACAGACAGATTATTCCTCTCCACTGTCCCATCAAACACTCCCGGGGTCAGACACAGACTGAATCTCCCTCCACACCGTCCCATCACACACTCCCGTGGTCAGAGACAGAGTGATTATTCCTCTACACCGTCCCATCAAACACTCCCGGGGGTCAGACACAGTGCGATTATTCCTCTACACGTTAACATCAAACACACCGTGGGTCAGACACAGAGTGATTATTCCTCTACACGGTCCCATCAAACACTCCCGGGGTCAGACACAGCGTGAATCTCCTTCCACACCGTCCCATCGCACTCTCCCGGGGTCAGACACAGAGTGATTATTCTTCTACACTGTCCCAACAATCACTCCCGGGGGTCAGACACAGTGCGATTATTCCTCTACACGTTATCATCAAACACACCGTGGGTCAGACACAGAGCGATTATTCCTCTACACGGTCCCATCAAACACTCCCGGGGTCAGACACAGCGTGAATCTCCTTCCACACCGTCCCATCGCACTCTCCCCGGGTCAGACACAGAGTGATTATTCTTCTACACTGTCCCAACAATCACTCCCGGGGTCAAACACAGAGTGATTATTCCTCTACACGATCCCATCAAACACTCCCGGGGTCAGACTCAGAGTGATTATTACTCAACACGGTCCCATCAAACACTCCCGGGGTCAGACACAGAGTGATTATTCCTCTACACGGTCCCATCACACACGCCCGGAGTCTGACACAGTATGATACTCCCGCCACACTGTCCCATCACACGCTCCGGGGGTCAACACAGAGTGAATCTTCCTCTACACAGCCCATCACACACTCCCTGGGTGAGACACAGAGTGAATCTCCCTCCGCACCGTCCCAACACACACTCCCGGGTCAGACACAGACTGATTATTCCTCTACACGGTCCCATCAAACACTCCGGGGGTCAGAAACGGAGTGAATTTATATCCAAACCGTCCCATCATACACTCCCGGGGTCAGACACAGAGTGATTATTCCTCTACTCTGTACCATCAAACATTCCGTGGGTCAGACAAACAGTGATTATTCCTCTACACGGTCCCAACAAACACTCCCGGTGTCAGACACAGAGTGAATCACCCTCCACGCCGTCCCATCACACACTCCCGGGGTCAGATACAGAGTGATTATTCCTCTACACGGTCCCATCAAACACTCCCGGGGTCAGACACAAAGTGAATTTATATCCACAGCGTCCCATCATACACTCCCGCGGTCAGACACAGAGTGATTCTTCCTCTACACTGTAGCATCAAACACTCCGTGGATCAGACACACAGTGATTATTCCTCTACACGGTCCCATCAAACACTCCCGGGTTCAGACACAGAGTGATTATTCCTCTACACGGTCCCAACAAACAATCCCGGGGTCAGACACAGAGTGAAATTATATTAACACCGTCCCATCATATACTCCCGGGGTCAGACACAGAGTGATTATTCCTCTACACTGTACCATCAAACACTCCGTGGGTCAGACACAGAGTGATTATTCCTCTACACGATCCCATCAAACACTCCCGGGGTCAGGAACAGAGTGATTGTTCCTCTACACGGTCCCATCAAACTCTCCCGGGGTCAGACAGAGTGAATCTCCCTCCACGCCGTCCCATCACACACTCCCGGGGTCAGACACAGTGTGATTATTCCTCTACACGGTCCCATCAAACACTCCCGGGGTCAGGCACAGATTGATTTTTCCTCTGCACGGTCCCATCAAACACTCCCGGGTTCAGACACAGAGTGAATTTATATCCACACCGTCCCATCATACTCTCTCGGGGTCAGACACAGAGTGAATCTCCCTCCACACCGTCCCATCACACACTCCAGTGGTCAGACACAGTATGATTATTCCTCTCCACGGTCCCATCAAACACTCCCGGGGTCAGACACAGAGAGATTATTCCTCTACACGGTCCCAACTAACACTCCCCGGGTCAGACACAGAGTCATTATTCCTCTACACGGTCACATCAGACTTTTCCTGGGTCAGACACAGAGAGAATTTATATCCACACCGTCCCATCACACACTCCCGTGGTCAGACACAGAGTGATTATTCCTTTATACGGTCCCATCAAACACTCCCGGGGTCAGACAAAGAGTGAATCTCCCTACACCCCGTCCCATCACACACTCCCGTGTTCAGACACAGTATGATTATTCCTCTCCACGGTCCCATCAAACACTCCCGGGGTCAGACACGGAGTGATTATTCCTCTACACGGTCCCATCAAACACTCCCGGGGTCAGACACAGAGTGATTATTCCTCTACACGATCCCATCAAACACTCCCGGGGTCAGACACAGAGTGATTTTTCCTCTACACGGTCCCATCAAACTCCCCCGGGGTCAGACACAGAGTGAATCTCCCTCCACGCCGTCCCATCACACACTCCCGGGGTCAGACACAGTGTGATTATTCCTCTACACGGTCCCATCAAACACACCCGGGATCAGACACAGAGTGATTTTTCCTCAACACGGTCCCATCAAACACTCCCGGGGTCAGGCACAGAGTGCTTTTTCCTCTGCACGGTCCCATCAAACACTCCCGGGGTCAGACACAGAGTGAGTCTCCCTCCACACCGTCCCATCACACACTCCCGGTATCAGACTCAGAGTGATGATTCCTCTACACGGTCCCATCAAACACTCCCGGGGTCAGACACAGAGTGAATTTATATCCACACCGTCCCATCATACTCTCTCGGGGTCAGATACAGAGTGAATCTCCCTCCACACCGTCCCATCACACACACCCGTGGTCAGACACAGTATGATTATTCCTCTCCACGGTCCCATCAAACACTCCCGGGGTCAGACACAGACTGAATCTCCCTCCACACCGTCCCATCACACACTCCCGTGGTCAGAGACAGAGTGATTATTCCTCTACACGGTCCCATCAAACACTCCCGGGGGTCAGACACAGAACGATTATTCCTCTACACGTTAACATCAAACACACCGTGGGTCAGACACACAGTGATTATTCCTCTACACGGTCCCATCTAACACTCCCGGGGTCAGACACGGCGTGAATCTCCTTCCACACAGTCCCATCGCACTCGCCCGGGGTCAGACACGGAGTGATTATTCCTCTACACTGTCCCAACCAACACTCCCGGGGTCAGACACAGAGTGATTATTCCTCTACACGGTCCCATCAAACACTACCAGGGGTCTGACACAGACTGATTCTCCCTCCACACCGTCCCATCACACACTCCCGTGGTCAGAGACAGAGTGATTATTCCTCTACACGATCCCATCAAGCACTCCGGGGTCAGACACAGAGTGATTTTTCCTCGACACGGTCCCATCAAACACTCCCGGGGACAGACACAGAGTGATTATTCCTCTACACGGTCCCATCACACACTCCCGGAGTCTGACACAGAATGATACTCCCGCCACACTGTCACATCACACGCTCCCGGGGTCAAACACAGATTGAATCTTCCTCTACACAGCCCATCACACACTCCCTGGGTGAGACACAGAGTGAATCTCCCTCCGCACCGTCCCAACACACACTCCCGGGTCAGACACAGACTGATTATTCCTCTACACGGTCCCATCAAACACTCCCGGGGTCAGACACAGAGTGATTATTCCTCTACTCTGTACCATCAAACATTCCGTGGGTCAGACACACAGTGATTATTCCTCTACACCGTCCCAACACACACTCCCGGGTCAGACACAGACTGATACTCCCGCCACACTGTCCCATCACACGCTCCCGGGGTCAGACACAGAGTGAATCACCCTCCACGCCGTCCCATCACACACTCCCGGGGTCAGATACAGAGAGATTATTCCTCTACACGGTCCCATCAAACACTCCCGGGGTCAGACACAGAGTGAATTTATATCCACAGCGTCCCATCATACACTCCCGCGGTCAGACACAGAGTGATTCTTCCTCTACACTGTACCATCAAACACTCCATGGATCAGACACACAGTGATTATTCCTCTACACGGTCCCATCAAACACTCCCGGGTTCAGACACAGAGTGATTATTCCTCTACACGGTCCCATCAAACAATCCCGGGATCAGACACAGAGTGAAATTATATTAACACCGTCCCATCATACACTCCCGGGGTCAGACACAGAGTGATTATTCCTCTACACTGTACCATCAAACACTCCGTGGGTCAGACACAGAGTGATTATTCCTCTACACGATCCCATCAAACACTCCCGGGGTCAGGCACAGAGTGATTTTTCCTCTCCACGGTCCCATCAAACACTCCCGGGGTCAGACACAGAGTGAATTTATATCCACACCGTCCCATCATACTCTCTCGGGGTCAGACACAGAGTGAATCTCCCTGCACACCGTCCCATCACACACTCCAGTGGTCAGACACAGAGAGATTATTCCTCTACACGGTCCCAACTAACGCTCCCGGGGTCAGACACAGAGTCATTATTCCTCTACACGGTCAGATCAAACTGTTCCGGCGTCAGACACAGAGAGATTATTCCTCTACACGGTCCCATCACATACTCCCCGGGTCAGACACAGAGTCATTATTCCTCTACACGGTCACATCAGACTTTTCCTGGGTCAGACACAGAGAGAATTTATATCCACACCGTCCCATCACACACTCCCGTGGTCAGACACAGAGTGATTATTCCTTTATACGGTCCCATGAAACACTCCCGGGGTAGGACAAAGAGTGAATCTCCCGACACCCCGTCCCATCACACACTCCCGTGGTCAGACACAGTATGATTATTCCTCTCCACGGTCCCATCAAACACTCCCGGGTTCAGACACGGAGTGATTATTCCTCTACACGGTCCCATCACACACTCCCGTGGTCAGAGACAGAGTGATTATTCCTCTACACGGTCCCATCAAACACTCCCGGGGGTCAGACACAGAGCGATTATTCCTCTACACGTTAACATCAAACACACCGTGGGTCAGACACACAGTGATTATTCCTCTACACGGTCCCATCTAACACTCCCGGGGTCAGACACGGCGTGAATCTCCTTCCACACAGTCCCATCGCACTCGCCCGGGGTCAGACACGGAGTGATTATTCCTCTACACTGTCCCAACCAACACTCCCGTGGTCAGACACAGAGTGATTATTCCTCTACACGGTCCCATCAAACACTACCAGGGGTCTGACACAGACTGATTCTCCCTCCACACCGTCCCATCACACACTCCCGTGGTCAGAGACAGAGTGATTATTCCTCTACACGATCCCATCAAGCACTCCGGGGTCAGACACAGAGTGATTTTTCCTCGACACGGTCCCATCAAACACTCCCGGGGACAGACACAGAGTGATTATTCCTCTACACGGTCCCATCACACACTCCCGGAGTCTGACACAGAATGATACTCCCGCCACACTGTCCCATCACACGCTCCCGGGGTCAAACACAGATTGAATCTTCCTCTACACAGCCCATCACACACTCCCTGGGTGAGACACAGAGTGAATCTCCCTCCGCACCGTCCCAACACACACTCCCGGGTCAGACACAGACTGATTATTCCTCTACACGGTCCCATCAAACACTCCCGGGGTCAGACACAGAGTGATTATTCCTCTACTCTGTACCATCAAACATTCCGTGGGTCAGACACACAGTGATTATTCCTCTACACCGTCCCAACACACACTCCCGGGTCAGACACAGACTGATACTCCCGCCACACTGTCCCATCACACGCTCCCGGGGTCAGACACAGAGTGAATCACCCTCCACGCCGTCCCATCACACACTCCCGGGGTCAGATACAGAGAGATTATTCCTCTACACGGTCCCATCAAACACTCCCGGGGTCAGACACAGAGTGAATTTATATCCACAGCGTCCCATCATACACTCCCGCGGTCAGACACAGAGTGATTCTTCCTCTACACTGTACCATCAAACACTCCATGGATCAGACACACAGTGATTATTCCTCTACACGGTCCCATCAAACACTCCCGGGTTCAGACACAGAGTGATTATTCCTCTACACGGTCCCATCAAACAATCCCGGGATCAGACACAGAGTGAAATTATATTAACACCGTCCCATCATACACTCCCGGGGTCAGACACAGAGTGATTATTCCTCTACACTGTACCATCAAACACTCCGTGGGTCAGACACAGAGTGATTATTCCTCTACACGATCCCATCAAACACTCCCGGGGTCAGGAACAGAGTGATTGTTCCTCTACACGGTCCCATCAAACTCTCCCGGGGTCAGACACAGAGTGAATCTCCCTCCACGCCGTCCCATCACACACTCCCGGGGTCAGACACAGTGTGATTATTCCTCTACACGGTCCCATCAAACACTCCCGGGGTCAGGCACAGAGTGATTTTTCCTCTCCACGGTCCCATCAAACACTCCCGGGGTCAGACACAGAGTGAATTTATATCCACACCGTCCCATCATACTCTCTCGGGGTCAGACACAGAGTGAATCTCCCTGCACACCGTCCCATCACACACTCCAGTGGTCAGACACAGAGAGATTATTCCTCTACACGGTCCCAACTAACGCTCCCGGGGTCAGACACAGAGTCATTATTCCTCTACACGGTCAGATCAAACTGTTCCGGCGTCAGACACAGAGAGATTATTCCTCTACACGGTCCCATCACATACTCCCCGGGTCAGACACAGAGTCATTATTCCTCTACACGGTCACATCGGACTTTTCCTGGGTCAGACACAGAGAGAATTTATATCCACACCGTCCCATCACACACTCCCGTGGTCAGACACAGAGTGATTATTCCTTTATACGGTCCCATGAAACACTCCCGGGGTCAGACAAAGAGTGAATCTCCCGACACCCCGTCCCATCACACACTCCCGTGGTCAGACACAGTATGATTATTCCTCTCCACGGTCCCATCAAACACTCCCGGGTTCAGACACGGAGTGATTATTCCTCTACACGGTCCCATCAAACACTCCCGGGGTCAGACACAGAGTGATTATTCCTCTACACGATCCCATCAAACACTCCCGGGGTCAGACACAGAGTGATTTTTCCTCTACACGGTCCCATCAAATTCTCCCCGGGTCAGACACAGAGTGAATCTCCCTCCACGCCGTCCCATCACACACTCCCGGGGTCAGACACAGTGTGATTATTCCTCTACACGGTCCCATCAAACACACCCGGGATCAGACACAGAGTGATTTTTCCTCAACACGGTCCCATCAAAGACTCCCGGGGTCAGGCACAGAGTGATTTTTCCTCTGCACGGTCCCATCAAACACTCCCGGGGTCAGACACAGAGTGAGTCTCCCTCCACACCGTCCCATCACACACTCCCGGTATCAGACTCAGAGTGATGATTCCTCTAAACGGTCCCATCAAACACTCCCGGGGTCAGACACAGTGAATTTATATCCACACCGTCCCATCATACTCTCTCGGGGTCAGATACAGAGTGAATCTCCCTCCATACCGTCCCATCACACACACCCGTGGTCAGACACAGTATGATTATTCCTCTCCACGGTCCCATCAAACACTCCCGGGGTCAGACACAGACTGAATCTCCCTCCACACCGACCCATCACACACTCCCGTGGTCAGAGACAGAGTGATTATTCCTCTACACGGTCCCATCAAACACTCGCGGGGGTCAGACACAGAGCGATTATTCCTCTACACGTTAACATCAAACACACCGTGGGTCAGACACACAGTGATTATTCCTCTACACGGTCCCATCTAACACTCCCGGGGTCAGACACGGCGTGAATCTCCTTCCACACCGTCCCATCGCACTCTCCCGGGGTCAGACACGGAGTGATTATTCCTCTACACTGTCCCAACCAACACTCCCGGGGTCAGACACAGAGTGATTATTCCTCTACACGGTCATATCAAACACTCCCGGGGTCAGACACAGAGTGATTATTCCTCTACACGATCCCAACAAACACTCCCGGGGTCAGGCACAGAGTGATTATTCCTCTACACGGTCCCATCCAACAATCCCGGGGTCAGACACAGAGTAATTATTCCTCAACACGGTCCCATCAAACACTCCCGGGGTCAGACACAGAGTGATTATTCCTCTACACGGTCCCATCAAACACTCCCAGGGTCAGACACAGAGTGATTATTCCTCTACACGGTCCCAACAAACCCTCCCGGTGTCAGACACAGTGTGAATCTTCTTCCTCACCGTCCCATCACACTCTCCCGGGGTCAGAGAAAGAGTGATTATTCCTCTACACTGTCCCAACAAACACTCCCGGGGTCAGACACAGAGTGATTATTCCTCTACACGGTCCCATCAAACAATACCGGGGGTCAGACACAGAGTGATTATTCCTCTACACGGTCCCATCAAACACTCCCGGGGTCAGACACAGAGTGAATCTCCCTCCACAATGTACCATCACACACTCCCGTGGTCCGACACAGAGTGATTATTCTTCTCCACGGTCCCATCGAACACTCCCGGGGTCAGTCACAGAGTGAATCTTCTTCCTCACCGTCCCATCACACTCTCCCAGGGTCAGACACAGATTGAATCTCCCTCCACAACGTCCCATCACACACTCCCGTGGTCAGACTCAGAGTGAATATTCCTCTACACAGTCCCATCAAACACTCCCGTGGTCAGACTCAGAGTGAATATTCCTCACCACGGTCCTATCAGACACTCCCGGGGTCAGACACAGTCTGAATCTCCCTCCACACCGTCCCATCACACACTCCCGTGGTCAGAGACAGATTGATTATTCCTCTACACGGTCCCATCAAACACTCCCGGGGGTCAGACACAGAGCGATTATTCCTCTACACGTTAACATCAAACAGACCGTGGGTCAGACACACAGTGATTATTCCTCTACACGGTCCCATCAAACATTCCCTGTGTCAGACACAGCGTGAATCTCCTTCCACACCGTCCCATCGCACTCTCCCGGGGTCAGACACAGAGTGATTATTCCTCTACACTGTCCCAACCAACACTCCCGGGGTCAGACACAGAGTGATTATTCCTCTACACGGTCCCATCAAACACTCCCGGGGTCAGACACAGAGTGAATCTCCCTCCACACTGTCCCATCACACACTCCCGTGGACCGACACAGAGTGATTATTCTTCTCCACGGTCCCATCAAACACTCCCGGGGTCAGTCACAGAGTGATTATTCCTCTACACGGTCCCATCACACAAGCCCGGGGTCTGACACAGAATGATACTCCCGCCACACTGTCCCATCACACGCTCCCGGGGTCAAACACAGAGTGAATCTTCCTCTACACAGCCGATCACACACTCCCTGGGTCAGACACAGAGAGAATCTCCCTCCACACCGTCCCAAAACACACTCCCGGGTCAGACACAGACAGATTATTCCTCTGCACGGTCCCATCAAACACTCCAGGGTCAGACACAGAGAGAATTTATATCCACACCGTCCCATCATACACTCCCGGGGTCAGACACAGAGTGAATCTCCCTCCACACCGTCCCATCACACACTCCCGTGGTCAGACTCAGAGTGATTATTCCTCTACACGCTCCCATCAAACACTCCCGGGGCCAGACACAGACTGAATCTCCCTCCACCCCGTCCCATCACACACTCCCGTGGTCAGAGACAGATTGATTATTCCTCTACACGGTCCCATCAAACACTCCCGGGGGTCAGACTCAGAGCGATTATTCCTCTACACGTTAACATCAAACACACCGTGGGTCAGACACACAGTGATTATTCCTCTACACGGTCCCATCAAACACTCCCGGGGTCAGACACAGCGTGAATCTCCTTCCACACCGTCCCATCGCACTCTCCCGGAGTCAGACACAGAGTGATTATTCCTCTACACTGTCCCAACCAACACTCCCGGGTTCAGACATAGAGTGATTATTCCTCTACACGGTCCCATCAAACACTCCCGGGTCAGACACAGAGTGATTATTCCTCTACACGGTCCTATCGCACTCTCCCGGGGTCAGACACAGAGTGATTATTCCACTACACGGACCCATCACACACGCCCGGGGTCTGACACAGAATGATACTCCCGCCACACTGTCCCATCACACACTCCCGGGGTCGAACACAGAGTGAATCTTACTCTACACAGCCCATCACACACTCCCTGGGTCAGACACAGAGAGAATCTCCCCCCACACCGTCCCAAAACACACTCCCGTGTCAGACACAGACAGATTATTCCTCTGCACGGTCCCATCAAACACTCCCGGGGTCAGACACAGAGAGAATTTATATCCACACCGTCCCGTCATACACTCCCGCGGTCAGACACAGAGTGAATCTCCCTCCACACCGTCCCATCACACACTCCCGTGGTCAGACTCAGAGTGATTATTCCTCTACACGGTCCGATCAAACACTCCCGGGGTCAGACACAGAGTGAATCTCAATCCGCACCGTCCGATCACACACTCCCGGGGTCAGACACACAGAGATTATTCCTCAACACGGTACCATCAAACACTCCAGGGGTCAGACACAGAGAGATTATTCCTCTACACGGTCCCATCAAACACTCCCGGGGTCAGACACAGAGTGATTTTTCCTCGACACGTTCCCATCAAACACTCCCTGGGTTAGACACAGAGTAATTATTCCTCTACACGGTCCCATCACACACGCCCGGGGTCAGACACAGAGTGAATGTCCATCCACGCCGTCCCATCACACACTCCCGGGGTCAGACACAGAGAGATTATTCCTCTACACGGTCCCATCACACACTCCCGGGGTCAGACCAGAGTGAATTTATATCCACACCTTCCCATCATACACTCCCGGGGTCAGACAAAGACTGATTATTCCTCTACACAGTACCATCAAACACTCCGTGGGTCAGACACTCAGTGATTATTCCTCTACACGGTCCCATCACACCCTCCCGCTATCAGACTCAGAGTGATTAATCCTCTACACCGTCACATCGCACACTCCCGTGTTCAAACACAGAGTGATTATTCCTCTACACGGTCCCATCAAACACTCCGGGGTTAGACACAGAGTAATCATTCCTCTACACGGTCCCATCACACACGCCCGGGGTCAGACACAGAGTGAATGTCCCTCCACGCCGTCCCATCACACACTCCCGGGGTCAGACACAGAGTGATATTTCCTTGACACGGTCCCATCAAACACTCCCGGGGTTAGACACAGAGTAATTATTCCTGTACACGATCCCATCACACCCGCCCGGGGTCTGACACAGAATGATACTCCCGCCACACTGTCCCATCACACGCTCCCGTGGTCAAGCACAGAGTGAATCTTCCTCTACACAGCCCATCACACACTCCCTGGGTCAGGCACAGAGTGAATCTCCCTCCACACCTTCCCAACTCACATTCCCGGGTCAGACACAGACTGATTATTCCTCTACACGGTCCCATCAAACACTCCTGTGGTCAGACACAGTGTGAATCTCCCTCCACGCCGTCCCATCACACACTCCCCGGGTCAGACACAGAGTGATAATTCCTCTACACGGTCCCATCAAACATTCCCTGGGTCAGACACAGAGTGATTTTACCTCTACACGGTCCCATCAAACACTCCCGGGGTCAGACACAGAGTGATTATTCCTCTACACGATCCCATCAAACACTCCCGGCGTCAGACAAAGAGTGATTTTTCTTCTACACGGTCCCATCAAACACTCCCGGGGTCAGACAAAGACTGAATCTCCCTCCATAACCGTCCCATCACACACTCCCAGGGTCAGACACAGAGTGATTAATCCTCTACACCGTCACATCACACACCCCCGTGGTCAAACACAGAGTGACTACTCCTCTACACGGTCCCATCAAACACTCCCGGGGTCAGAAACAGTGTGAATCTCCCTCCACACCGTCCCATCACACACTCCCTGGGTCAGACACAGAGTGATTATTCCTCTACACGGTCCCATCAACCACTCCAGGGGTCAGACACAGAGTGAATCTCAATCCGCACCGCCGGATCACACACTCCCGGGGTCAGACACAGAGTGATTATTCCTCTACACGGTCACATCAAACACTCCCGGGGTCAGACACAGAGTGAATCTCTCTCCACGCCGTCCCATCACACACTCCCGGGGTCAGACAGAGTGATTATTCCTCTACACGGTCCCATCAAACACTCCCAAGGTCAGACACAGTGTGAATCTCCCTCCACGCCGTCCCATCACACACTCCCTGGGTCAGACACAGAGTGATAATTCCTCTACACGGTACCATCAAACACTCCGGGGTCAGACAAAGACTGAATCTCCCTCCATAACCGTCCCATCACACACTCCCGGGGTCAGACAGAGTGATTATTCCTCTACACGGTCCCATCAAACACTCCCGGGATCAGACACAGAGTGATTATTCCTCTACACGGTCCCAACAAACACTCCCGGTGTCAGTCACAGTGTGAATCTCCTTCCACGCCGTCCCATCGTATGCTCCCGGGGTCAGACACAGAGTGATTATTGCTCTACACTGTCCCAACAAACAATCCCGGTGTCTGACACAGAGTGATTATTCCTCTACACGGTCCCATCAAACACTACCGGGTGTCAGACACAGAGTGATTATTCCTCTAGACGATCCCATCAAACACTCCCTGGTTCAGACACAGAGTGATTATTCTTCTACACGTTCCCATCAAACACTCCGGGGGTCAGACACAGAGTGAATCTCCCTCCACACCGTCCCATCACACACTCCCGTTTTCAGACACAGTGAGATTATTCCTCTACAAGGTCCCATCAAACACTCACGGGGTCAGACACAGGGTGAATCTCCCTCCACACCGTCCCATCACACACTCCCAGGGTCAGACACAGAGTGATTAATCCTCTACACCGTCACATCACACACTCCCGTGGTCAAACACAGAGTGCTATTCCTCTACACGGTACCATCAAACACTCCCGGTGTCAGACACAGAGTAATTATTCCTGTACACGATCCCATCACACCCGCCCGGGGTCTGACACAGAATGATACTCCCGCCACACTGTCCCATCACACGCTCCCGTGGTCAAGCACAGAGTGAATCTTCCTCTACACAGCCCATCACACACTCCCTGGGTCAGGCACAGAGTGAATCTCCCTCCACACCGTCCCAACACACACTCCCGGGTCAGACACAGACTGATTATTCCTCTACACGGTCCCATCAAACACTCCCGGGGTCAGACACAGTGTGAAT
Source organism: Hypanus sabinus (assembly GCF_030144855.1). Lineage (NCBI taxonomy): Eukaryota > Metazoa > Chordata > Chondrichthyes > Myliobatiformes > Dasyatidae > Hypanus > Hypanus sabinus. Next base: position 315,986 of record NW_026781399.1, read on the forward strand.
CTCCCTCCACACCGTCCCATCACACACTCCCAGGGTCAGACACACAGAGATTATTCCTCTACACGGTACCATCAAACACTCCCGGGGTCAGACACAGAGTGATTATTCCTCTACACGGTCCCATCAAACGCTCCCGGGGTCTGACATAGAGTGATTATTCCTCTACACGGTCCCATCAACCACTCCAGAGGTCAGACACAGAGTCATTATTCCTCTACACCGTCACATCAAACACTCCCGGGGTCAGACACAGAGTGAATCTCTCTCCACGCCGTCCCATCACACACTGCCGGGGTCAGACACAGAGTGATTATTCCTCTACACGGTCCCATCAAACACTCCCGGGGTCAGACACAGAGTGAATCTCAATCCGCACCGTCCGATCACACACTCCCGGGGTCAGACACACAGAGATTATTCCTCAACACGTTACCATCAAACACTCCAGGGGTCAGACACAGAGAGATTATTCCTCTACACGGTCCCATCAAACACTCCCGGGGTCAGACACAGAGTGATTTTTCCTCGACACGGTCCCATCAAACACTCCCGGGGTTAGACACAGAGTAATCATTCCTCTACACGGTCCCATCACACACGCCCGGGGTCAGACACAGAGTGAATGTCCCTCCACGCCGTCCCATCACACACTCCCGGGGTCAGACACAGAGAGATTATTCCTCTACACGATCCCATCAAACACTCCCGGCGTCAGACACAGAGTGATTTTTCTTCTACACGGTCCCATCAAACACTCCCGGGGTCAGACAAAGACTGAATCTCCCTCCATAACCGTCCCATCACACACTCCCAGGTTCAGACACAGAGTGATTAATCCTCTACACCGTCACATCACACACCCCCGTGGTCAAACACAGAGTGACTACTCCTCTACACGGTCCCATCAAACACTCCCGGGGTCGGAAACAGTGTGAATCTCCCTCCACACCGTCCCATCACACACTCCCAGGGTCAGACACAGAGTGATTATTCCTCGACACGGTCCCATCAACCACTCGAGGGGTCAGACACAGAGTGAATCTCAATCCGCACCGCCCGATCACACACTCCCGGGGTCAGACACAGAGTGATTATTCCTCTACACTGTCACATCAAACACTCCCAGGGTCAGACACAGAGTGAATCTCTCTCCGCGCCGTCCCATCACACACTCCCGGGGTCAGACAGAGTGATTATTCCTCTACACGGTCCCATCAAACACTACCGGGTGTCAGACACAGAGTGATTATTCCTCTACACGATCCCATCAAACAATCCCTGGTTCAGACACAGAGTGATTATTCTTCTACACGTTCCCATCAAACACTCCGGGGGTCAGACACAGAGTGAATCTCCCTCCACACCGTCCCATCACACACTCCCAGGGTCAGACACAGAGTGATTAATCCTCTACACCGTCACATCACACACTCCCATGGTCAAACACAGAGTGACTATTCCTCTACACGGTCCCATCAAACACTCCCGGGTTCAGACACAGTGTGAATCTCCCTCCACACCGTCCCATCACACACTCCCAGGGTCAGACACACAGAGATTATTCCTCTACACGGTACCATCAAACGCTCCCGGGGTCTGACATAGAGTGATTATTCCTCTACACGGTCCCATCAACCACTCCAGAGGTCAGACACAGAGTCATTATTCCTCTACTCCGTCACATCAAACACTCCCGGGCTCAGACACAGAGTGAATCTCTCTCCACGCCGTCCCATCACACACTCCCGGGGTGAGACACAGAGTGATTATTCCTCTACACGATCCCATCAACCACTCCAGAGGTCAGAAACAGAGTCATTATTCCTCTACACCGTCACATCAAACACTCCCGGGGTCAGACACAGAGTGAATCTCTCTCCACGCCGTCCCATCACACACTCCCGGGGTCAGACACAGAGTGATTATTCCTCTACACGATCCCATCAAACACTCCCGGGGTCAGACACAGAGTGAATCTCTCTCCACGCCGTCCCATCACACACTCCCGGGGTCAGACACAGAGTGATTATTCCTCTACACGGTCCCATCAACCACTCCAGAGGTCAGACACAGAGTCATTATTCCTCTACACCGTCACATCAAACACTCCCGGGGTCAGACACAGAGTGAATCTCTCTCCACGCCGTCCCATCACACACTCCCGGGGTCAGACACAGAGTGATTATTCCTCTTCACCGCCCATCACACACTCCCGGTGTCTGACACAGTGTGAATCTCACTCCACACCGTCCCATCAAACACTCCCGTTTTCAGACACAGTGTGATTATTCCTCTACAAGGACCCATCAAACACTCCCGGGGTCAGACACAGGGTGAATCTCCCTCCACACCGTCCCATCACACACTCCCAGGGTCAGACACAGAGTGATATTTCCTTGACACGGTCCCATCAAACACTCCCGGGGTTAGACACAGAGTAATTATTCCTGTACACGATCCCATCACACACGCCCGGGGTCTGACACAGAATGATACTCCCGCTACACTGTCCCATCACACGCTCCCGTGGTCAAGCACAGAGTGAATCTTCCTCTACACAGCCCATCGCACACTCCCTGGGTCAGGCACAGAGTGAATCTCCCTCCACACCGTCCCAACACACACTCCCGGGTCAGACACAGACTGATTATTCCTCTACACGGTCCCATCAAACACTCCCGGGGTCAGACTCAGGGTGAAACTCCCTCCACACCGTCCCATCACACACTCCCAGGGTCAGACACAGAGTGATTAATCCTCTACACCGTCACATCACACACTCCCGTGGTCAAACACAGAGTGACTATTCCTCTACACGGTCCCATCAAACACTCCCGGGGTCAGACACCGTGTGAATCTCCCTCCACACCGTCCCATCACACACTCCCAGGGTCAGACACAGAGTGATTATTCCTCTACAAGGACCCAACAAACACTCCCGGGGTCAGACACAGGGTGAATCTCCCTCCACACCGTCCCATCACACACTCCCAGGGTCAGACACAGAGTGATTAATCCTCTACACCGTCACATCACACACTCCCGTGGTCAAACACAGAGTGACTATTCCTCTACACGGTCCCATCAACCACTCCAGAGGTCAGACACAGAGTCATTATTCCTCTACACCGACACATCAAACACTCCCGGGGTCAGACACAGAGTGAATCTCTCTCCACGCCGTCCCATCACACACTCCCGGGGTCAGACACAGAGTGATTATTCCTCTACACGATCCCATGAAACACTCCCGGGGTCAGGCACAGAGTGATTATTCCTCTACACGGTCACATCAAACACTCCCGGGGTAAGACACAGAGTGAATCTCTCTCCACGCCGTCCCATCACACACTCCCGGGGTCAGACAGAGTGATTATTCCTCTACACGGTCCCATCAAACACTCCCGGGGTCAGACACAGTGTGATATTTCCTCTACACGGTCCCATCAAACACTCCCGGGGTTAGACACAGAGTAATCATTCCTCTACACGGTCCCATCACACACGCCCGGGGTCAGACACCGTGTGAATCTCCCTCCACACCGTCCCATCACACACTCCCACGGTCAGACACAGAGTGATTATTCCTCTACAAGGACCCATCAAACACTCCCGGGGTCAGACACAGGGTGAATCTCCCTCCACACCGTCCCATCACACACTCCCAGGGTCAGACACAGAGTGATTAATCCTCTACACCGTCACATCACACACTCCCGTGGTCAAACACAGAGTGACTATTCCTCTACACGGTCCCATCAACCACTCCAGAGGTCAGACACAGAGTCATTATTCCTCTACACCGACACATCAAACACTCCCGGGGTCAGACACAGAGTGAATCTCTCTCCACGCCGTCCCATCACACACTCCCGGGGTCAGACACAGAGTGATTATTCCTCTACACGATCCCATGAAACACTCCCGGGGTCAGACACAGAGTGATTATTCCTCTACACGGTCACATCAAACACTCCCGGGGTAAGACACAGAGTGAATCTCTCTCCACGCCGTCCCATCACACACTCCCGGGGTCAGACAGAGTGATTATTCCTCTACACGGTCCCATCAAACACTCCCGGGGTCAGACACAGAGTGATTATTCCTCTACACGGTCCCATCAAACACTCCCGGGGTCAGATACAGTGTGAATCTCCCTCCACGCCGTCCCATCACACACTCCCTGCGTCAGACACAGAGTGATAATTCCTCCACACGGTCCCATCAAACACTCCCGGGGTCAGACAAAGACTGAATCTCCCTCCATAACCGTCCCATCACACACTCCCAGGGTGAGACACAGAGTGATTAATCCTCTACACCGTCACATCACACACCCCCGTGGTGAAACACAGAGTGACTATTCCTCTACCCGGTCCCATAAACACTCCCGGGGTCAGACACAGAGTGAATCTCTCTCCACGCCGTCCCGTCACACACTCCCGGGGTCAGACAGAGTGATTATTCCTCTACACGGTCCCATCAAACACTCCCGGGGTCAGACACAGAGTGATTATTCCTCTACACGGTCCCAACAAACACTCCCGGTGTCAGTCACAGTGTGAATCTCCTTCCACACCGTCCCATCACACTCTCCCGGGGTCAGACACAGAGTGATTAATCCTCTACACGGTCCCATCAAACACTACCGGGTGTCAGACACAGAGTGATGATTCCTCTACACGTTCCAATCAAACACTCCGGGGGTCAGACACAGAGTGAATCTCCCTCCACACCGTCCCATCACACACTCCCGTTTTCAGACACAGTGTGATTATTCCTCTACACGGTCCCATCAAACACTCCCGGGGTCAGGCACAGAGTGATTAATCCACTACACCGTCACATCACACACTCCCGTGGTCAAACACAGAGTGACTATTCCTCTACACGGTCCCATCAAACACTCCCGGGCTCAGACACAGTGTGAATCTTCCTCCGCACCGTCCCATCACACACTCCCAGGGTCAGACACAGAGTGATTATTCCTCTACACGGTCCCATCAAACACTCCCGGGGTCAGGCACAGAGTGATTAATCCACTACACCGTCACATCACACACTCCCGTGGTCAAACACAGAGTGACTATTCCTCTACACGGTCCCATCAAACACTCCCGGGCTCAGACACAGTGTGAATCTTCCTCCGCACCGTCCCATCACACACTCCCAGGGTCAGACACACAGAGATTATTCCTCTACACGGTCCCATCAAACGCTCCCGGGGTCTGACATAGAGTGATTATTCCTCTAGTCGGTCCCATCAACCACTCCAGAGGTCAGGCACAGAGTCATTATTCCTCTACACTGTACCATCAAACACTCCGTGGGTCAGACACACAGTGATTATTCCTCTACACGGTCGCATCATACACTCCCGGGGTCAGACACAGAGTGAATCTCCCTCCACGCCGTCCCATCACACACTCCCGGGGTCAGACACAGAGAGATTATTCCTCTACACGGTCCCATTAAACACTCCCGGGGTCAGGCACAGAGTGAATTTATATCCACACCGTCCCATCATACACTCCCGGGGTCAGACAAAGAGTGATTATTCCTCCACACTGTACCATCAAACACTCCGTGGGTCAGACACACAGTGATTATTCCTCTACATGGTCCCATCACACCCTCCCGCTATCAGACTCAAAGTGATTAATCCTCTACACCGTCACATCGCACACTCCCGTGGTCAAACTCAGAGTGATTATTCCTCTACACGGTCCCATCAAACACTCCCGGGGTCAGACACAGAGTGATTATTCCTCTACACTGTCCCATCAAACACTCCCGGGGTCAGACACAGAGTGATATTTCCTTGACACGGTCCCATCAAACACTCCCGGGGTTAGACACAGAGTAATTATTCCTGTACACGATCCCATCACACACGCCCGCGGTCTGACACAGAATGATACTCCCGCCACACTGTCCCATCACACGCTCCCGTGGTCAAGCACAGAGTGAATCTTCCTCTACACAGCCCATCACACACTCCCTGGGTCAGGCACAGAGTGAATCTCCCTCCACACCGTCCCAACACACACTCCCGGGTCAGACACAGAGTGATTTTTCCTCTACACGGTCCCATCAAACACTCCCGGGGTCAGACAAAGACTGAATCTCCCTCCAAAACCGTCCCATCACACACTCCCAGGGTCAGACACGGAGTGAATTTATATCCACACCGTCCCATCATACACTCCCGGGGTCAGACACAGAGTGATTTTTCCTCTACACTGTACCATCAAACACTCCGTGGGTCAGACACACAGTGATTATTCCTCTACAAGGTCCCATCAAACACTCCCGGGGTCAGACACAGAGTGAATTTATATCCACACCGTCCCATCATACGCATCCGGGGTCAGACACAGCGTGATTATTCCTCTACACTGTACCATCAAACACTCCGTGGGTCTGACACAGAGTGATTATTCCTCTACACGATCCCATCAAACACTCCCGGGGTCAGACACAGAGTGATTTTTCCTCTGCACGGTCCCATCAAACACTCCCGGGGTCAGACACAGAGTGAATCTCAATCCGCACCGTCCGATCACACACTCCCGGGGTCAGACACACAGAGATTATTCCTCTACACGGGACCATCAACCACTCCCGGGGTCAGACACAGAGTGATTATTCCTCTACACGGTCCGATCAAACACGACCGGGGGTCAGACACAGAGTGATTATTCCTCTACACGATCCCATCAAACACTCCCGGGGTCAGACCCAGAGTGATTATTCCTCTACACGGTCACATCAAACACTCCCGAGGTCAGACACAGAGTGAATCTCTCTCCACCCCGTCCCATCAAACACTCCCGGGGTCAGACACAGAGTGATTTTTCCTCTGCACGGTCCCATCAAACACTCCCGGGGTCAGACACAGAGTGATTTTTCTTCTACACGGTCCCATCAAACACTCCCGGGGTCAGACAAAGACTGAATCTCCCTCCATAACCGTCCCATCACACACTACCAGGGTCAGACACAGAGTGATTAATGCTCTGCACCGTCATATCACACACCCCCGTGGTCAAACACAGAGTGACTACTCCTCTACACGGTCCCATCAAACACTCCCGGGGTCCGAAACAGTGTGAATCTCCCTCCTCACCGTCCCATCACACACTCCCAGGGTCAGACACAGAGTGAATATTCCTCTACACGGTCCGATCAAACACTCCCGGGGTCAGACACAGAGTGAATCTCAATCCGCACCGTCCGATCACACACTCCCGGGGTCAGACACACAGAGATTATTCCTCTACACGGGACCATCAACCACTCCCGGGGTCAGACACAGAGTGATTATTCCTCTACACGGTCCGATCAAACACGACCGGGGGTCAGACACAGAGTGATTATTCCTCTACACGATCCCATCAAACACTCCCGGGGTCAGACCCAGAGTGATTATTCCTCTACACGGTCACATCAAACACTCCCGAGGTTAGACACAGAGTGAATCTCTCTCCACCCCGTCCCATCACACACTCCCGGGTTCAGACACAGAGTGATTATTCCTCTACACGGTCCCATCAAACACTCCCGGCGTCAGACACAGAGTGATTATTCCTCTACACTGTCCCATCAAACACTCCCGGGGTCAGACACAGAGTGATATTTCCCTGACACGGTCCCATCAAACACTCCCGGGGTTAGACACAGAGTAATTATTCCTGTACACGATCCCATCACACACGCCCGGGGTCTGACACAGAATGATACTCCCGCCACGCTGTCCCATCACACGCTCCCGTGGTCAATCACAGAGTGAATCTTCCTCCACACAGCCCATCACAGACTCCCTGGGTCAGGCACAGAGTGAATCTCCCTCCACACCGTCCCAACACACACTCCCGGGTCAGACACAGACTGATTATTCCTCTACACGGTCCCATCAAACACTCCCGGGGTCAGACACGGAGTGAATTTATATCCACACCGTCCCATCATACACTCCCGGGGTCAGACACAGAGTGATTATTCCTCTACACTGTACCATCAAACACTCCGTGGGTCAGACACACAGTGATTATTCCTCTACACGGTCCCATCACACACTCCCGCTATCAGACTCAGAGTGATTAATCCTCTACACCGTCACATCGCACACTCCCGTGTTCAAACACAGAGTGAATATTCCTCTACACGGTCCCATCAAACACTCCCGGGGTCAGACACAGTGTGAATCTCCCTCCACGCCGTCCCATCACACACCCCCGGGGTCAGACACAGAGTGATAATTCCTCTACACGGTCCCATCAAACATTCCCGGGGTCAGACACAGAGTGATTTTTCCTCTGCACGGTCCCATCAAACACTCCCGGGGTCAGACACAGAGTGATTTTTCTTCTACACGGTCCCATCAAACACTCCCGGGGTCAGACAAAGACTGAATCTCCCTCCATAACCGTCCCATCACACACTCCCAGGGTCAGACACAGAGTGATTAATCCTCTACACCGTCACATCACACACCCCCGTGGTCAAACACAGAGTGACTACTCCTCTACACGGTCCCATCAAACACTCCCGGGGTCAGACAAAGACTGAATCTCCCTCCATAACCGTCCCATCACACACTCCCAGGGTCAGACACAGAGTGATTAATCCTCTACACCGTCACATCACACACCCCCGTGGTCAAACACAGAGTGACTACTCCTCTACACGGTCCCATCAAACACTCCCGGGGTCAGACACAGAGTGAATCTCAATCCGCACCGTCCGATCACACACTCCCGGGGTCAGACACACAGAGATTATTCCTCTACACGGGATCATCAAACACTCCCGGGGTCAGACACAGAGAGATTATTCCTCTACACGGTCCGATCAACCACTCCCGTGGTCAAACACAGAGTGACTATTCCTCTACACGGTCCCATCAAACACTCCCGGGCTCAGACACAGTGTGAATCTTCCTCCGCACCGTCCCATCACACACTCCCAGGGTCAGACACACAGAGATTATTCCTCTACACGGTCCCATCAAACGCTCCCGGGGTCTGACATAGAGTGATTATTCCTCTAGTCGGTCCCATCAACCACTCCAGAGGTCAGGCACAGAGTCATTATTCCTCTACACTGTACCATCAAACACTCCGTGGGTCAGACACACAGTGATTATTCCTCTACACGGTCGCATCATACACTCCCGGGGTCAGACACAGAGTGAATCTCCCTCCACGCCGTCCCATCACACACTCCCGGGGTCAGACACAGAGAGATTATTCCTCTACACGGTCCCATTAAACACTCCCGGGGTCAGGCACAGAGTGAATTTATATCCACACCGTCCCATCATACACTCCCGGGGTCAGACAAAGAGTGATTATTCCTCCACACTGTACCATCAAACACTCCGTGGGTCAGACACACAGTGATTATTCCTCTACATGGTCCCATCACACCCTCCCGCTATCAGACTCAAAGTGATTAATCCTCTACACCGTCACATCGCACACTCCCGTGGTCAAACTCAGAGTGATTATTCCTCTACACGGTCCCATCAAACACTCCCGGGGTCAGACACAGAGTGATTATTCCTCTACACTGTCCCATCAAACACTCCCGGGGTCAGACACAGAGTGATATTTCCTTGACACGGTCCCATCAAACACTCCCGGGGTTAGACACAGAGTAATTATTCCTGTACACGATCCCATCACACACGCCCGCGGTCTGACACAGAATGATACTCCCGCCACACTGTCCCATCACACGCTCCCGTGGTCAAGCACAGAGTGAATCTTCCTCTACACAGCCCATCACACACTCCCTGGGTCAGGCACAGAGTGAATCTCCCTCCACACCGTCCCAACACACACTCCCGGGTCAGACACAGAGTGATTTTTCCTCTACACGGTCCCATCAAACACTCCCGGGGTCAGACAAAGACTGAATCTCCCTCCAAAACCGTCCCATCACACACTCCCAGGGTCAGACACGGAGTGAATTTATATCCACACCGTCCCATCATACACTCCCGGGGTCAGACACAGAGTGATTTTTCCTCTACACTGTACCATCAAACACTCCGTGGGTCAGACACACAGTGATTATTCCTCTACAAGGTCCCATCAAACACTCCCGGGGTCAGACACAGAGTGAATTTATATCCACACCGTCCCATCATACGCATCCGGGGTCAGACACAGCGTGATTATTCCTCTACACTGTACCATCAAACACTCCGTGGGTCTGACACAGAGTGATTATTCCTCTACACGATCCCATCAAACACTCCCGGGGTCAGACACAGAGTGATTTTTCCTCTGCACGGTCCCATCAAACACTCCCGGGGTCAGACACAGAGTGAATCTCAATCCGCACCGTCCGATCACACACTCCCGGGGTCAGACACACAGAGATTATTCCTCTACACGGGACCATCAACCACTCCCGGGGTCAGACACAGAGTGATTATTCCTCTACACGGTCCGATCAAACACGACCGGGGGTCAGACACAGAGTGATTATTCCTCTACACGATCCCATCAAACACTCCCGGGGTCAGACCCAGAGTGATTATTCCTCTACACGGTCACATCAAACACTCCCGAGGTCAGACACAGAGTGAATCTCTCTCCACCCCGTCCCATCAAACACTCCCGGGGTCAGACACAGAGTGATTTTTCCTCTGCACGGTCCCATCAAACACTCCCGGGGTCAGACACAGAGTGATTTTTCTTCTACACGGTCCCATCAAACACTCCCGGGGTCAGACAAAGACTGAATCTCCCTCCATAACCGTCCCATCACACACTACCAGGGTCAGACACAGAGTGATTAATGCTCTGCACCGTCATATCACACACCCCCGTGGTCAAACACAGAGTGACTACTCCTCTACACGGTCCCATCAAACACTCCCGGGGTCCGAAACAGTGTGAATCTCCCTCCTCACCGTCCCATCACACACTCCCAGGGTCAGACACAGAGTGAATATTCCTCTACACGGTCCGATCAAACACTCCCGGGGTCAGACACAGAGTGAATCTCAATCCGCACCGTCCGATCACACACTCCCGGGGTCAGACACACAGAGATTATTCCTCTACACGGGACCATCAACCACTCCCGGGGTCAGACACAGAGTGATTATTCCTCTACACGGTCCGATCAAACACGACCGGGGGTCAGACACAGAGTGATTATTCCTCTACACGATCCCATCAAACACTCCCGGGGTCAGACCCAGAGTGATTATTCCTCTACACGGTCACATCAAACACTCCCGAGGTTAGACACAGAGTGAATCTCTCTCCACCCCGTCCCATCACACACTCCCGGGTTCAGACACAGAGTGATTATTCCTCTACACGGTCCCATCAAACACTCCCGGCGTCAGACACAGAGTGATTATTCCTCTACACTGTCCCATCAAACACTCCCGGGGTCAGACACAGAGTGATATTTCCCTGACACGGTCCCATCAAACACTCCCGGGGTTAGACACAGAGTAATTATTCCTGTACACGATCCCATCACACACGCCCGGGGTCTGACACAGAATGATACTCCCGCCACGCTGTCCCATCACACGCTCCCGTGGTCAATCACAGAGTGAATCTTCCTCCACACAGCCCATCACAGACTCCCTGGGTCAGGCACAGAGTGAATCTCCCTCCACACCGTCCCAACACACACTCCCGGGTCAGACACAGACTGATTATTCCTCTACACGGTCCCATCAAACACTCCCGGGGTCAGACACGGAGTGAATTTATATCCACACCGTCCCATCATACACTCCCGGGGTCAGACACAGAGTGATTATTCCTCTACACTGTACCATCAAACACTCCGTGGGTCAGACACACAGTGATTATTCCTCTACACGGTCCCATCACACACTCCCGCTATCAGACTCAGAGTGATTAATCCTCTACACCGTCACATCGCACACTCCCGTGTTCAAACACAGAGTGAATATTCCTCTACACGGTCCCATCAAACACTCCCGGGGTCAGACACAGTGTGAATCTCCCTCCACGCCGTCCCATCACACACCCCCGGGGTCAGACACAGAGTGATAATTCCTCTACACGGTCCCATCAAACATTCCCGGGGTCAGACACAGAGTGATTTTTCCTCTGCACGGTCCCATCAAACACTCCCGGGGTCAGACACAGAGTGATTTTTCTTCTACACGGTCCCATCAAACACTCCCGGGGTCAGACAAAGACTGAATCTCCCTCCATAACCGTCCCATCACACACTCCCAGGGTCAGACACAGAGTGATTAATCCTCTACACCGTCACATCACACACCCCCGTGGTCAAACACAGAGTGACTACTCCTCTACACGGTCCCATCAAACACTCCCGGGGTCAGACAAAGACTGAATCTCCCTCCATAACCGTCCCATCACACACTCCCAGGGTCAGACACAGAGTGATTAATCCTCTACACCGTCACATCACACACCCCCGTGGTCAAACACAGAGTGACTACTCCTCTACACGGTCCCATCAAACACTCCCGGGGTCAGACACAGAGTGAATCTCAATCCGCACCGTCCGATCACACACTCCCGGGGTCAGACACACAGAGATTATTCCTCTACACGGGATCATCAAACACTCCCGGGGTCAGACACAGAGAGATTATTCCTCTACACGGTCCGATCAACCACTCCCGGGGTCTGACACAGAGTGAATATTCCTCTACACGGTCCTATCACACCCTCCCGCTATCAGACTCAAAGTGATTAATCCTCTACACCGTCACATCGCACACTCCCGTGGTCAAACACAGAGTGATTATTCCTCCACACGGTCCCATCAAACACTCCCTGGGTCAGGCACAGAGTGAATCTCCCTCCACCCCGTCCCAACACACACTCCCGGGTCAGACACAGACTGATTATTCCTCTACACGGACCCATCAAACACTGCCGGGGACAGACACGGAGTGAATTTATATCCATACCGTCCCATCATACACTCCCGGGGTCAGACACAGACTGATTATTCCTCTACACTGTACCATCAAACACTCCGTGGGTCAGACACACAGTGATTATTCCTCTACAAGGTCCCATCAAACACTCCCGGGGTCAGACACAGAGTGAATTTATATCCACACCGTCCCATCATACGCTTCCGGGGTCAGACACAGCGTGATTATTCCTCTACACTGTACCATCAAACACTCCGTGGGTCAGACACAGAGTGATTATTCCTATACACGATCCCATCAAACACTCCCGGGGTCAGACACAGAGTGATTATTCCCCTACACGGTCCCATCAAACACTGCCGGGGTCAGACACAGAGTGATTTTTCCTCTGCACGGTCCCATCAAACACTCCCGGGGTCAGACACAGAGTGATTTTTCTTCTACACGGTCCCATCAAACACTCCCGGGGTCAGACAAAGACTGAATCTACCCTCCATAACCGTCCCATCACACACTCCCCGGGTCAGACACAGAGTGATTAATCCTCTACACCGTCACATCACACACCCCCGTGGTCAAACACAGAGTGACTACTCCTCTACACGGTCCCATCAAACACTCCCGGGGTCAGACACAGAGTGAATCTCAATCCGCACAGTCGGATCACACACTCCCGGGGTCAGACACACAGAGATTATTCCTCTACACGGGATCATCAAACACTCCCGCGGTCAGACACAGAGAGATTATTCCTCTACACGGTCCCATCAACCACTCCCGGGGTCTGACACAGAGTGAATATTCCTCTACACGGTCCCATCACACCCTCCCGCTATCAGACTCAAAGTGATTAATCCTCTACACCGTCACATCGCACACTCCCGTGGTCAAACTCAGAGTGATTATTCTTCTACACGGTCCCATCAAACACTCCCGGGGTCAGACACAGAGTGATTATTCCTCTACACTGTCCCATCAAACAATCCCGGGGTCAGACACAGTGTGAATCTCCCTCCACGCCGTCCCATCACACACCCCCGGGGTCAGACACAGAGTGATAATTCCTCTACACGGTCCCATCAAACATTCCCGGGGTCAGACACAGAGTGATTAATCCTCTACACCGTCACATCACACACCCCCGTGGTCAAACACAGAGTGACAACTCCTCTACACGGTCCCATCAAACACTCCCGGGGTCAGACACAGAGTGAATCTCAATCCGCACCGTCGGATCTCACACTCCCGGGGTCAGACACACAGAGATTATTCCTCTACACGGGATCATCAAACACTCCCGGGGTCAGACACAGAGAGATTATTCCTCTACACGGTCCCATCAACCACTCCCAGGGTCTGACACAGAGTGAATATTCCTCTACACGGTCCCATCACATCCTCCCGCTATCAGACTCAAAGTGATTAATCCTCTACACCGTCACATCGCACACTCCCGTGGTCAAACTCAGAGTGATTATTCCTCTACACGGTCCCATCAAACACTCCCGGGGTCAGACACAGAGTGATTATTCCTCTACACTGTCCCATCAAACACTCCCGGGGTCAGACACAGAGTGATATTTCCTTGACACGGTCCCATCAAACACTCCCGGGGTTAGACACAGAGTAATTATTCCTGTACACGATCCCATCACACACGCCCGGGGTCTGACACAGAATGATACTCCCGCCACACTGTCCCATCACACGATCCCGTGGTCAAGCACAGAGTGAATCTTCCTCTACACAGCCCATCACACACTCCCTGGGTCAGGCACAGAGTGAATCTCCCTCCACACCGTCCCAACACACACTCCCGGGTCAGACACAGACTGATTATTCCTCTACACGGTCCCATCAAACACTCCCGGGGTCAGACACGGAGTGAATTTATATCCACACCGTCCCATCATACACTCCCGGGGTCAGACACAGAGTGATTATTCCTCTACACTGTACCATCAAACACTCCGTGGGTCAGACACACAGTGATTATTCCTCTACAAGGTCCCATCAAACACTCCCGGGGTCAGACACAGAGTGAATTTATATCCACCCCGTCCCATCATACGCTTCCGGGGTCAGACACAGCGTGATTATTCCTCTACACTGTACCATCAAATTCTCCGTGGGTCAGACACAGAGTGATTATTCCTCGACACGATCCCATCAAACACTCCCGGGGTCAGACACAGAGTGATTATTCCCCTACACGGTCCCATCAATCAATCCCGGGGTCAGACACAGAGTGATTTTTCCTCTGCACGGTCCCATCAAACACTCCCGGGGTCAGACACAGAGTGATTTTTCTTCTACACGGTCCCATCAAACACTCCCGGGGTCAGACAAAGACTGAATCTCCCTCCATAACCGTCTCATCTCACACTCCCAGGGTCAGACACAGAGTGATTAATCCTCTACACCGTCACATCACACACCCCCGTGGTCAAGCACAGAGTGACTACTCCTCTACACGGTCCCATCAAACACTCCCGGGGTCCGAAACAGTGTGAATCTCCATCCACACCGTCCCATCACACACTCCCAGGGTCAGACACAGAGTGAATATTCCTCTACACGGTCCGATCAAACACTCCCGGGGTCAGACACAGAGTGAATCTCAATCCGCACCGTCCGATCACACACTCCCGGGGTCAGACACACAGAGATTATTCCTCTACACGGGACCATCAACCACTCCCGGGGTCTGACACAGAGTGATTATTCCTCTACACGGTCCCATCAACCACTCCAGGGGTCAGACACAGAGTGATTATTCCTCTACACGATCTAATCAAACACTCCCGGGGTCAGACCCAGAGTGATTATTCCTCTACACGGTCACATCAAACACTCCCGGGGTCAGACACAGAGTGAATCTCTCTCCACCCCGTCCCATCACACACTCCCGGGGTCAGACACAGAGTGATTATTCCTCTACACGGTCCCATCAAACACTCCCGGGGTCAGACACAGAGTGATTATTCCTCTACACTGTCCCATCAAACACTCCCGGGGTCAGACACAGAGTGATATTTCCTTGACACGGTCCCATCAAACACTCCCGGGGTTAGACACAGAGTAATTATTCCTGTACACGATCCCATCACACACGCCCGGGGTCTGACACAGAATGATACTCCCGCCACACTGTCCCATCACACGCTCCCGGGGTCAGATACAGAGTGATTATTCCTCTACACAGTCACATCACACACCCCCGTGGTCAAACACAGAGTGACTACTCCTCTACACGGTCCCATCAAACACTCCCGGGGTCAGACACAGAGTGAATCTCAATCCGCACCGTCGGATCACACACTCCCGGGGTCAGACACACAGAGATTATTCCTCTACACGGGATCATCAAACACTCCCGGTGTCAGACACAGAGAGATTATTCCTCTACACGGTCCCATCAACCACTCCCGGGGTCTGACACAGAGTGAATATTCCTCTACCCGGTCCCATCACACCCTCCCGCTATCAGACTCAAAGTGATTAATCCTCTACACCGTCACATCGCACACTCCCGTGGTCAAACTCAGAGTGATTATTCCTCTACACGGTCCCATCAAACAGTCCCGGGGTCAGACACAGAGTGATTATTCCTCTACACTGTCCCATCAAACACTCCCGGGTTCAGACACAGAGTGATATTTCCTTGACACGGTCCCATCAAACATTCCCGGGGTCAGACATAGAGAGATTTTTCCTCTGCACGGTCCCATCAAACACTCCCGGGGTCAGACACAGAGTGATTTTTCTTCTACACGGTCCCATCAAACACTCCCGGGGTCAGACAAAGACTGAATCTCCCTCCATAACCGTCCCATCACACACTCCCAGGGTCAGACACAGAGTGATTAATCCTCTACACCGTCACATCACACACCCCCGTGGTCAAACACAGAGTGACTACTCCTCTACACGGTCCCATCAAACACTCCCGGGGTCAGACACGGAGTGAATTTATATCCACACCGTCCCATCATACACTCCCGGGGTCAGACACAGAGTGAATATTCCTCTACACGGTCCGATCAAACACTCCCGGGGTCAGACACAGAGTGATTATTCCTCTACACGGTCCCATCACACCCTCCCGCTATCAGACTCAGAGTGATTAATCCTCTACACCGTCACATCGCACACTCCCGTGTTCAAACACAGAGTGATTATTCCTCTACACGGTCCCATCAATCACTCCCGGGGTCAGACACAGTGTGAATCTCCCTCCACGCCGTCCCATCACACTCTACCGGGGTCAGACACAGAGTGATAATTCCTCTACACGGTCCCATCAAACATTCCCGGGGTCAGACACAGAGTGATTTTTCCTCTGCACGGTCCCATCAAACACTCCCGGGGTCAGACACAGAGTGATTTTTCTTCTACACGGTCCCATCAAACACTCCCGGTGTCAGACAAAGACTGAATCTCCCTCCATAACCGTCCCATCACACACTCCCAGGGTCAGACACAGAGTGAATTTATATCCACACCGTCCCATCATACGCTTCCGGGGTCAGACACAGCGTGATTATTCCTCTACACTGTACCATCAAACACTCCGTGGGTCAGACACAGAGTGATTATTCCTCTACACGATCCCATCAAACACTCCCGGGGTCAGACACAGAGTGATTATTCCCCTACACGGTCCCATCAAACACTCCCGGGGTCAGACACAGAGTGATTTTCCCTCTGCACGGTCCCATCAAACACTCCCGGGGTCAGACACAGAGTGATTTTTCTTCTACACGGTCCCATCAAACACTCCCGGGGTCAGACAAAGACTGAATCTCCCTCCATAACCGTCCCATCACACACTCCCAGGGTCAGACACAGAGTGATTAATCCTCTACACCGTCACATCACACACCCCCGTGGTCAAACACAGAGTGAGTACTCCTCTACACGGTCCCATCAAACACTCCCGGGGTCAGACACAGAGTGAATCTCAATCCGCACCGTCGGATCACACACTCCCGGGGTCAGACACACAGAGATTATTCCTCTACACGGGATCATCAAACACTCCCGGGGTCAGACACAGAGAGATTATTCCTCTACACGGTCTCATCAACCACTCCCGGGGTCTGACACAGAGTGAATATTCCTCTACACGGTCCCATCACACCCTCCCGCTATCAGACTCAAAGTGATTAATCCTCTACACCGTCACATCGCACACTCCCGTGGTCAAACTCAGAGTGATTATTCCTCTACACGGTCCCATCAAACACTCCCGGGGTCAGACACAGAGTGATTATTCCTCTACACTGTCCCATCAAACACTCCCGGGGTCATTTCCTTGACACGGTCCCTTCAAACACTCCCGGGGTTAGACACAGAGTAATTATTCCTGTACACGGTCCCATCACACCCTCCCGCTATCAGACTCAAAGTGATTAATCCTCTACACCGTCACATCGCACGCTCCCGTGGTCAAGCACAGAGTGAATCTTCCTCTACACAGCCCATCACACACTCCCGGGGTCAGACACGGAGTGATTATTCCCCTACACGGTCCCATCAAACACTCCCGGGGTCAGACACAGAGTGAGTTTTCCTCTGCACGGTCCCATCAAACACTCCCGGGGTCAGACACAGTGTGATATTTCCTTGACACGGTCCCATCAAACACTCCCGGGGTAAGACACAGTGTAATTATTCCTGTACACGATCCCATCACACACGCCCGGGGTCTGACACAGAATGATACTCCCGCCACACTGTCCCATCACACGCTCCCGTGGTCAATCACAGAGTGCATCTTCCTCTACACAGCCCATCACACACTCCCTGGGTCAGGCACAGAGTGAATCTCCCTCCACACCGTCCCAACACACACTCCCGGGTCAGACACAGACTGATTATTCCTCTACACGGTCCCATCAAACACTCCCGGGGTCAGACACGGAGTGAATTTATATCCACACCGTCCCATCATACACTCCCGTGGTCAGACACAGAGTGATTATTCCTCTACACTGTACCATCAAACACTCCGTGGGTCAGACACAGAGTGATTAATCCTCTACACCGTCACATCACACACCCCCGTGGTCAAACACAGAGTGACTACTCCTCTACACGGTCCCATCAAACACTCCCGGGGTCAGACACGGAGTGAATTTATATCCACACCGTCCCATCATACACTCCCGGGGTCAGACACGAGTGATTATTCCTCTACACTGTACCATCAAACACTCCCGGGGTCAGACACAGAGAGATTATTCCTCTACACGGTCCGATCAACCACTCCCGGGGTCTGACACAGAGTGAATATTCCTCTACACGGTCCCATCACACCCTCCCGCTATCAGACTCAAAGTGATTAATCCTCTACACCGTCACATCGCACACTCCCGTGGTCAAACTCAGAGTGATTATTCCTCTACACGGTCCCATCAAACACTCCCGGGGTCAGACACAGAGTGATTATTCCTCTACACTGTCCCATCAAACACTCCCGGGGTCATTTCCTTGACACGGTCCCATCAAACACTCCCGGGGTTAGACACAGAGTAATTATTCCTGTACACGATCCCATCACACACGCCCGGGGTCTGACACAGAATGATACTCCCGCCACACGGTCCCATCACACGCTCCCGTGGTCAAGCACAGAGTGAATCTTCCTCTACACAGCCCATCACACACTCCCGTGGTCAGACACGGAGTGAATTTATATCCACACCGTCCCATCATACACTCCCGGGGTCAGACACAGAGTGATTATTCCTCTACACGATCCCATCAAACACTCCCGGGGTCGGACACAGAGTGATTATTCCCCTACACGGTCCCATCAAACACTCCCGGGGTCAGACACAGAGAGATTATTCCTCTACACGGTCTCATCAACCACTCCCGGGGTCTGACACAGAGTGAATATTCCTCTACACGGTCCCATCACACCCTCCCGCTATCAGACTCAAAGTGATTAATCCTCTACACCGTCACATCGCACACTCCCGTGGTCAAACTCAGAGTGATTATTCCTCTACACGGTCCCATCAAACACTCCCGGGGTCAGACACAGAGTGATTATTCCTCTACACTGTCCCATCAAACACTCCCGGGGTCATTTCCTTGACACGGTCCCTTCAAACACTCCCGGGGTTAGACACAGAGTAATTATTCCTGTACACGGTCCCATCACACCCTCCCGCTATCAGACTCAAAGTGATTAATCCTCTACACCGTCACATCGCACGCTCCCGTGGTCAAGCACAGAGTGAATCTTCCTCTACACAGCCCATCACACACTCCCGGGGTCAGACACGGAGTGATTATTCCCCTACACGGTCCCATCAAACACTCCCGGGGTCAGACACAGAGTGAGTTTTCCTCTGCACGGTCCCATCAAACACTCCCGGGGTCAGACACAGTGTGATATTTCCTTGACACGGTCCCATCAAACACTCCCGGGGTTAGACACAGAGTAATTATTCCTGTACACGATCCCATCACACACGCCCGGGGTCTGACACAGAATGATACTCCCGCCACGCTGTCCCATCACACGCTCCCGTGGTCAATCACAGAGTGCATCTTCCTCTACACAGCCCATCACACACTCCCTGGGTCAGGCACAGAGTGAATCTCCCTCCACACCGTCCCAACACACACTCCCGGGTCAGACACAGACTGATTATTCCTCTACACGGTCCCATCAAACACTCCCGGGGTCAGACACGGAGTGAATTTATATCCACACCGTCCCATCATACACTCCCGTGGTCAGACACAGAGTGATTATTCCTCTACACTGTACCATCAAACACTCCGTGGGTCAGACACAGAGTGATTAATCCTCTACACCGTCACATCACACACCCCCGTGGTCAAACACAGAGTGACTACTCCTCTACACGGTCCCATCAAACACTCCCGGGGTCAGACACGGAGTGAATTTATATCCACACCGTCCCATCATACACTCCCGGGGTCAGACACGAGTGATTATTCCTCTACACTGTACCATCAAACACTCCCGGGGTCAGACACAGAGAGATTATTCCTCTACACGGTCCGATCAACCACTCCCGGGGTCTGACACAGAGTGAATATTCCTCTACACGGTCCCATCACACCCTCCCGCTATCAGACTCAAAGTGATTAATCCTCTACACCGTCACATCGCACACTCCCGTGGTCAAACTCAGAGTGATTATTCCTCTACACGGTCCCATCAAACACTCCCGGGGTCAGACACAGAGTGATTATTCCTCTACACTGTCCCATCAAACACTCCCGGGGTCATTTCCTTGACACAGTCCCATCAAACACTCCCGGGGTTAGACACAGAGTAATTATTCCTGTACACGATCCCATCACACACGCCCGGGGTCTGACACAGAATGATACTCCCGCCACACTGTCCCATCACACGCTCCCGTGGTCAAGCACAGAGTGAATCTTCCTCTACACAGCCCATCACACACTCCCGTGGTCAGACACGGAGTGAATTTATATCCACACCGTCCCATCATACACTCCCGGGGTCAGACACAGAGTGATTATTCCTCTACACGATCCCATCAAACACTCCCGGGGTCGAACACAGAGTGAGTTTTCCTCTGCACGGTCCCATCAAACACTCCCGGGGTCAGACACAGTGTGATATTTCCTTGACACGGTCCCATCAAACACTCCCGGGGTTAGACACAGAGTAATTATTCCTGTACACGATCCCATCACACACGCCCGGGGTCTGACACAGAATGATACTCCCGCCACACTGTCCCATCACACGCTCCCGTGGTCAATCACAGAGTGCATCTTCCTCTACACAGCCCATCACACACTCCCTGGGTCAGGCACAGAGTGAATCTCCCTCCACACCGTCCCAACACACACTCCCGGGTCAGACACAGACTGATTATTCCTCTACACGGTCCCATCAAACACTCCCGGGGTCAGACACGGAGTGAATTTATATCCACACCGTCCCATCATACACTCCCGTGGTCAGACACAGAGTGATTATTCCTCTACACTGTACCATCAAACACTCCGTGGGTCAGACACACAGTGATTATTCCTCTACAAGGTCCCATCAAACACTCCCGGGGTCAGACACAGAGTGAATTTATATCCACACCGTCCCATCATACGCTTCCGGGGTCAGACACAGCGTGATTATTCCTCTACACTGTACC
The DNA here is from genome assembly GCF_030144855.1 of Hypanus sabinus. Classification (NCBI taxonomy): domain Eukaryota; kingdom Metazoa; phylum Chordata; class Chondrichthyes; order Myliobatiformes; family Dasyatidae; genus Hypanus; species Hypanus sabinus. Next base: position 338,087 of record NW_026781399.1, read on the forward strand.
ATCAAACACTCCGTGGGTCAGACACAGAGTGATTATTCCTCTACACGATCCCATCAAACACTCCCGGGGTCAGACACAGAGTGATTTTTCCTCTGCACGGTCCCAACAAACACTCCCGGGGTCAGACACAGAGTGATTTTTCTTCTACACGGTCCCATCAAACACTCCCGGGGTCAGACAAAGACTGAATCTCCCTCCATAACCGTCCCATCACACACTCCCAGGGTCAGACACAGAGTGATTAATCCTCTACACCGTCACATCACACACCCCCGTGGTCAAACACAGAGTGACTACTCCTCTACACGGTCCCATCAAACACTCCCGGGGTCTGACACAGAGTGAATCTCAATCCGCACAGTCGGATCACACACTCCCGGGGTCAGACACACAGAGATTATTCCTCTACACGGGATCATCAAACAGTCCCGGGGTCAGACACAGAGAGATTATTCCTCTACACGGTCCCATCACACCCTTCCGCTATCAGACTCAAAGTGATTAATCCTCTACACCGTCACATCGCACACTCCCGTGGTCAAACTCAGAGTGATTATTCCTCTACACGGTCCCATCAAACACTCCCGGGGTCAGACACAGAGTGATTATTCCTCTACACTGTCCCATCAAACTCTCCCGGGGTCAGACACAGAGTGATATTTCCTTGACACGGTCCCATCAAACATTCCCGGGGTCAGACACAGAGTGATTTTTCCTCTGCACGGTCCCATCAAACACTCCCGGGGTCAGACACAGAGTGATTTTTCTTCTACACGGTCCCATCAAACACTCCCGGGGTCAGACAAAGACTGAATCTCCCTCCATAACCGTCCCATCACACACTCCCAGGGTCAGACACAGAGTGATTAATCCTCTACACCGTCACATCACACACCCCCGTGGTCAAACACAGAGTGACTACTCCTCTACACGGTCCCATCAAACACTGCCGGGGTCAGACACGGAGTGAATTTATATCCACACCGTCCCATCATACACTCCCGGGGTCAGACACAGAGTGATTATTCCTCTACACTGTACCATCAAACACTCCGTTGGTCAGACACACAGTGATTATTCCTCTACACGGTCCCATCACACCCTCCCGCTATCAGACTCAGAGTGATTATTCCTCTACACGGTCCCATCAAACAATCCCTGGGTCAGACACAGTGTGAATCTCCCTCCACGCCGTCCCATCACACACCCCCGGGGGTCAGACACAGAGTGATAATTCCTCTACACGGTCCCATCAAACATTCCCGGGGTCAGACACAGAGTGATTTTTCCTCTGCACGGTCCCATCAAACACTCCCGGGGTCAGACACAGAGGGATTTTTCTTCTACACGGTCCCATCAAACACTCCCGGGGTCAGACAAAGACTGAATCTCCCTCCATAAGCGTCCCATCACACACTCCCAGGGTCAGACACAGAGTGAATTTATATCCACACCGTCCCATCATACGATTCCGGGGTCAGACACAGAGCGATTATTCCTCTACACGATCCCATCAAACACTCCCGGGGTCAGACACAGAGTGATTATTCCCCTACACGGTCCCATCAAACACTCCCGGGGTCAGACACAGAGTGATTTTTCCTCTGCACGGTCCCATCAAACACTCCCGGGGTCAGACACAGAGTGATTTTTCTTCTACACGGTCCCATCAAACACTCCCGGGGTCAGACAAAGACTGAATCTCCCTCCATAACCGTCCCATCACACACTTCCCAGGGTCAGACACAGAGTGATTAATCCTCTACACCGTCACATCACACACCCCCGTGGTCAAACACAGAGTGACTACTCCTCTACACGGTCCCATCAAACACTCCCGGGGTCAGACAAAGACTGAATCTCCCTCCATAACCGTCCCATCACACACTCCCAGGGTCAGACACAGAGTGATTAATCCTCTACACCGTCACATCACACACCCCCGTGGTCAAACACAGAGTGACTACTCCTCTACACGGTCCCATCAAACACTCCCGGGGTCAGACACAGAGTGAATCTCAATCCGCACCGTCCGATCACACACTCCCGGGGTCAGACACACAGAGATTATTCCTCTACACGGGATCATCAAACACTCCCGGGGTCAGACACAGAGAGATTTTTCCTCTACACGGTCCGATCAACCACTCCCGGGGTCTGACACAGAGTGAATATTCCTCTACACGGTCCTATCACACCCTCCCCGCTATCAGACTCAAAGTGATTAATCCTCTACACCGTCACATCGCACACTCCCGTGGTCAAACACAGAGTGATTATTCCTCCACACGGTCCCATCAAACACTCCCTGGGTCAGGCACAGAGTGAATCTCCCTCCACACCGTCCCAACACACACTCCCCGGGTCAGACACAGACTGATTATTCCTCTACACGGTCCCATCAAACA